>NC_045641.1:33527636-33830666 GCF_009829145.1 Chiroxiphia lanceolata
CTGGGGGAGCATCTCAGCCAGGGTCTTATGTCGACTCTGCCATGGCCTCAACCCACACACCAGTTTAGCTAGATTGTTAATTTGTGATCTGGTTACTGCTAGCCAGGCTTTGTGGAGGGAATTTTCTTCATACCATTGTCTCTGACATTACTTGCCACTTACGGTTTCCCTTTATTCAAGTTCCTGTTAGCATGACTTATGTCAGCTTAGGTTGTTATATCACATAACCTTAATGTAACTGTCTCTATGGAAACCTATATAGTTCAGTGCAATCTAAGAAGCTACCTGCTATTCACAGACTAAATAAATAGTTTTTATGTTTATATCAACTACATGTAGCTCTCTTGAATAATTAATTTAAAAGATTTCATATGCAAAATCACAAATAAAGTATTAGAATTTTATTAAAATTTCTTTTTCTTTTTTTCTGAGTGGACAAATTCATTAGAAAAAAGGGGTAAAACACCGACATGTTCATTCAGAGGAAAAACTTCAGATGGTACATAGGTGATTAGCTGTTGAATACTTGTTACTGTTAATGTGAAGAGTTGGTTTTGTTCCCTTGCAATCACACTACAAAATTACTCTTGAGATGATCTCCTGCAATGTGCTGAGCATTATTTTATGGACTTAATTCTAAAATTCTAATGAATTTTTTTTATGAGACAGATCATGAAAAGGAAAAAAGTAAGCACTTATTTCCCATGCATGATTTCTTCTGTGTTTTCTTCTTGAGGTAATGTCTGGATTGTGACTTTTTGCTGCTAGTTCAATACATTAAAAATAAGCTAATGTAGCATTAACTAAGCACTAATAGGCCATTAAAGACAAACTTTCATACTGGAGAAAAGAAAAACATTTCAAATGTAAATATAAGTCAATTTCATATGCATGAATTTTTGCTATCTGATGCCATTTGTATTAAAAATTAATAAATGTGTTTCATTGGGATCTTATCGGCCTCAACAGATAGCTGTAATGCTTGGCTGAATATTACTTCTTTTCTTTGCAAATGATGCAAGAGGCCAAGATAACTCTGGGCATTGCTTTATCCTCTCCTGCTGACCTCCTGGCAAGAGGACAGACCCCACAGAGCAATGATGCTGGCAGCACCACAAGTAATCCAGCAGCAGACAACCATCAAACTGTGTCCTGCTGTCTGAAGCTCTTATAATCTGCACGAGAATCAGCAAATGTTTTCTCCTAGTTAAGGGCATACAGATACATGCACAGCTATCCTGGGAAGTTCATAACCTTGTTAAGAGTCCCAATGCAGTTTTGTGCAAGTACAAAGGTAAAGTCCTTTGTGGATCTGGTTCAAACTAGTTTTCTTGCTCTAGCATTCATCACGAAATGCCGAAATGTAGGCTGGAAGGGCCCTGAGTGTTACACAGTTACCTGCCCCCTTGAGGCAGGACTCCCAACACCAAGGTGATCAGGTCACACGTGGCTTTGTTGAGGGTCTTCTGGGATAAAAGGTCTCAGTCCCCTGAGCAGCTGACCCCATATTACATATCCTCCACAACTGAGAAATGGAGGTTGTTCTGTGAGGTTGTCCCTAGCCAAACATGAAGATGTGAGTCTGTTTTATAAGGAAATGTGCCCTTTTTTTGGTGTTTAAGAGCTATTTGGGAGCAATTTCCCAAACAGAGCTTCAGTAAAAAACAGTGAGTCTCCTCTTAGTGTGTGTGGGGGGTCTCTTATTCGGCTACTCACATGTGTGCCTTATAAATAATGTGCATTGCTATAGCTAGTGATCCCATCCCTTTGCTAGCCTTTGATCATCTCTTTTGCCAGGGAATGTACAAGTTAATAAAAGGCTAACTTGTTGTTTATGATCAGTGATAAATCTTTAGGGAAGAAAACGCCTTATTCTCCTTTTCAGTAAAGATGAGGACCATTTTAAGGCTCTAATTGTACCAGGACTGTATTATACTTCTCCTTGTATACCAGACAGTCCCCTGAAATCAAAGGGAATGCTTGCTGTGCCTAAACTTACAAATGCATCATGCTTTTATCAGATCTGGACTTGCAGCAGATATAGTTTGAGATTATCTTAAACTTATCCATTTACACAGTTGACAAGAGGAACAGAGAATGAGAATAGATGGTTAATGTAATGTCTTTTATCTCCTAAAACAACTCTCCAGATAATTTCCTAATGAGGAAATCTGTCTGAGTTTTTGCAACTACATAAACTATTGCATTTTGCTTTGGTATATATAATCATGATAATAATATTTGCCTGTAGCAAAATGCCATAGTAAGGCAGGGGCATGATTTTCATTTGTCTTTCTCAGCTTGGGGGGTTTTCTTTTTTAAATCCCTTCTTTCAGAGAGGAGCTGCTCACATAACCAAAGTTAAAGGCTCATTTTCAGTTTTAGTCTACTGATTTGATGATTCAGTTTCTTGCCTTCTCTACAGTCATGTGAATCTCTATTACAGAGAGTTATCAAAATGTTTTGTGTTAGGATTTAAGTGCCAATGTGTGCATACGTACTACATAATTGCAAAGAGGCAGAGGAGATTTTTTTTCTCATATAGAGACTAAACAGGACATCAGAACAAATTTCCTGCTCAAATCAGTTTACAATGTTAGAGTCAAATAAGATTTTGGTCAAAATCAAAGCACAAAATCAACTAGCTCATTACTGGTACTTGCCCATCACCATTCCACCTGGTCCTAAATGGGAGACAGGTCTGGCTCAGTGCTTGTAGGCAGCACTGTTTTGAGGTGGGTTTGGTGCAGCAGAATCAAGATCCCCACCTTTAGATCATTACAGATCTAAAAGGCTCATCAAACAGATGCCTCGATTGTAGTCTTCTCTAATTGTTGCCTATATTTAATTGGAATTATCTCTGATGAGCCAATACTTTCAATTTAGAATGATGTTCTGATAAATGTTTTCTCATCTTTGAAATACGAGTGTAGCAGAAATGCTGTTTGTGTCTGACATGAGCCATTTTAACATGCGGTACATTTAGAAATTAAATCTGTGCCTGTGTCCCATCAGGACTGAAGCAGATGATGCTAAGTGCTCTCATTTTTCTGCTCTTTAAGATATTTTTATCTGGATGAGTCACTAGGTATTCTGGTCACTCCTGTTACAGATGCAGTTATGAATTTCACAGGGAAAATATCAATTGTGACATCTCTCTGTGACAAATATTTTCATTGCAGGGAATGTTTAAATCATAAAGAAATGGAGACCAGCCATGGAAGGGTATTTGAGGGGTCATGTAGTCTACCCCTTCCCCAGGCCAGGCTCGACTCTGCCAAGTTTTCCCTGGCAGAGGTTGGTCTAACCTGCCTCTGAGATCCTCCCATGCCCATGCCTGATGTCACCATGACAGCACCTTCCCTGGCAGACAGACAGCCCTGGTGCTAAGTTATTTGAAATCTGTTGTTTAACCTGAGCACTCCACGTGGTGCTTTTTGAGACTATTTCTTCTCATCCTGTGATCCATGATCTGCAGAACAGTTCTACAAATGCCAAAGCTGTTACCATATTTCTCCTCAGTTTTCTCTTGCCTAAGCAGCCCCAGTACTCTCAGTCTTGCTTCTGAGACTGTGGACTCTTGGCTTTTATCTTGCTGCTTCTGCCTTGGTTTCTCTTAAACCGATCTCATCTTTCTTAAAGTAGAGCTGAGGTGTTACCAGTAACAAACAAGGCAAAACGTGTGTTCCATACAACTCCTTTGTGCATCCTGCTGTGAAGCTGCATTGTCATGGCAGTGTGACATCACAACACAGGTCATCCTCATCCAAGTGCTCTTGTGCACCCAGAGCCTTTAATAAAAAGCAGTTGTTTGGTCCACCATTTCCTGTATTGTATTTTTGATACCTAAATTATTTCAGACCACTTCCATTTTTCAAAATAATTAAAAATTCCTGATGTGTCCACTAGCTTGTGTCCTGTACAAGAGAGTTATATTGTTAATGTCTAAACCATTAAATATTGAATAATACCAGGCCCAGGAGAAACCTTAGCAGAGATTTCTCTAGAACTATAACTTTCCAGTCACTTGTACAACAATTTTGTAGTGTTTTCAATAGAACTGTTTTCTTACCTTGATTATGAGACTCCCCTGGGAAGCAAAGTCAAAAGCAGCACTACAACCAATATACAGAAAGCTACTGCTTCTTCCCTCGTTTCCTATCTATATACGATATTAAACTTTTTTGCCCTTAGCAGAGTACTGTATTTTTCCTTGCCTTCATGTTCTTGCAAATGTTCTTTCCAAATATTTTTTCTGGTCCTTTTTCTTGTTACCTCCTGTTCTATGCCTTGGCCTTTCTGGTTTTGTCCTTGTAGGTATGTGCTAGTCTTACATATATCTTCCTAGTAACTTGACCTACTTTCCATGCCAAATAATTTTCAGGTCACTGAATAACTCCTGAGTCAGCAAAAATGGTTTCTTACTACACTTCCTGTATCTCCTTCATAGGAAATAATCTGTACTTGTCTTTTTGAAGTTATCTTTTTAAGAACTTCCTTTAAACTTCATTTTTCCTCCTGTGTTTCTTCACTCTCAATTCTCCAAGTTAACCGATGCTCTATTTCTTCAAATCCCTTATTTTTATTTTACTGCTTTTAATTTATTCTCTTGCTAGGTGTCAGGAGTACCATTCTTTATTATCCCTGTCATAGGGCTTGCCTTCTGCTTCAGACTCCAGACCAATCCCTCTTCTCCTGGCAGAAACAAGATCCAATGGCTTTTTCCTCTCTGAGAACCAAATAATAATCTCCATCATAGCAGGGCTGCTTCCCCTCCTCTTTTATGTTCAAAGACTACTGGTGGTCACAGCAGACAAACACAGGCACAGTGCACACCTCAGAAACATGCCTCTTCATCTCCCCCTGCTCCCAAAAAATCATAAATATATCATGTCCCTTCAGTTATCAAATCAATTAAGTAATAATTCTGATCATGAATGAAATTTGTCTTCAATTAGTTTTTCATGTTTCTTATATTAGCATACAGTCCTTCAAGGTAATCATCCCACTCTTTTCTTTCTTGTCTCTTGTCATTCCCGGGGTGGCTTTAGTGCTGTTTTCAGGATGTGCAGTATCTGCCTCTTTCCTAGTTGGCTCAGGCTGTGCCTGATAATGTTCTCACTTCTCTGTGTGAGATGTGTTCTCTTTCTTCAAGTATTACTGCCTCCTCAGTGGGAACCTGCAGTCTTTGCCAAGTCCTGTCTCCTGGCCACTCCATCCTCTCCAGATGCTGATTTCTGCCCTGGCCTTTACCCTCAGCTGGAGGTGCTGCTGAGATCCATCCTTATACTTGTCCTCCCCGAGTCCCTCAGCAAAGTGCTCAGTCTGAGCTTTCCCAGGGCCTCATTTAGTGGGAGAGGTTTTCTAACAACTTTGATCCAGGCTCTCACCATGTATTGTCCCTTTTGGGATGTCAGGTTAGATCTGCAAACAGACATCTCTGTCACCTTCATCCTCCTTCCTCCATAGGCTGCCAGTTTTGCATATCTTAAACTAATAAAGGATGACTGTCCTCAAACCTTACTAGTGGTGATTATTCACTCAGTACCAAGGCTGAGCCTGGATAACTACACACACTGTGAGGAAGAATCTTATTAAAATACATCAACGCAGTAACACCATAACTGCACTGTACCCTCCCAGTTTTCATCAACACAAGAATGGTTTCTAGCCAGTGGTCATGTCACTTTACTATTTTTATAACAGGAGACACTTCTATGTCCCTGATTCAGCAGGATGTCTAACTCTAAACACAAATTATCCAAAGCCAAAAATTAATGCTCAAATTATGAACTTATGACTACTACTCATCTGAGTCTAGACAAAAGGCAATGCATAGATTTACTTTTACTAAAGAATAATCTGTGGTACTAAATACCCTGACAGTCATAGGTGAGAACAAAACTATTCTTATTACCAAGTCTGAATTCTATTCCAACTTGCAAAGTATTAAACAGTTTTTGTCTTTGATCCTGTTTCTGAAAATCTCAGATTATACAAGAATCCCAAATATTATTAAAAAACTGAGCAAATCCTTCAGCAACAAAACAGCAAGTTGAAAGAGCTTTGATTTGTGGGGTTTTTTGTTTGTTTGGTTTGGTTTTGGGTTTGGGTTTGTTTGTTTGTTTGTTTGTTCGTTTTTTAATTGTGCTATGTGAAAGTGAATTGTCTGACTAATGATTTTGAACTCTTTGGACTTGCCACAGTGCCAGGTAATTGTGGCAAATGTTTACAGGATTGGGATCATTATCTGAAGCACTCCATTCTGTCATATCTTCTTACCTACCTGCCTGAGACCAATAGAGAAATAAAATAAGGATAAGGAATAACCAAGACAAATGTCAGCACTGTGAAGCCAAATTCATGTTGGTGGCCACTTACTGGACAGCTGGCTATGAAAGCAGAATCCCTCAACAGGGGCTTAATGTAATGCTGTGATCAGAAGTAATGCGGATTTGTCCTGGCGCTGAATGGGACCCATCATTAAACTGTATGTACTACAGAAATGTATTTCTCATAATTATTCATTATCATCCTCATTCTTACTTGGAGAGTATCAAGCTATTTAGAATGTTAAGCAAGTAAAAAAGAGATATTTTATTGCTGGCTTGACCACTGGTATTTTATTAGCCAGTAGCAGTCTTCTCATACCTTAATCAAACCAAAGCCATGGTCAGGGGAAATCCACTATATCGAAGTGAACAAAAATTACTCTGTTATGTTCCTTCATTTCCCCAAGTTCGGAAATTTGCAAAGGGAAGGGCTATTACACCAAAATATTACTAAAGTATTTCAAAGTGAGGATGATCTAACTACAACTTTAAAACTAATTTTAATTACCTTTTTATTTTGTCCTTTGCCTCGCTATGATAGAATGACTACTGGGGATGTTCATTTTTATGAAGAAAGCTTTTTGGGCAATGTGGAATTGTATAGGGCTTTAAATGACATTTCATTTTCTGAGAAGAGGAACCAGTTAGTAGGTGTAGGGGCTTCCTTTTGGTTTCAGTGATTACAGACATGAACCTCACAAGCAAATTGGGCAACTCGTGAACTAGCTACGGATCTTTAAGGCCTGGGTACCTGCAAGATAAACACTACCACCACCTAATAAGTGCATGGGATGGAGAAAAACACTACTTGTTCATGGTTTTATGGGTTGCCTTTTGTTCCCAGTGGAAAAGAGCATGATAGAGAAACTGGCCAGTCTTTTCTACCTCCACCCTGCTTGGCTGGAAGGCGGCAACCATGTAGCACGAGGAGAAGCCTGGTCCCTCCTAATGAACAGAGCAGAGCAGAGTGGGAAGAGCAACCCTGGAAAAAATTGCTTCTTCCAAGTGGACAGAACCAACGGGTCCTTTGAGTGCCTCAGCATATGACAGTGCAGTTCAGAGCTGGGCATAGCTACCATAAAAAAATCACAACAGCACCTGCAGCAGTTGTTTATATGGGATAATATTAGAAATTACTGACAATAAAATTGAAGCTTTTACAGTGACTTAGCAGTTCAATGAAAGGAGAAGCACCAGCTCTCCCAAGAACAACTACTCTCTGTTTGGAATAGTAGCACAGAATTCTCGTGATCTGGAACTCCTCACATGAGAAAAGCATTCTAATTCTTACCTTTTCACTGTTTTACACTGGTCTGTCCCCACTGACAGTGGAGTTGTTTCTTACAGCTTTTGACACTAACATCCAGGTTTGGGCACAGCATGTGCTCTGGCAGCTGCCACATCTCACGACTACTCATGCAAGTTAGAAAGTTACAAATTTGCCTCCTGCTACTGGGTGTTAAAATAACAGAACCATAGAATTGGTTAGGTTGGAAAAGACCATTATGATCATCAAGTCCAAATATACTCTTGTTCGGGCCAAAGGACAGGCCCCAACAACTCAGTATGTTACCCAAAATGGAGATTTACCATACAGCCTGCCTCTTCATCATCTACTACCATGCTGTTTCTCATTATTTACATGGGCAAGGCAGATTGCAGGCCTATTTAAGGTATTGAGCTGACAACTAGTTTTGTCCATGCTAAGCAGCTGGGATCAGTGTGGATGCCACAAACTGAAGCAAAGATTGACAAATACATACATGTAGGAGAGAACTGTGCTTTTTTTTATGCAAAGACAGAGCAAAACACTCGAAGTCAAAACTGACCACCTGGCAAGCTGAGCTCGAGGCTCTGAATAGCTGAACAGCACTAGGAAATAGGTAAAATTGACTCAGATTTGGAATCTTGTTTCTAAAAACTGTTAACATACACCACTTAGAAACAATGAATTATTTAATACAGTGACTAACAAATCTGTACCAGGTTAAAGTTTGGTATTTAACCATCTAAACAGTTTCACTAAGTACAAAAAAACAACTGGAGAGATTTTCTTACACAGGGGAAGATACTTTTTCCATATTTTAATGAGAAGATAGGATTCTCACTATGGTATTGTTATTGCCTCAACATGCTGTGGTTAAACTCTCATGCCCAAGGCTACAAGAATTAAGTGATTTCTTTGGTTCACTGAAGTTAAAGCTAAAATAGGAACACCTTTCTCCATCCTCATTTACATCAACAGCAGGGTTATCAGAGTGACCATGGCAGGGAGTGGATGGCAGCACACCTCTTGCTGCAGGCACAGATGAAGCAGGTAAGCGTGACATGGACACAGTAATTTAGCACCACTGCCATCGTAGCCTTACCTCCCCCAGCAGCACCTGCAGAAACAGAGAGGTAAAGCTGCTGCGTCCAGACACAAACAAGCACAAAAGTCTGTGGGGAAAAATATAAATACCTTCTGGATCCCAAATATAGTATTTCTAGATAAAAAGGATTTATACCATGATGTCTTTTTTCTTTTCTAAAATGTAGCTCTTAACAGATGAGGATGAACAGTTTGGAATTAAACTGTATCCTGCTGAGTTTCTAGATGCCTTTTTGCAGTGCTAAGTACTGGGCCACATCCTCACCATTCACACTTATTGGAAGGTAGTTTTTAGTTGCTCAAATAATTTTTGCTAAAATGTGATTCTTCCAAGCCATCAGATGTCAGCATTTCCATAGCCTGCCCACTGGCAAGAAGTGAGTGACTAGAATTTAGAGGTGTCACATCAGACTCAAGTTTGTGATTAGCCTATGGAGAATGAAAAGTGTTACAAGAGTGGCAGGTCTGTCAAACATTTCATTATCAAAGTGGATAAAACACTTGAGAAGTAATTGCAGTGAGTATAATGCCTACAAGAAGTCAAGCACTCCTCAGGCCCATTGTGAGCCCAAATCATGAGCTAGGAGGCCAAAACCTGCTTTCCCACGAGCAGTTGTTGTCACCAGAAGGACTCAGAGGTCACTGAAAGAGGAATCATTTCTGAGCATCTTCCATTTGCTCCTTGTGCCCTGACTGATGGATTAAACTGGAAGTTTACAGACCTATGCAATTTATTTTATTCAAATAACACCTCTGCCATCTTATTAGTTTAAGTAAGCAGACTAATAAGATTCTTCCTTCTGACTGTGAAAACACTTTTCAAGTACAGGTAACCAGTGCTTGGTTATTCCTTGAATGGCACCTTGCATTCTGATGGCATGTTAGATTTGAGGTTGTGCTCAGGTGTAAGGATGCTTTCACTTTGCATTTAGGATGATATGACTTTTCACTCAGTTGTTCCCAATCATTTCTTGTAGTATTTTAGGTAGCCAGTTTGTCATGGGCATCTGCTGATGGGTGTCAGAGGTGAGTGGTACCATGCAGAGAGGAATCATTCCCTTCATCAGGCTGCAGAGGCATGTGAGTTTGGAGCCAGAGCATAAACACTTCTGTTTACTATTTCTGTGAGCCATGTGACAACCAGTTTTCTCCCTGTGACTAAGGATTTGTTCATTAGATAGCTTTCAAATAGTTCTCATTGGCCATAATGCTCTAAATAGCTGAAGATTTGCCAGGGTACCAGCTATGAGTCACAGCTTTGTCCACCTGAGATGTAGCCCACATGAAGCCAAACCTGACCTGCTCCTCCCTCACATCCTTTGGGTGCATCCGTGTGCTCAAGAGTGTGCCACAGCTGAGCTGGAAACACTGTCCATGGGAAGAACAGATGAGAGTTTGGTACTGCTGGGCAGACCCAGGTCCCTCTGGTGCCCTCCGTTCCCTCTGGAGCTGGGAACAGACACTTCCACACCCAGCAGTCTCAAATGAGGTCTCCTGGAGCATGGACGTGAGGCTTTGACCCCAGCCTTCAGCTGTAGCACTGGGTGCTGCAACAATCACACAACGGGTTTTTTGCTGAACATGTCCTCGCTTTAAAATCTGTCCTGATTTTTACAGATGATTTTTTTCCCTGACTTGGCCTGTTCCTGGACAGTGCAACTAGGTCTTTGCCATGCCTTGGGTGAGCTGAAAACTCAAAATTCACCTTTAATACATTACACTGAAATGAGCTATATTTTCTATGATAGTCCACTAAAAATGAGAAGAAAGGATTCGGGTGTTTCTTCTATCAAAAAACTACTTGTGGTAAATTACTTTGCTCAACAGCCAAAGGAGAAATTATAATGATTCTGTATGTCAAGTGGGAAAAATCAGGAAAGTTTGGACCAAATGGCAAGTCTTCTAGGGAAGAAAAAGCAATGAAAAAAAACCAATTTAGAGAAGCAAAGAGACAGAATACAGAAAAGCAAATTCAGTCTCTCTCCTTCATAGGAAAGCCATGTAGTTAGAGATTTCTGCCAGATATATATAACAGGATCTGTGCAGCCTTGTCATTTCCTGTTCTTTACAAAATGTATTTCCCTCTTATGTATTTATTTATAACTAGACTCAGACATACCAAGTGGCACTAAAGATCTAGTCCCTTTGTTTGGTTTTTATTCTTTTTGACATTACTTGATGATAGTGATTGATGGATAATGAGGAAGCTTATTGTGGGCCAACAATTAAACAAATACAAGTTGCATCTTCAAGAGAAAAGAAGATGGATGATAAGAGGTGAATCAGTTGGAGCACTCCAGAAAAAAAGCAGCAAACAACTAAAAACCAGAGCAAGTGAGTGATAGCCCCTGTTAGCTGCAGCCAGAGATATATCAAGGAAAAATAAAGATCAAAATAAAAACCATCCATAAAGAAAATGTGTATCTTATCAGGATGGATCAACAGGTTCTAAATGATCAGTTTATAATTTGAAATTTTAGATTATGAAATGTTGACAATTAAAGCTGTGTTTTGTCTGCCAGGATGTCAAATGTTGCTCCTTGGAGGCCTGACTCATTAGGTAATTATTTGAGCCACTCTGTTTCAGTGAAATTGCAAGCATGAAATAGGCTTGGAGCTCAGCAGAGACATTAGCTGTTATTGGAGTATGACTTTCAGCTTGATTTCTGAATGCAATAAGAAATCAAGGGCCTCCTTCTTTGCAACTTTTATTATGCTCCTAGTTGGCACCAAGTAATAAATGATTATGAATATACCTTCTGATCTCTTTTAACTTCCTTTATTGCTCATAAACATGCTGGGAGCGTGTCTGTGGGCAACCCAAACAGACAGCAAGGAAGTTGAGAGGTGACAGGCTACCAGCTCTAACATACTGGTACCATTACTAATGGTGTTTTCAGGTTATTGTCATTTGGTTACATGGAATAAAAAATAATCATAGAATCACAGAATCCTTTAGGTTGGAAAATACCCTTAAGACCATTGAGTCCAACTGTTAACGCAGCACTGTGAAGTCCACCCCTAAACCATGTCCCTAAGTGCCACATCTACACATCTTCTGGATACTTGCAGGGATGGTGATTCAACCACTTCCTGGGCAGTCTGTTCTGATGATTGATAACCCTTTCATTGAAGAAATTTTCCTAATATCCAAACTAAACTTCCCCTAGTGCAACTTGAGGCCCTTTCCTCTCATCTGATCTCTTGTTACATGGGAGAAGAGATTGACACACACCTTGCTAATATGATGTATATCCTAAGGGGCAACAAAAGAGGAAACTTTTTCTATGACAGAAGGAGGAACCGTTGATCATCTGAACTATCTTGACAGTTCTTATTTTGTCAGTGCTGGTTTACTAGTTACCTTCTACATCAAGCCTTGGAGTAGCATTTTTGATGCTGCACGTAGACATTGCAGCATTACGGGAGACTTGCACTTTTATGAAGTGTAGCGACACTCTAAAAAAATATCAATACTCCAAATTCACCAATCCAAAAGAGATAGACTTCAACACTTTGCACATTTCTACAGAACCAGATTCCTTAGTTTCTGAATGTTTGTATTTTCTATGTATATATTTAGGGGTGGGTGGTGTGGACTAACAAGGATAAGGATTTAGCTCAGATATCACTTGACCTTTGAAGCTTTGAGTCTGCAAATGCTTAATTGCACCCACAATTTCTATTTGAGCAGGTATCTGCAAACACAATAATTGTAGAGACAAGGGCTATAAACTCCTTCATTAGAAGTCTCAGGCTATCTGTAGAAATAACCTGTGAAGTTCTCTCTGTCTCAGCCTTGCAGGTAGCACTTGATGCTCTCATAAAATAGTTGGCAACCTCTGCTGTCTAATGGCTTAGTTCACAGATACCCTCATCCCATCTGGAAGGTGGCATCTGTCTGTGCCCTCATCTTCTTCTGGGTCCACTCAGTATATGTGGATGGGCAAAATGTGCCACTCTCCCACAAATGAATAACTTGTCTGGGCTGCCTGTAATGTTGAGAAAACACAGCAGACACCCTTTCTCTTCTACTTGGCCTGCAGGAATGTATTGAACTTCTCTGAAAACAAGACCTAACTATGGATGTTTATTCAGCCCCCTCTTCCCTCCCATCCAGTGTGCTGGAAAGCACACTGAAATAAGGATACTCAAAAATAAGAGTCAAAGGAAATTAAAAAAAGTTGAACTGAATTAAGCAGCTCTGTGTAATATTTAAGAAACTGGAAATAGCAAAAGATAGTAAACACACAGACACAAGCACATACAGACACACATGCATATATGTATAAATTATTTTAAAATCCAGTAAGACCTTTCTCCAGTGTTATCCCGCAGTATGTTGAAAACACTGTGATGTTATTGATGCTTAGAAGCTGAAGAACAGGCAGATTGTCTTCCTCTCATTGCCAGTTGCACCAGCTGTGCAAGTGGGCTTTCTGTAATCCTGCATCAAGATAATGCACTTCTAATCTTACTCTTTAAATGTAACTCCTGAAAAAGGACACAGCATCCCCTTCCTGTCATTGCATTTTCACAAAGAACCATGTTCTTTATTTCATTCTTCAAAATTATTGTGCTGTTCTGAAAGAACCCTTGCATTCAGATGATCTTAATTTTCTAATGAAAACTATAATTATTTTACAGCAGCAGAGCCAAGGACACAATTGCTTCACATGTATAATAGAATTACCTAAACATGAAAATATCCCTCCAAACTGAAAATTAATTATGATTTCTTCTTCCATATGCTTTAAACACCAGCCCTCATAACCTGATCCCAGGATCATTTTACTCCTGTTAAATTGGTATTTTCTCAGAAGAGATTAAGTCGCAAACCTGGTTTGGAGTCTTTAATCATAGGATTAGTCACACTGATTTAATGAATTTCTTACCTGTGTAATGACAACAAGATCAAGTACTAATCTGTTTTTTTATTCTAGAGGAATAGCAGCAATACTTTGGATGTTCCAAAACCCCGTTTACTTTCATATCTATTCAGCTATCCGTACATGTAACCCTTGAATCTGTGTATTGGATGTATCCACACCCTTGCTGAACTGTACACACAGGGAACACTTACAGTTGAAATTGTTACTGCCATGACCCTCGGGAGCATTATGAACCTGGCACCCCCCAGTCCCTGGGGTCACTCCTATCCAGCTTGATCTCTGTTAATAACCAGAGACACTTAGAACATCTCTGATGTTCTAAGCCTCCAAGTGATGTGTAAGAGGGTAAGGGGACTGAAGAGTAGAAGAGTATTTTCAGTCTCAAAAGCCCCTTAAGGCATGTGAGGTGGACATCCAAACAACCTTGTTTCAGTTTTAGAAATGAAAATGTGAAAAGAGATTTTTACTAAAATTTAGAGAAGTCCAGTCAGATTTGGAAAATTCCTCATCCCAACCTTGTGATGGATTGTATTTAAAACATTATTTTCATTTGCCAAAATTTGAAGTTCACTCAAATTAAGAAAAAGTGTATGATATGAAAACATAATGTATAGAGCTCCAGAGGTGAACACTGGTCCAAACAAACAGGCTTAGGATTATGTTTCCTCAGTATTTTTTATTGTCAAAATAGGCAGACAAGGAAGCTACTTGTACAGCCCAAGATACTGGGCCCAATATAATGGCACTGTTACTATGTTCAGCTGTTTTCCTATGTTGAGGGCTTCCCAAAGCACCTTATAAAATGTAAGGTAATATTATTCTATCCACAGTAAGAGCCCAGGTACCAGGGCCATCACCAGATGTGTCAGCAGAAAATGCAATTAAAGACCTATCATATAAACTTTTGTCTAGAAAGGCTGAAAATTACTCCCAGCCTTTTTGAAGGCTGCAAATTCTTTACATGCAACCAAGCACAAAGGGATCCTATATAAACAAGGTACAGATGTTCACAACTGATGTGTATGAGTGATTTAAACCCCTGGCCCTGTGGGCAGTTTTTCGCGGGCAGCAGAGAGCTTTGCCCGGACCAGGGACTGCACAGGGAGTGCAGCAGTCAGTGCTGCAGTGAGTACAGGCGATTGCTGCCTTGCCGAGGGCCCAGAGGGAAGAAGCTGCAGCTACCCAGAAAACCCAGCTAATTCCTTGAACCGATTTATTTACACAACCTCCAGATGAGTACACATAACATTGCCTTTGGAAACGATCCAGCTCCTCCCTTGGAGCTGAAGAAGGAGGGCAAGCCTCCTTTGAGAGGCCATTGCTGCCTGTTAATTTGCTGCAAGTTCTGCAGGAAGCGGGACGATGGCCTTGTCACAGCACAGCCTGCTGTGCCAACCCATGCTCAGTGATGCCTGCTCAATCCTGAGCGGGAGCGGTGTTGCCTTAAGTCTCCTGCTGACTAGGGTGCTCCTGCTTAAGCTGCCTCTGCAGAGGAGACCTCAGTGTTTTCTGTGTGGTTTGTGAGTCTACCAGGGTGTGAATGGGCCATTCACTATGTGCTATTCTTCCCCCCAATCTGGTGAGGAAACATGGAGGAATGCCGGAGATTTCAGCGAGTTCCAGCCAGATGTGTGGGAGCCAGAGGCCCCTTCAGGGTAGCAGGGAAATGGCAATTTAGCAATGAAAAGGATGCAGGAGCCTGCAAAAGGAGCCGAGGCTGCTGCTGGGGCGTGGTGGACATATGTGCACACACAGACACACAGGCATACTGCTACCCCAGTCCCCAGGCTTTCCTCAGGGGGTTCCTTCAATTCAACTGGAGCAACCAGAACAAGCATTGCCAGTGAGCCCACTGGCTGGTCTGGCCTGGCCAAAGGCCAACAACAATAAACAGAAGCCAGTGGGATCCCCACTGAGCAGACCTGGGACACTGGGGCTTTTTGCAATCTCTTCACTGGGGACATAACTACTGTCACTGTCTTCCCAGGCCTTGAGTAAATTCAGCAGTACTGGGGTGGCCAAAGGAATTAAAAGTCCTGGCAGTGGGAGAATTTCTCCAGGTTCCTGTGGGAGAAAGAAAGAGCTAAGGGAGAGAGCAGGGAGAAAAGAGATGTGTGGGGACTGAGACAGATCAAAGCAAAGACATATCAACTGAGTAGAGGTAAAATATTGTAAAGGAGGCAGAAAGGAGTGTAAAGGCTTCGAAGAAAGAGGACAATGAGGAATAGGAGAGAAGCACATGGAGACCCAAGGAAGGCAATCTCTGGCCGCTTCCCCATGTTTTACAGTGCAGTAAGTCCAGGGCCATCTGTGAGGTCTTAAAAGAGGGGCAGGAGAGAAAAATGCATTCCTCCTTTATCACACAGAATTGTTCTAGAGAAGGAGGACCCCGGAAACTATAGGCCTGTCCATCTCTCTTCAGTGCCTGATAAAATCATGGGAAGTACTGAAAAACACCTGCACAATGCAGTCACTGGTCACAGCCAGCACAGCTCCATGAGGGGAAAGCCCTGCTCGTCAAACCTTTCCTTCTACAAGGATAAACCACCTAGTTGATCTAGGAAAGCTAGTAGATATAATTTTTTGGACTTCAGCAAAACTTTCGATACTGTCTCTCACAATATCGTTCTTGACAAAATGTTCAGCACACAGCTGGATAACCATATTATGCAATGGGTGAGCAACTAGCTCATGGATAAGACACAAAAAATTATATTGAATAGGGAAACATCAGGCTGGTATCCAGTAACTAGGACTCCATCCTCAGCCCAGTTCTCTTAAAAATCTTCATAAACTGCTTGGACACAAGACTTGAAGGAATACTAAATAAGTTTGCTGAGGACACTAAATTGGGTAGAGTTGTTGACTCCTTTGAGGGCAGAGAGGCCCTGCAGATAGATCTCAACAAATTAGAGGACTTGGAAATTAGCAACCATATGAAGTTCAACAAGGAGAAGTACCAGATTCTGCACCTTGGATGGGACAATCCTGGATGTTCGTACAGACTGGGGGATGAGATGTTGGAAAGCAGTGCCATGGAAAGGGACCTGGGGGTCCTGTTTGATGGCAAGTTGAATATGAGTCAGCAGTACCCTGTCAGCCAGGAGGGCCAACTGTGTCCTGGGGGCATCAGGCAAAGCATCTCCAGCCAGTTGAGGGGTATGATCGTCCTGCTCTGCTCTGCACTGTTGTGGCCTCACCTTGAGTCCTGAGTGCAGTTTTGGGTGCCACAATATAAAAAAGTTATCAAGCTATTGGTGAGTGTCCAGAAGAGGGCAATGAAGATGGTGAAGGCCTTGAGGGGAATCCTTGTGATGAGTGGCTGAGGTCACTTGTTTCGTTCAGCCTGGAGAAGACTGAGCGAAGAACTGATTGTGGTCTTCAACATCCTCACAAGGAGAAGCTGAGGGGCAAGGACTATCTCTTCATTCTCATGACCAGTAACAGGACTTGAGGAAATGACATAAAGCTGAGTTGGATATCAGGAAAAAATTTTTCACCCAGAGGGTTGTTGAGCACTGGAACAGACTCCCTAGGGAAGTGGTCACAGCACAAATCCTGACAGAGTTCAAGAAGTATTCAGGAGTGGTCTCAGGCACATGGTGTGGTTCTTGGGGTATACTGTGCAGGGCCAAGAGTTGGACTTGATGATCCTAATGGGTTCCTTTCAACTTAGCATATGCTGTGATTCTATGAGGTCAAAAAGGAAAAATAAAATAAGAGAAAAGCAATATCAACAGAATAAATAGATGTAATAAAGGCTGGTATTTTGAAAGTTGCTTGAAAGTGTTTGGAAGTCTTTCATGATAGAAAAATTGTGGGAATGAGAAAGGGAAAGATCTAAATAAATATAGGGGGGACATGACACAAAGGCAAGTATTTTAAAGTTAACATATTATGTTACTTAAAGATATAAGCAAGGGTCATTCCCAAAACTTTTTCAAGTCAGAATGGGGAGGAGCAGGAACATTTGTGAGTCAGCTGTAACACTTCTATGTCAGGAGAAAAAGCATCATTTTTTCCATCTCTGTATGAACCTAAGTGGAAGAATAAGAGAGAAGTAAATGTCTTTTGCCTGAATGTCTAGAAAAAAAAAAATAAATCAAGGGATTAAATGGATGATGAGTACTTGCAATATGGGGGCCAGATTTTAGATACAAGAGCCTCATAAATAAGCATGATGGGCATAAGGGCTCAGAAATTTTGGCCTTTGGTCAGTCATACCAGTGGACTTCTTTAGGCCTCCTGGATGAGATTTTCAACATCCTAAAAGCAAAACCATAAAAAATGGCTATTGAGAACTGTTCCTTCAGAAAGCAAAAGCATGGTCTGTGAGCAAGGCTTTCCGCAGCCCCATATATGAGCTCCCCTCTGCCAGTGAGGGCCAGGTCCACCGCAGCAGCTCCTCCTCACCACAGAGACTGGGCACAGACTGCCACTTCCATAAAAGAACACTGAGTCTGCTCTATCAGTTGCCTCTCAGGGAACTTATGGGGCCAGTGGCACATGACAGTGGCTGCAAAATCACCACCACAGCAGCAAAAAATCACACTGCATTGGTGGAATTTATAAAATTAATTACTTTGATCAAGAGACTTTCCAGTCCAAGGAGGGACAACACTTGGACCTTTATGAGGTAGGACAGCTTCTTAGATGTAGGTAGTTTCTTCCAGAGAGCAGACTGAGAGAGCACCCGTCACTGCTATGAAACGTCTGACAAAAGTTAGTATTCCAGTGAAATTTAGTCCAGACTTCTAAATTTCTCTTTGAGGAAAAGGAATCTAAGTTTACAATGGAAGGGTGGAGAATGTTTATTTATGGATATTTTTATGAACAGACGAGTCACATGTCTGTCAGCAGTTATCTAACAGAGCTGGTTTTGCTTTGGGCTGGTCTCACTAGAAGAACACTCTAGGTACCTGTCTAGATGAAAAGATTATATCACATGCTTCATTTTCACTTAATGTTAGGAATTGCATTTCTTTTTTCCCCAGCATTTCAAATACTGTAGAAGAACTTTATGATTACAAATTAATTGCTTTTTTATGATCTGCAATTGGTTGGACTGCAATTAATCTGTGAGAATAGCTAGTGTTGTCCTTGCATTAGCCACAAACACCTTATCTCCACTCAATTCATCCTTAGCAAAACCCCATGCATTCTAACGAAATGAGTCTATTATGGACATTTCAAATGCATCCAGATTGCAGATAATTTCCAAGTGATTTTGTTATTATTTCTCTGCTATTCTGCTACTGTCAAGGCCATTTCTTCTGTCTTCTTTCATGATCTGTCTTATGGAGATAAAAATCAGCATCTCCCTTTCAGCAACTGGAAAAAAGGTGCTGGAGGGCCACATGACCCCTGTCTTTCTGTGTATCACCCAAGACACTGATCCTACAAAATTTTCCATCATGTTGTGTGAGAACTAATGTATTCTAAAAACAAATGGTAAAGCTCAAGCATATGCATTCTTCATATTCCAGTACTAGTTAGGTGGTGAACAGTAGCTGGGAAAACAGTGAAGACTTTCATTACTGACTGAACATACTCACAGTACTTTAAGCATTAATGACACCCAACACACGAAGTATATGAATGAAAGGAAAAACATCACAAGAATGAGGCTTCAGGATTTCAGCATATGGACTTGTACCCCCAAAAAGATATGTAGAGAAAGCAAATCAGATCATGCTTAACTCATGCCATCTGCAAGCTCTTGCAGAGGATTTGTGCTCCAGATAGATACAAATTCTTAAGATTCAGGATAGGTTATTTAGTATGTGTGAAGCACAAGACTGCTTTTGGTGATTCACTTGAGGACAAAATACGCACAAAAGAGAAGATTTACCTATACTTATAGATGTGTTAATACCTGTAACACTCCTTTTACTAACGGTTTATCAATACCATCATTCAAGTCTCTAAGGTATATAACTGACACGAGAAAAGTGATATTCAGCACTTATATGACCTTTACAGTTTCAGAGACTATCAGAGCATGCCCTGAACTGGGTCCTACCAGTGTACCGTTACACAAAGGGAGAATGGGAAAGAGTAAATGGCTGACCAAAAGTTATGTACTAAACCAGAAGCTGAATAGAATTAAATTTTTGCCTGCATAATCTTAGTACACTGAGTCGCTCAGCCTCTCTACAGCTGTAGACATTTAGGAATCATTTACTGGAAATTGCTTCTCAAGACTTGACCTCCTAGATTAAATATGCATTATTTCTTGTTGCCCTTTCCACTCTGTAGAGTATAAGGGATGGACAAACTGATCCCTGATTGCATTCCAGATACAGCACAGTTGGGTTAAAATGTGCCCAGAGCTGAGCAGGCTGCAACTTGGATGTGTCTGTTTGACAAAGCTGCTGGTTTGACAAGTGGTTACAGCCAGTCCTTGGGCTGCCTCTTCAGCCAAACCTCTCTCAGTTTATCCAGGCTTATGCCATCTCCTCCACCTCTACCTAGTCCTAATACATGGTACTGGCCATAGAGTCCAAAAATAGGGAGTCCTTTCATCTCATGATCCTCTTCTAGTACTCTGGAAAATGGCTGGTTCATCTTTAGGGAACTGCAGCCAAGCTGAACACACGCCTGTCCTCTCATCAGCCCCTCACAAATCCAAGCTAGATTTGTAAAACCATATAAAGGACTGGCTAGTAGCAAAGACCCTTATCAGGACTATGTACTTCAGGACCACCTAGAAAGCTTGCCAAAATTAGTCACATTGCAAATCTTTCTAAAAGACACCAAGGAATAAATTCTATGGCCACACAGAATAACTCCAAAACAGAGGACACAAAAGACTTGGTTAAAGACTCAGGATTGTAAGAACCACATGAAAATAGAGCAGAGGCCTCACAATACACTTCTGGAACCGATAGGAGCTTTCATAAGCCTCTGGACATGACTTTGTAACCCCTTTCTCAGATGAGCAGGGCTTACTCAGACAAATAATTGCTTTCAAATCAATAGGAAGCTTGGTATGGATAGTAACTTTCAGCTCTTGATGCTGTGGTCTGCTCATATTGCTTTACACTGTACTATGTGACTTCTTATGCCTCAGCGCAGTGAGATCGGTACACAAGTGGTGCCCGGAGAATCACATCTGCTGCACGTCCCCAGCAGAAAGTTTCTTCCTGCAGGACCCCCAGCTTATCTCATGTCGCAGCACTGGGACAAGGAGCGGGCAGTTTGCAGAGAGATGTCAGAAGTGGTTTGCATTGTGCTCACACACACAGCCTCAGTATACAGTGCAGGGACCAAATCATTATTCTGCATCTACAATGTCTCTCTTACATAGGCTAAGATCAATATGCATTGTTTCCATTGTGACCTTCATGGTGAGTACTGCCACATGGAGAACACATGATAGCTCTTACATCAATAAAAAATGTTTAAATAGCAGCTTTTAGCTGTAGTTTTCAGTTTATATCATGGGGTTTTGCCTGAGGCTGTTTGTGTCGTGATCCAATCTTCCTTATTAGCCACATAGCAACTTCCTAGTTAGTTGATGAAGTTTCTTAAAATAATTACTCTAAGTGATGAAAACAGAGCTGATGATCTGTTTATCTTCTGGCCTTTTAATGTGATGTGCTACTTACTAAACTGAAACATGAAATTTTTACTTCTCTGATTATTTTGTTGGTTTTTTCACCCTGGTCTCCACTCTTCCTTTTTTTTTATCCGCAGTTTAACCCAGATAGCACATTGCTCAAAAGACACATCTGACTTGAGTTCTGAATCTATATTATTCAAGTGACTTTGCTGTTCCTATTCAGTAAAATGATTTAGTTCTACAGCTTTTGATTAGAGAAAATGAAAGATCAAATAATTTATCACTGAGTTCCAACGATGATAAGGGCCACAATACTTAAGGAGGAGAATTATTAAAATGTCACATACACTAAGCTGTTTATTATTTTGCCAGTCTTGCAGCATTCCTCTCTATTAACACAAAATGATACATTATTTGCAAAAAAACCCAAGTCACTGAAATTAAAGAAAGTTATTGAACACACAAGACGTGCATAAATCGGACTGTTCCTGAACCTGGACAGAAAAGCATGAAGTTCAGCTTCTACTCTTGAAGAACAAACATCTGTTATCATGTTGTCCTTGAGGGACAGAGGCTGCTCAGTGATCCTGCAACATCAACAACCTTATCCTCTAATCTTTGCAGAACCTGCTATTGCAGGATTGTGGAAGCCCCTACCTTTCTATTTGCTTCCCTGGGGGTGATGGTAAAGTCTTTCCTTGTCCCACCACTGCCATATTCACTGACACAATGGGATGGCCCAGCCTCTCCTCAGAAGGAAGAACCCATTGCTGACACACATTTTATTTTGAATCAGAAGACTATTTCTGGATGCCACAGGGCTGACTCACCAGCCTGAGTTCAAATCCCCAACCAGAGGATTCAGTTCCTTTTGCTTTACTGCTTTGGTTTTACTTCTTCATAATAAAAGAAGAAGCTTCTGAGCACATGCTGAACATATCCTCAATGCCTTTCCTCTCTGTGCTGAGCACAGGCTTGGCAGAAACCTTTCTCTGTGCCTACATGGTTCTGGAGTTTAGAGAAGACATTCTTTTTTCTCTGCCTTCATCCCAGGACCACAGGTATCAACACAAATATCCAAGAGTCATAAATAAAGGAGGTTCTTCACCCATCCAAGATCAGCGTTCCTTGCTGACAAAAATGTCACATGATCTGCAAGTGTATTGTCTTGCATGCAGGCCTTGGCAATCACTTGTCAGTCAGGCTAGAAGCTTTAATTTCATCACTGTAAGGGATTCCCATGGCAGAACTGGACCCCTTGGAGCTGTTATTTGAAGACCTATTTGTAAAGCATTTTTAAAGGGTCTGGCTAGCAAAGGAATCTACCAGCCTGCTGGATCACCAGTTCCAGTCCACTCCTGTCATGGGCAATTATGTTTTGTCATTTTTTTAATCATCAAAGATGTAAATTTAAATTAATCATTTGTTGCCCAAGAGAAATAGAGGCATTTCAGAGATCTGGAAACTTTTCCTGAGTTCTGGCCTAAATTTTATTTACGGGCAATCCATACCCATCTGTTTCTGTGTCAAGTATATTCGTCATCCTGAATAACTAGTCTTCTTCCTCAGCGCTCACCCCTCAATGTATTTATAGTCAACTCTCATAACTATTCCCAGACTTTATTTTGCTGGTCTAGACAAGCTGTGCTCTTTTAACATCTTTGTTTTTCTTTCGATCATCGCTATCACTCTGTCTATATCTATTCATCATTTCAGTGTTCTACTTCGCCTGGACATCTGACTGTTCAACACAGGACCACAGGCAACTCCAGAGGAAGTTTCACCTTGGCCTTATACCATGTTATAAACACTTTTTCACCAAGAATATGCCATTCAGGCTGACTTTTGTCTTTTTGAAAGGGACATCACATGGGCAGCTTAGTAGTCTTCCTGTAAATAAGAGACCTATGTCTGTCTTCTCTCCTGTCACGTGCCTATAATGAGAGTGAGGGCATGCATCAGAGGATGTGCTCCATTAAACTGGTGCTCTCAATCCCACTATTTCAAATACTTGGGGAGTTGGGCATCAAGGTAACATGGCAGACTGTCACAGCAAGATGTAAGGTCCAAAGGGATGTGCTTGCATGGAGCAGGGAGATGCCTCCAAGGTGCAGGTTGGCACCTGGGCACCCAGAATCATTAAAATAGGAATAGCTGTTTAGCAAATTTGAGGAATCATCAAAGGTAGCATACATCAAGTTAGCTTCAGATAGGCTAATAGGAAATTAACTAGCAAAAAAACATTGGAAGGAGCAGGTTCAGAAGAGAAATGAACCCAAGTTTTTTCTCTGATGGGGGATTAGAAAATAAACTTAGTTTTAGTTGGTCAACAGATAAATTATTTAAGTTGCATTGATTGAAATTATTAAATCATGAGCCATTACCTTATTTAGATTAAGACAATTTCCTGTTAGTGGCAGCAGTATTAGAAGAATAGTGTAACTTTCCTGTCCCTCAGTATGTTTGTGGAAGTCATTATTTCCTTGCACCATTCTCGCTGCAGCTGGCCTGCTGCACAGCAGGAAGGACAAATCCCTGGCCTGAGAGAGCAGCAGCATACAAGAATGTAACAGAGCAGCATAGTTAGGGGTTACACATCCATGTATGAGAAGAGTGTTGTCTGTATCCAGCCCTCTGCTCCCTGGATTGATTCTACATCTTGTATTGGACAGTCATTTGTTTAAATCTTTGTTTAAGTTATTGAGATAAGATTTACAAAGTGAACACCAAAAAATTCTGGAGGATGAGGACTATCTTTCATCTGTCCTCATATTCAGCAGAAAACTATGATTTTACTCTTAACATTTGTATTCCAAGACCCTATTTCAACTCTATATCATCCCAAATGTTCAGAAATGATGTAAGTATTCTTAACTTCTTTCTAACTCTTTTTTCAAAAATTGAGGGAAAAAACCCGATGAATAATCTAGGATTTACTGACCTCTAATGGCTAAATTAAGATCTTCCACCTTTGTTTAAATATACCACCAAAATGAAAAAATACATTCAGGAACTGCAGTTTTTTTGATCCAAGACACTCCATCTTCAAAAACATGTCACCTCCTTTTGGTGGTAGAAAATCACTTATTATTTTACATGGGACGAGTAATATGTTTTTTGATTATGTGAGTAAATTATCAGTCACTTTCCCATTCCCTGTAACTAGAATGATAACGGGAACACAAGAAGCTGGGGTGCCTGGCTTAGTGCTTTTTAAACGGTTCTGCATGCTCTGCTAATGCAAAGCAAGCAGTTCCCTCAGCAATTTTAAACTGTACCTATGGACAGATTAGGTTAACTGTATAAGCACATTACTGGAACGTTTGACAAAAAAAATATGGAAAATCAGGACTGGAAGATGTGTATTGCATCATGAGCAGGATTTATGAAGACTGGCTTATTCTGACCTCTAGTGACCAAAGATGCAAAACTAAACCCCAGGGAGCTCAGTGCTGTGCTTTGTCACCCCTGCATCCTGCAGACCCCTGGCTGCAGGCAAAGGAGAAGGCTGGTGGGAGGCTGGAGGCATTTTAACCTGCTTGGATTAAAATACATCAAAAATAAGGCCTGATATCATTATAGGATTTAGTTAGCTGTGAGTACTTTGAGTGAAAGCTGCATTTGCCCCATCAAGAGCAGGCAAAGAGCAGTTCAGCCCTTGTCTACCATTTCCGTGCTCTACTAAAAACCAGCCCAATGGGACCACCATTCATCTGCCATCTATGGCCCCTTAGCCCAAAGAATCAGAAGTTATCATTTCTGTTTATGGTCATGGCTTATAAAGTATTGATGCCTCAGAGCTTTTTTTTTTTTATTTTTTTAACTTTTATAGATTTTAGTAGTAGTTTTGTAATAAATTTAGATTTTAATGTAGCTGTATTATGTCCCTTACCCTGTAGCATAATGTTTACTCATACCCAACCCTACTACCTCATTTCATATCAATCCCTCTAAAATTCAGTTAGCGTGTTTAGTCTTCTTTTCGAGGTAGAATTGTAGAAAAACATCCTAAGGCCTGGACCAGAAGATATCACACAGACACAGCAACCTTCAAGCCCAGAATTTTGGAGGAACTCCAAGGACTGTACATGCTTTGAAGAAGATGAAGATGAGGAAGAAAGGGTACCAAACACTCCCAGACCCAATTCCTGAAGGGGCGTGTCGGGGGGCAGAAAGGAGCAGAACCGTAATTTCCTTGTGGACATAGGGTGATGGCCTTACAAAAGTTGTAGAAACCTACAACACAGACTCCTGTAAGTTTCTTTCCTTAGGATTTTTATGTAGTCAACAAAATGTGTTTTTAGGGTGTGGGTTACTTACTTGTTTGAGACATCTGATCTAGGATGCACAGTCTATACGAACTGCTCCTGAAATGATACCGGTTAAAGTCAAACAGTAGATTCATTATATCAGTCAAAACCAAAAAAAGAATCACACCATGTGGTCCCTTCTCCTGTAGTTCAACCATGTTTTACTGCCTATATCACCAAGTACAAAATGTTTGGGGTTTTTTGGTTATGACTCTCAGAGTTTTGACACATAAGTCCATTTCTAAAAAGTCCTTTTTTCTAGTGACCAGTGCCGAGCTAATTTCTCAAGAAAAGAGGTGTAACCTCAACAAGAACTTTTTGCAGTTTGTTACATATAACTGTAATGCTTATGTATCATATTTCTGCTTTGCACTGTGTCTAAGATGCATCTTCAGTGAAAATACAACAGTACCAGACATGTACTATTAGTCCTGTTGATTTTTCATTGGTTTGCCATCAGATTACATACTGATTTCACAGTCTGCTTCATTCACATTCAGAGTCCTGAGTCAGGGCTGGAGAGCCGTCTCCACTAACCCACTCTTTGGTTATGTTCCTGAGGGCAGTGCATTAGGGTCTGAAGCAGCAGGGTGCTGTGTTTGCTTTGCCTCAGTTATTAACTCAGGTCAGTTGGAGACAGGGGCATGTGGCAAGCCTGTTTTGTGAATTAAGTTATGAAATTCACTGTTCAATCTGTATCTTGGCACTTAAAAGAAAACTAAAGAAATACTGATTCCCTAAACGGTAAGTGTTGATAAATTTATTTTGTAGTTATTGGTTCAGCACTCACAGACCAGGCTGTGAAGGATACTACACAAATGTAAACAGCTGGAGTACCTTCCCACAAGCACTGCCTGGTCTTATTTAAAATATTTGAAATTATAAAATTTGCACTGCTTCGTGGGGAGGCTGCATCACAGTCAAATATAGCTCTGTGCCAGGAGTTCCTAAGACAGCCAGGCACATTTTCATATGTGTACTTTGCCTTGTAGCTCCAGCAATCTGTCAGTCACTTAGAAGTTTATGGCCTACAAATATTATACACTTCAGAGATATAGCAAAGTAAAAAAGAAATAAAAGAGATGAAAAGTAATGAAAGAATCAGCTATAGGTTACAGACAATAGCAAGAGGAGTGGCTTTCCCTGTCTGACTACAGTGGTGGTGGTTATGAAGAACACTTCCACACAGAATAAAATCATGTCTATGAAGAGCAATGCTTTAAAAATAGTTATTTGTAAATTAATCCCTGCAGCCCCTTAATCCCTGTTGCTCTTTCCATTACTTTCAGGGTACTTGCATGTTTCTTCTACTTAAGTGGTTAGGACTATAAGCAGCTTTTAAAGGCAAACTCAAGAGGGAAGAGTGGAAGAAGTCTATTCTCTGCTGATTGACACAGTTATTCCAGACCACAATCTTAGATTCCATTTGTTCTTCCTTAAGCAGCAAAACATTTTTTGGCCTAAGGATTGTCTGTGTAAAGAAGAAAGGGGAATTTACAAACAAAAACACCAAGTAATTTAATTCCAAATGTTATTAAATCAGAATCACATAGTTATCAAGAAATGGTAGGGAAAGCCTGTCTTTTCCTTTTGTAAAGGCAGATATATGCCTTCCATTACTTAACCATGGGGTCCTCACTATGTCAGGACCCTGCCAAAATTACAACGTGAGAGCAATACTTTCTGCGATTGGATATTACTGTTTCATGATTTTTAAAAAACTGATTGAAGAGGAATACCACCCACAGAGAAAAGAACTGCTATTTCAGCTGATTTCTTTACTGGACTTAGGTGTAACATCTCACATATCAGCTGTGAGCCTTATCTCAGTGTGTGTCATGGACAAATAAAGCAGTTTAGAGATTAACAAAGAAATATAATTTAAAACATCATTGATCTTGCTTGTGTTTATATAAATATTTTATACAGAGACAGAAATAAAACATTATTACTAATCCATATGAAACAAATTGGAAAGAAGCAATTCAGTAAATAGTCTGGAGACAGGCAAACTACAATTCTTTAACTAAATACCACTATTTCTTTCTGCTCATTGTAGTTTGTATATAATTCTTCTCTGTAGCCCCCTCCAAAATGTTTTTAGTGTTTTGCTTCAGTAATAATAATTATTTGGACAGTTTGGAAGCGGAATAAGAACATGAAGATGAATCAGTGCATTTTTCCCTGTATTTTATCACAAGACTCCTTTGGGAGCAGGATTTTGGTGGAGCAGCTGTCTATCAATATAATTGTAATGACCTTTAATATTTAAATCCTGTTACAAGGGGTCTGACTGAAAAATTACAATTTGAGAGCTTTTCCTTGTTATGTTATGCAGCCTTTTCCTCATCTTTCTTACTCCTTGTCAGCTTCCTGCTACTGTTTGGTTATGAGGCTGTGTTTATTAGGGAGTGTTGCCTGTCAGGGGTAGGAGCTGAAGCAAGACAGGTGCATTGGTAGACATGACCACATTAGCAAGAGACAACAAGCATAAACAAGAAGTTAAGTCATTATAACAAGACCAAGTGAAGATGCCTATGAGCTACAGGATGGTGGAAGAAGTGTGGGATCATACTGGGAAGAGATCACTACATGTTTGCCTGCTTTTCTGCTTATCCTAGTCATCTACCATTGCTATTGACAAAGAACAGGACACTGGAGTAGATGGGACCTGTTCATGTCTAATGTTTTGCTCCTATGAGATGACTGAGCAAGGGAGTGCTAAATGGGGCAGCAAGTTTCATTTGGTGTGGTTTAACCCACTTTCTAAACCTACTTATTTCTACATTGTTAGCTTCATAAATCAATAAAATAATTAGTTATCTGGCAATGCTCACACATTTACCAACATATACTGAGATGTCCTTTTGTGTTAGTTGTATTTCCATCTCCTCATGCAGAGATATCAGATTAATTAGCGAATCAGATCTTCCCAACCTGGGGGCCACTGTTGTACTTACTTACAGTGCATTATTTAAATCAATATTTGGATAATATCAAGAGTAAATGGGAACTACAGGAAATAAGACCTCAGAAATATTGAACATATATCAATCAGTAAAATATCTATTCCACCAAAAAACAGTTTGACATACCTGCAGTTTCAGAGGAAGGCTGATGCAGGAACTGGCAAGATCAGTCACTGGAAAAGCTCCTGTGAATCAGTTAGTTACAATATGTGTTCTGAAACAGTTACCAGTTTTCTAAATTCCAAGTAGCCAGCTGGTGTTTAATTGCAATAGATTGATATTTGTTGAACTGTCAAGAGCTTTCAGCAATGAGTAACTACTGTTGATAAATTTTAGTGAAATAAGAAAATACTTCGATCTCAAAAGATCAGGCTTTGACATTAAGGAATATGTAATTCTCTCTTGTAGAGAGAGTGCCAATAACAGAAATCAAAAAGATGAGCCTTAGACAGAAAGGAAATTCATAAACAGCTCATGCTGGATAGATTTCTTGTTTGGGGTAGTGTGCAGGATGACATCAGTATGTTATTTACATGTGTTATTTGTGAGAGACATAAAGACTACAGGGAGAGGATAATACAAGTTATTGTATGGATATCCAAAGTCACGGTCCAGCGCACGTCTGAATATGGTAGCGGGTGAGCATTTGCCATGTGGCATAAGAACTGGGGATCATTGTGATTCCACCTGTGATCGGAAAATGCTATGGATGGACAGTAGCTCTCTTAGTTTGCGGGGAAGATCTTTGTTTAGAAAGTCAGCTGCCCAGAGGCTTTTTGAATAACACTCTTGGAAAATTCTGACTCTGGGTTTTGCTCCAGTGTGGGATGGCTGCCACTGCCGCTGCTGAGGCCCAGGTCCTTGCTCCTGGGAGAATGCCGGCCCAAGTTCCACCACCGGGGAGAGAAGGAACCACTTAATTTTCAATGAAGCTGCTTCTCTTCCCTCAGACTCCCTGGCCTCCTCGGCCGGCTGTGGGGAAGGCAGGTGATGGCGCTTCCTACTCTTCCCAGTCTCATGCCTGAAATGTCACCTACCTGCTGCCTGCCACAGGTGGGTCAGGTGGCAACCGGCGTTTTGGAATCCCTAGATTATTTTATCCCGTAGGATAAATATGCTTTTTAAAAATTATTTTACCCCAGAGGATAAATACGTCTCAGAAGCACTAAAGCTTTGCAGTAGCAGCACATGACCACAGTGTGGTGCCACTGTAATGGCGAGCTGGGCCTCCCGGCGGCAATAGGGGCACTTTGGAGGAGAGATAGTGCCTCCGATTTTGGTTGGTTTGGGGTTGGTTTTTGTTTGTTTATTTGTTTGTTTTTCTTTTAAACACTGAGACAAACACCGTCTTCTTCTTCAGAGTGTCCAAATACTGGCGCAGCTCAAGGGGTTGCTCTTTCAGGGCCACTTCTCTCTGCTTTTCCAGCATTATTTGGCCCTTAACTAGAACGGCTGAACGACCTCAGCTGGGTAGCTGTACTTTAGCAGGGTCAGCACCAGCACAGAGATTGCGTTCAAGAGAGATCCATGATGACGGATACAGGGACCTCTGTGTATCACCATCACCACCTCTCAGGATCCCCACTCCCACCAGTGACTGCAGGAGAATCAGAGCAGAGTGAGGTGTGAGTTTTCAGATTCTTCCTGGTGGCAAATTGGGTTTCTAAATACTTTCACCACAAGATTCATCTTTCTGTAGAAAACTACAATTTTGTCTGGAAACGAAGTCTATTTGTTTTCATTTATATGGACCCCATAAGGTGGACAGGTGGGTTATTTAAACTCAGCTAAAACTCAGCTCAGTTCCAAACTCACGTTTGAGGAACATCTTATCAGTGATGGACTTGTTATCTAAGGATGCTTCAGCCTCAGGTCTAAAGGGGAAAGCAGATGCAGAGGTGCCTGGGAGAATTTAAATTTTTTAATTAAAAAAAAAACCCTCTTAATTTTTTACTAAAAAAAATTGTCCTTAATGGTACAGAAAACCCTCTGCAGAGCCAAAATCATGGCAATGGAGTATGGATGGACTGACATACCAGCTGAACTACCCTGCAAGAAACAGGCAGCTGAGTCAAGGACTAGAACAATGTACAAATAAATTAATTACTGGTATTTCTCATTCAAGATGTCTTCAAATCTGAATGATTGTTTCTGGAGGCTCCTTGACAGTGAGTTGAACAAAGTGAGTTAAATCCTTGACAGTGAGTTTAGAAAACAGAGGAAAAGAGTGCCAGATTCTTTTTCTTGAGCTAACATAATGCTTTGTGGACAGTATCTTAATGATAATGAATGCTATTTGTCTTTAGGAGTTTACTGCCTATGTAACCAAAGGCTGACTTGCACTTCTGTCTCCCAGACCTTCACTTTACAGTGTTAATCATTACCTACAATGTTGTAGCAGGGGTGTCCCTATCCAAGGATTACATAGCTTTGGATTACCACCAGTATGAATCATAATGGTCCCCACCTCACACACAAATGTGTATATGAAAAGTTCATTTGTTATTATGAACTCTGTCTACTTGGCCCCAAAATATTTAGTGCATGGCATTTCTCTATGAAATGTAGTGTAAGAGTCTGTAAAATTCTCATGATTTTTACTGCATGTAACCCAGAAGACTGATAATCCCTCATTACGGTATGAAGAATGAATGCTTTATGATATAGATTGAGGCACATTTCTAAAGCAAAGAGCTGTTTATAGAAACAAAAACTGGAAGTAATGAGGAATTAATGCAAGTTGTAACATAATAAAAAATATCCACGGTAATATATCATCACTTGAAAACATCTACTGTATGGCTATTTATATTTTTGTTACTGGGGTAGTTGTATGAAAGTTTTCTGTAGTTTTAGTAAATATTTGAGCATTTGAAGTCTGACAGAAATGAGTCTATATCATTCACAATTCAGCTCTGATTTAAGGGTTTGAATCTCTTAATTACAGGAAGAATATAGGTAGAATATTGCAACATTGTGTAAATTCTTAAAGCACGCACGGCAAACACCAAAATGTGCATGCAGCCTTAATAAAAGGTGTGGATGCATGTTGACTGCAGGAGAAGGTGAAAAGGAACAATTTAACAATAAAATGGTGTGCATAACAAAGGAATTTCAGCACAGAAAGGGCTTTTCAAGTGTAAGAACTGAGATGTTTGTAGGACAAGACTGATAGAAATTAGAATTCTGTGTATAGAAATAAAAAGCTGAAAACTGTGAGCATATGAGACACAGGGGACTCAAATTAATGCTTGTGGCAATTTAAAGAGATCTCATCAATCACCAATCTAAATTGTAATTTTTCTTCATCTGACAACGCTTTGAATCCTCTTGCAGGCCTGGTGAGAATGTGTCTTGCATCTGTTATGGAAACCAAGCGGGGCTCTTTTTTAGTGTGTCTTCTACTGATTGGAAATGTAAAGCCAGTTCTCACAGCCACTGCGTGGCATACTAGGGTGCTCATGTGAGCTTTGTGGTATGGTCCCAAGGCACAAAGCAATCCTCCCAGGTAACTAGCAGGGGAGATCAGGGAACAGCTGCAGTACTACCAGCTGCACCACTTTACCTCTACATTTTTAACATGAAGTGTGTTGTTGATATCAATGGCTGATTTTCTTTGCCAGATGTTCAGGACACTTGTGACTTCAAGCACCTCAATTTTCCTTTCTTAAATAAAGATTCAAGCTCTTATGATGACAGTGAAAATCCTGTCTCACGACAGCTGAATAAAATGTGAGGCTCATTTCCAAAAACTGTATTTTCATGTTTGCTCTTAGAAGATGTAGGAAAGGAAACTTACGGTTTGAAAGGAAAAGGAGAGAATTTTCATTTGAATGCTGGTATAAGAGTGTTGTTGGAGGAATATTCATTGCATTATTATGTTGCGAAATTTTTTTTCATGTTGCATATGATGGAAAGGATGATGTGATCTATAGAGTTAAGGTCTCATTTAATTGCAATGAAATAAAACCAAAACCATCCTAAATTAAACTCTTTTTTTTTTTTAATCTAAAAAGTCCTTGGTTTCCTGACTAGGGTGACAATTACAAACATGAGGTAGGCATGGATTGTTTTATACCTGTAAATTAGAATACCCACATTTTTCTGTTTTGGCCATATGCCTTTTAATAACTAGGGTTTGTGTCTTGCTTACAGAATTGTCTGCATAATGGTGAAAGCCAGTGATCTTTTGTAAATCATGCGAGACACATAAGTTTCCCCATAACAAACTTCACAAGAAACACCACTTTGCAAATATGTTTTTAAACTATCCGGCATTTTGATGTTACTTGAAAAAATACAATAAATTAGGCTGGTATGGCTAACATTTCATCCTATATATGTAATGGAAAAAGAAGAATTCAATATTTTTTAAGAAGATGGAAAACAAAAGAGTGATGATTTTTCTTATCTTTGCAGTGCTTCTTTAAAAAATGCCATCTGTCTTGTATTAAAAACTTAAACCTGGTGTAGAAACTTGTTATTGTGATTTTACATAACCATATATTTTGTAAAGAAAACCAAGAAGTACAATATTGGACACAGAAATATGCATCCCTCCCAGTTAACTTTGGGATTCTCTGAGCAAAACCATGCTTCTGATGGGGTGCTTTCTTTTCATGTTATTGACATTCTGAATGGAAACCTATTTTCCAGCTTCATCACAGTGTGGGAAAACAAGGCAGAAGGAGACATGTAACTATACAATCACAGAAAAGCAGCCTAGGAATCTGGATTAGCACAGATCATGGTTTTAGATTGTTTAAAATCTACAACCAATGACATTTTTAAGAGAAAATATAAAAATGCACTTTTCAGAGAACAAGATTTTGCATCTTGACCAGATGCATGCACCTTGAAGATACATGTTTCCCAAAGAAAAAGGAAAGTGTAGGACCTTCTACCAGGAACTAAGTACATTCTTATGGCAGTGAAAGCAGGGCAAAATGAACAAAGCATTGATTTGCTAAGATATTTTCATACTCTGTGAGTTAAACTAGAACAAAGTAAGAGCCTTTTTAATATGAGGATGGAGAGGAACATAGAGCAAGTCTTTCAAGACTCAATTTACAAGGACAGTAGGGCTGGGAAGAGCATGCTGAGGGGAGCATGACACTGCACTGACATTGCTCCTTCCACACCTTTCCAATCTGGGCCACCCATGGTGCTGGGGTCCTTAACTGGAACCCCAAACTGCAATTAGTATTAGAGTTAGGGTTCAGAAAACCACAAAGCCAAGTGCTCCAAGGGCACTGAGGCCGGAAAATAAATGCCAAAGAAAGCACAGCACCCAACTAACATTTCTTCTTCTGCACTTTTTAAACCTGGGCCGTTCATAAACCTGGGGACCTCATCCTCAGCCACAAGCTGCTGTTTGGGTTAGGATTTGGGTTAGGGTTCAGAAAACCACAGAGTTGACAGCTTCAGGGACTTTAGGGTTGGAAATGACATAGCAATGCGTGCATGGCCCTGCACCCACATTTCGCCTTTCACACATTGCTAATCTGGACCACCCATGGTGCTGGTGACCTCTGCCTCACCTCCTAGCAGCCATTAGGGTTAAGGTAAAGATTAAAGTTCGGAAAACTATGAAGTCTGCAGCTTCAGAGGCATGGCGTAAATTTGAATTTGACTGGCCTGTCACTAGCTTCTATCAATACACGTTCCGTGCTACGAACCAAAGGTTTTTTCCATACAAGGGATATTTTCTCTGTGGCTGTCTGTACAGGTCATAGCTTGTAGTGCAAAATTTGCGGCATGTCTCCAGATGCTCAAAATCTTCCCATCAAATGTGCTCTGTCTTGGTGTTCAGACCCATCTCTGTAAACCGAGCATCTGAATCTGCAGACTGGCTCATACCTATGGGTGTCTATGATTTACTTCCGTCATCTCTAAGCAGAGGCCATGCAAACGCTGTGTTCCACAACATGTCTCTAAGCAGCACATTTGTTTGCAAGATATCCTAGAAAGTGAACCAAACACCCAGGATCTTGGCAGGATAGTGCAGAAATCTGTTTCCCCCCTCTTCGTGTTACACACTTCTCAGAAACATACAATATGAGTTTGGTACTTTCTGGAGTGGTGCTGAAACCTGAGCAATCGTTAAGATGTTTTCTGGGCAAAGTCTCTTCACAGTCAAATTAAATGTCTCATCCCATCGCTTCTAGGGAAGACCTAGAGTTCTACAACCATTCCTCTGTACTGGAAAGTCCAGGTCTGTGCTCCAAGGCAAGCTGTAACATCTCTCATGGGTGAGAAACACAGGGCTGGGCAAGTGGTGCTCTATAGCCTTGGAGGTGTTAGGTTAAACCTCTTAGGTTGTAGTACAGATAATAATGAGTGTGTGGTGATTCACAGTCTTCCATGGAGCATTTTTTCTACATTTAGCTAATATGTGCCAAAACAGAATTAGAAAAATATGACAAAATCTTTTTTCCATAGCCTTTTCTATTAATTAAATAAAAACTTATTTAGGATTATACTTCTCTACCAATAGCACAGCATAGCAGTGGGCCTAAAGCATCAAAAAAAGTTCCCCATATGAGAAAATCTTCTCATTACTTTAGCAGACTCTATCTTATATCAAATATTACATCAATATTATAACAGTGTGATTATATTAGACCAAACTGATGGATTTGCAGAACTGTTCAGGAGAATATATACTGTCATGAAAATCACTGTAGTTATTGAGGGGAGTCAAAACAGTTCTGAGAGTATACACCTTACATCCAGCACTTCTGAACCTTCCTGGAAACTGTGGGGTGCCTATGGCCTTGACAGCCAAATGGCTGGTGGAGCGTCAAGAGTGACTTAGTGATTATCTGATGTACCTAACCTATAGAGGGTTCCACTGAATCACAGTTTGTAGAATTTGGGCAGGTGGCAGGATGTGAGGAGAAGTCCCAGATCAAAACAGGATTTACAAGTCCTCCTAGCTAGGGAGGATTTCAAGGCAGGAGACTTTGATTGCTGTAGTTAATGATAAAATAATTATTCTACTGTCAGTGGGACTAAATCATAGCTTTTGATTATGTGAAAAGTACCACTCATACACTTTTCCTTGCCTCTTCCTATCATTCCCACTGACAAGAATAGATATAAATGCAGTCCTAACCTGTAACTCTCATGGATTCTTAAACAGCAAATTTAACTGCTTCATTCTTCACCATAGGGAAAAAAAAAAAAGATGCATGGCCTTTCTTGAATCAGCTGATGATTTGCAGAGGTGTCATCAAGAGGGCATAAAAGAAAACCAACCCAGGTCCCAAACGTTGGCTGTTTGCTTCTGCTTGGGATTAGAACATTGATTTCATAGCTTCTACATTTATTTGTTGGGTTTTTTTCCAAGGGAATCAAAATCAGTTTGTTTATAGAACAGATTAGCTGTCTGCTGAGAACTGTGCTCACAGGTCAGAGGTGAATTGTCCCCAGGGTGAAGAGTAGAGGGAGAGCTCATGGTAAGAGTTTGCTAAGTTCATATTTTTGCTGTAATCTTCTTCCTATTACCAGTCATGACCCAAGAAATTAGGGAGAGTGAGTTAATTTAATATTTATCATAAAAGACAAACTCAGCTAAAAAAAACCCAACCAAAACCAATAAACACAACAGTGATCTAAAAAAAGCAGGGCTTTTAGGTTTTCTTAGATCTTCAGATTCAAAAGTAGATGAATTCCTCTGAAGTCTCACACTGATTTGGATGGATTCCCTCAAGTCTCTTCACTCACGTGACGATCCTGAAAAGAATAGTCTTATAGCCCAAAGGCTGCTTCTGTTAACTGAGGACCATGCAAGATTTACTTGCTTCTGCACTGAGCCATCAGCCACACAACCTGCTGTTGCAAAGCACTGGCATGTGGGATTTTTTCCACTCTTTCACACCTGTACATATCTCCAGCCCTTAACCATTTGATTCCCTCACAACTAGTGTGTCAATAGTGAACAGAGCAGGTAATTCTCAGATCTTCACCGTTTCCCAGTGACTTGCTCCTTAACACCTGTATCCTGAGTCATTTGCTGGTGAGTGCCATCCATGTCTTGCAGAGAAGACCCAGTTCTACTGAGGGAAACCCAAAGACAACATAACCATCTTGCTCCCCCTAGTCCCTGCCTCAAGTGTTTTGGTACTGCACCAGGATCCAGCATCACAGGAGGCAGTAGGAGGCAGAAGCTGGTGGAGAAACAAAATCTCATGCTAGGACTAGGGCTGGCAGGTGCATCCCCAGATGCTGAGATCCTCCAGAAGCAACAGGTCTGTCCCTGTCCACTCTAGTCCTGGCAGCAGACTGTAACCTGTGTTGCACAGCATTGTCCACCAGGTAGTCCTCAGCTCAATGCTGTACAGCACCAAGAAGTTGCACTGATTTCTGTAACATGCCTTTAATACAGATTTAACATTTCCAAGCACAGTGTAACGTTTACTGTCATGCTGATCTGTGCCATGGGTAGTTCTGTGCTCAGTGGATATAACCTCACGTCACCCCAATATTTGGCACACCTGGCACTGGAGGAATCGGTGCCCTTTCAAGGCTGCATCCTTCTACTGCTGCCCTTCTCTTTGCCAATACTGCTGTAGTAACAAATGTCCCTCCTTCCCTTCCTTTGGCTTTCCATTTCCATGTCACTGATTGCAGAAGACAGGAGGAGGCAACCTGATCATTGAGCTTTTCTTTCTTCCTGCACTACCTTTCTTGCAGAAAGGGATGGATCTCTGAATCAAACACTTAGGTATTAAATATTAAAACCTTTGTAAGTCTAAAGGCTTTATACTAAGTATTGCGGTTTTCCCACGTACAAAAATGTCTACCTCAGAGCCTTCCCAGAGTGTCGAAAACTTGACAGATGTTGCTAGACAGGTGGGTCCCTAGTTCATATTGCCACTAGATACTGAAAACAACACAGGAAGTATCTATTTATCCTTGTTAACAGAAACAGCGTGAGAGCACAGATGTCACTAAATTCAATGTTTTACAGTGTTTTCTGTACCAGCAGTGAAGTGGCTTGCCGATTATCTCCCACTTGCATCCCTCCCAGGCAGATATCTGTAGGCCATAAATTTCCACTGCCTCCCATGACTGACATATTTTAACTAAGAGATATTAATTCTTAATAGAAAAACTCCCTAAAAGTTCACACACATTCCTTTCCCAGTTTTCAAAGCGTGCCATAAAAGCACTTGCCTCATTCTTTATTTTGTCTTACCTTGGTCAAGTCGTGAAGTGGACAGAGTGTTCTTTTACAAAATGTGAAATCATTTGGGGTCATCTAAAAATTCTACTGACTTTCAGCTCTTGAGTGCTTGTTTATCATTTCCCATTTATATCTTCTTTTTGTGTATGCGTTTTTTATTTCTGGCTATAAATATCCTTACAGCAGGGAGTAGAGGGGAGTTCTGTAGTGGATTATAACTTGCTTTTAAGGCATTTGTAATTTTTCAAACAGTGCTGGTTCAACTGGGACTACTGGATTGCTATTTCTAAAGGAAATTCACTTTTAAATAATGTAAGAAAATCCACCCTTAGATTTATGCATACAAAAACTTATTAAATTTGGCAATTTCTACCCCAATTTTTAAATCTTAAAATAGAGAGAAAAATGAAGGGGAAGAGGACAGTGACTTTAATGATATTGCAAAGATATAGTGTATCTGGGAATCTTAATTTGGCCTAGAGGTAGAAGGACTGAGAGGTCTTAGGAAAACGATATTCAAAATAGTCTTTTCTCTCTAATTTATCTCCACTGAAAAGGGAATTGGTTATAAAGGAGCCATATCCAGAGGGAAACAGCCCCTATGCCTTCCACTGGCAAATCCTTATAATATTCCAAGAGGTTAGGGGAGTCGCACTCCTTATCACAGGAACTGAAGAACACCGAACACTTTGGGGAATGATGTTTATTGAAGTGTTTGCTAAGAATAAAAACCAACATGCTACATAGTCTGAAAGGTATATAGGCCTCTTCTATAGCCTTTGAAGAGGGAAACATTATTTGAATCTCTCTCTTTTTGAAATGTGCAAAGCTCTGTCTCTTCACCTAAGGAATACTGCAGTGAACTGCATGTAGTGAGCTGTGTTAAGGCTACTATCAGACAAAGTTATGCAGCACTCCATCTCTGCTGTCAATTTAAAAGAAATACCTTGGAATAAGGGTTTGTCCGTAATCCAGCAGACTTTCAACAGAAGAATTGTCTTTAGTGTACTCAGGGACTTTTCAAAGCAACCAAGAAAATTTAGGAAGAAGGCATCTCCAAATACACAGTGCGAGGTTTTCACAGGAGCTCAAATATTAAATGTCATCAATCTGAAAAAAGAAGCTCTAAATATTTCCTATTATTATTATTATTATTATTATTATTATTATTTTGCAAATAAATATTACAATGACAAAAAAATCCCTATAAAAATTGTATCATATGCATTAGCAAGCCAAGGATGATTTGTCAAACTTGGTCGATGCACAAGTGTTAATGAGAAAAAGGAGGATGCAGGACTGCATTCACAGCAAAGTTATGGCTGCTTTGGCAAGCTAACTCTGTTTCTTCTCACTTTCTCAGAGATCAGCAGCATTCCCAGGGCAACCCAGTACTTAAAGAAGACAGGAATAACCTGTCAGAGTCAAATACTCCCTGACCAGGTTCTTTTAGATATTGCACATACGGAAAGTCAAATGTTTAATGTCAAATACACTTATTTAAAGATAGCTGATATTACACAGGATTTCTGATTTAGCGGAATAATACATAACATATTGAAATCACAACACCACTCTAAATTAGACTTTGCAAAATATATAAATAGGAATTGCAATAAACAGTATAACTGTGTGATTCCCATTATCTGCCTCTATAATATACTTACTGTCATGGCGCTGGGAATGCTCTACAACTACCTGAAAGGAGGTTGTAGCCAGGGGGATTTGGTCTCTTCCCCCAGGCAACTATCAGTAAGACGAGAGGGCATGGTCTTAAGCTCTGCCAGGGGAGGTTTGGGTTAGATATTAGGAAGAAATTCTTTACAGAAAGGGTAATCAGGCATTGGAATGGGCTGCCCAGGGAAGTGGTGGATTCTCCATCCCTGGAGGTTTTTAAGATGAGACTGGATGTGGCACTTAGTGCCATGGTCTAGTAATCATGGCAGTAGTGGACCAAGGGTTGGACTTGACGACCTCAGAGGTCCCTTCCAACCCAGCTGATTCTATGATTCCCAGTTGCCAGAAAGGAACATATGTGTTGAAGCCAACTCAAGCTTGTTTTCTTAAAAATACTTTTGCTAGTTGTCTAGTTTTTATGTTCTGTGTCAGGCTGAGCCACATATTCACTCCCTCACACTGTTCTGGCTTTACTCTGGGAGGCATTTACACTATTTTAATGAACTTGGTGAGAAACATTTACACTACCAGTTGAGCCACTCAACTGTTCATAGCTGTTTATCTGAAACAAAGACTACTCTCCTTTGTAAAGGAGTCCTGTTGCAAAGAAGTTGACTTCTTGGCAACAGCTGTGATCAGTCACATTCTACATTATTCATTGAGCTTCATGGTTACATCACCCTTGACCAGCTCCTCTGAGCCTTCTTCCCTTGTAGGGATTTATTAGTCAGTCATATGGCCCAAAATCTTCCTGCTCCATCTCTTCCTTGTCCCCAGATTCTTCCCTTTTTGGTAACTTTTATTCTGCAATTGATGTAGTTTAAAAGACTGTTTGCTAACATTTCCAGTTTCATTATAAAATTAGGGGGGGCTAAAATTTGGAGCTATGGGACTAGAATTATTTCAGCTTTCAGCAAAATTAGAACATATGTAGCCAAAATCAAAATTTGGTTTGTGTCTCAACTGGATTGAATTAAATTTGACACAGAACAGTTGCAGGTTACTGAAAAGGCTGATGACAATATGTCTTTGTTATTTCTGAAGTCTAAAATGGTTTTGATCCTATTTTTGTGTAAGATTGGATATGGTGCATCTGTTCCTGTTTCAACATTAATTATGCTTTCATTACCCTTAATATTCAGTGAGCCAGCACATAATTCAGATACTGTCCAAATATTTCAGATTACAGGTCCCAAACTCCATGGGGTATAGTGTCCAGACCCTTGAGATAACACCCGCCAACTTGGTACACCTTGACATGTGAGCTAGGCCGAGAGACAGATAGTCCTGAAAGCAGAATTGCTACATCATTGAGTGCTCTGCTGTGCTTTTGCCTCCTGCATCTCAGCAAGGCCAATTTGTAGCAAATTACTATAACACTAATTGACTATGAGGTGTTATGGAAGGGAAAGGTGATTTTGATTTACTGTATCTCCACAATGATTTTCACCCATTCACATGTTCATACACATATGCTCAGCAGCACTAAGACATGTACCTTGGGGCTAACACTGAGGAACTGACATCGCTTTGCCTTCATGCCCTTTAGAAGTGGATGCTATTTGGGATCTTTTGCCTCAGTATGCCAACTGAGCACTCATAATTCTTGCTTTATTTATCTGGTTATTTTATGATACCAGTCCTGTTCTTCATCTTCTTGTCACCTTATCTTAAGGTCAGTTTGTTCCTCCTCTTCCTTTGAATGAAATCACACACATAGAGCTATTAATCTTATTTCTCCTTCTAAACTTTGTTCTACTGTTTCATCTGCAACTTCCACACAAATATTTCAATCTGTAATTAACTCATATCAATCTTACCATTTCTCTTACAAATCTCTACAAATTCATTTGATTGCAGTATTGCACTAATGCTGCTGTGTCCTGTCCAAGACTGTGGCCAGCTGCTGCTCCATCACCTCTTGCCAATGTGACCTGGTGGACCCTGGCTGGTGGAGGGACTGTGCAATAAAACTCTGCATGGCCATAAATTTCACTTCAAAAGTGACATCCTCTGCAAACTTCCAGACACACATCAGTAGGAAGCAAGGAGCATTTCCACGATCCTTGAATGTCTCCTATAATCTCTTTTCTTTAATCTCCAATTGATTTAATACAGAAGACTGCATGAGATTGATTTAGTTATGGCATTGACCCCTCTACTAAATGTAAGGTAAACAAAAGGTCACAGAAAACCCCACCTGGATTCAGATGGATGAGAAAAACACTGAAATTCAATGATTAATTCCCAGTTGGGCTGAGCAAAGGCTCATAAAAATGCATTGTGTTGGAAAACACTGAAATTCAATGATTAATTCTCAGCTGTGGCTGAGCAAAGGCTCATAAAAATGCATTGTGTTAGAACTAGTAAGTGAAATGCTTCATTTGAACATAAATATGAACTCGTTCAGCTCTTAGACCAAGCCTAGCTAAAAGACTAAGTACAATAAAAAGTAAAATAGCAAACAGCATTCTTTAAAAGATTCTTTAAAGCATCTTTAAAAGATAGCCCTGAGGCAATCAAATTGGAGATGGAGAAGTCCCTAAAGGGAAGACTGTGCTTTGTACCACTGCCACAGCTTTATCATGAGTGTCAGCTTCAATGTGTAAGCATGAATTTTCCTGCTGTCCTCGCTACAGCTACACAAGAGACTGGAAAGCCCTTTGGACCGCTAGTTATATATTTACCTACTGCATCCCTTCAGATGACACTCATTCAAGCCCAGCTCCAAGAACAACTGAAAATAATACGTGTCACATCCCTTTAATTCTTTGTCAGGTTGTCAAAACTGAAGTTTTACTTATGTGAGAGTGCACACTACAGAAGAAAGATAATTTTGTCCTTAAAGTGCCAGCATTTTATAAAAAATGAAATTGCCAACCTCTAGGGAAAAATATCAAGATCACCCTTCAGTGCTAATTTGTAACTTCTCAGACATTTTCTCTCCCAACAACTGGTTAGCTCCTGAGAGGAGATCATCTCACGGTTAAGGCACTGTACTGGGAATAAGATGCCTTGCTTTAATTTCCAGCACAGCCATGAAGTTTCTGCACATCTCTAGCAAGGACTTAGTTTGCCTCCCAATGCTACAGTGCTCTTTTACATATCCTGGCTATTCACCTTTAGCACCCCTTAGCAGGGCAGGGGTGAGGAGTGAACCTACTCTGAGAAATGCCTCTCAGCTGAGCACTGACGTGGTGTAGTCCCTATCCATCCTGCTTGCTGGTACCCACACATTCTCCCATGCTGACACTATCACTACCAGCACCCACACGCACATCAAGCCTGGTGGGAGCCTACCAGAGATTGTTCCTGGGAGCTGGACTTTGCCTCATCTCCCAGGTACATCCCTATCAGCCATGTGTTTTGAAGTCCTTTGTGGTTGCTTTGATAAGCAAAACTTACAAAACTCCTCAGAGGCTGCCCAGCACAGAAAATCCTTGTTCTTCTCACAAAAGCTAGAGATGAGGTGCAAGGCCAGTCAAACACTCCACAGAGAGAAGGGGGTGCCTGTGCTGGGGTATCCCAACAGATCCCCAGTACACTCTACCTTCAGGCAGAGAGGCAGACAGATAGGGAGGTCTCATCTCAGCGTCAGTGCTGTGGCACAGCCCAGCTGCGTCCAAGGACAGGAGGCAAGGAAGTCTGCAGAGCCCCCATCTGCTCTTGTCAGCCCTCCTGCACTGGGATGCTGGCACAGACACACCATTATCTGTGCTGGGAAATTGGTGCCATTGACCTTGACACAACTGTAGTCTGTGGCAACCCCAATAAGAACTGAGTGGTTAGCAAGAGTCAGGGACCAGAGGCACATTGGATGTTTTTGAGGGAAAGCAAATTTATGTGTGTGAACTTCACCATGCCTCAAGGCTTAAGACTTGAAAGAAATATCTGATCTAGTTTTTTTTTATTGACACAGAGGAAGCCAGGAAAGTTGATCACCTGTTTGCAAAATCTCTGGTCTTTGATCTGGTCTGGGAGAGCACAGAGATGGGCTGAGGAAATCCTGCTTCAGCCCTGTCCCGCTGTTGGGTTGTGCCTCAGTGTGACTGTGGAGCAGATAGAGAACCTTGGTGAGAGATCAGTGTTGAGGAAGACTCCTTCATCTGTGCCTGTGGGTCATGTGGCTGTACCCCAGTCTCTGGAAATGCCGTAATGACTACCTAAATCTGCTGGGGAAGAGGACTGCCATGATGGATGCCTGGGCAAGCACAAGCCAACAGTACACTCTGACTCGGAACAAGCAGAAATTGGGAAATGGACTACATTGGGAAGAGCGATTTGCAGATCAAGCTCTGCTTGCTGCAGGTAGGGCCACAGCTGGTCCCATTTGGGCACCCTGCTGAAGAGGGATGTAGAGAACCTGAAGAGTGCACAGTAGCAGGCTGCAAGATACTCAGTGGTGAGGAGATGATGAGGGATTAGGTTTGTTTCTTCTGGCAAAGAGGAGCCACAGAGTGCTTCAGCAGCAGTCTGTCATCCTTGAAAGGGCAGCTGCAGAGAGGATGAAACCCAGCTCCTCTCAGGATTGCCACTCTCCCAGCAGAGGAACAACAGCCGTGAATTGAGCTGGGACAGCCTGGCTAGAGGTGTGGCAGATGCCCATTTTGGAAACCTAAGGCAGTGCTACATAAAACCATGGCTTTAGTCAACCAAAATAGCGTAGACTGAGAAGCCAGAAACACCAGGGCTGGCTCCTCAGACATAGCCTGCTGTGGGGACAAACAGTGCTGACCTTCTCTAGTCCTTGGAGTCATACAGTAGTGTTAGAGCTGGTATTATTTCTGTTTCACACTATTAAAGTGACAGAATTGCAGCCATTTCCTTTTGCGACAAAGAGTGTTTGTGGTTTCTCATCCCCTCACTGCTGTTGCTTTATTGCATGTAACAGGACTGCATGTCTAGCAAGCAAGTTTCCTTCTTTGTACAAATGCTTTCACTGAAAAGTGCTGAAATTAAGAAATGAATACTTTCTGATGACAAACAGTTAAACAAAAGATCTAAGGTAGATTAACTGAAGGCATGTTTGCATGGTTTAGTTCTTATAATTGGTATCTCCAATAAGCATGGCATTCTGTAATTTACAGGTCAGATAAGCATAAAGATCATTGTATTATGCTTGGAAAATTTTTCTGTAAGATGATGGAAGTATTCTGTTGTGCTTAGTACATGATTGCAAGACAGAAAAGAATTTTAAGTTAAGAAGATTAATAAAAAGATAAAGAATGAACAGTTTCAAATGCTTTTCATGTCAGACTACCCTCTTTCTCTCATATAATACCTATAAATCCCAGAGTATGGAGAAAATGTGTTTTAAAATATTTATTTTTTATAACTGATTAATCCAAATGCCTGGCATATATCATCAGTGTTTCTGCTAATTAGGAATATGTTGGCTTGGTCTGGCTTCTTCACTGAAATGAAAGCTTGAGGATTCATATCAGACAAAACAGAGGAACATTTCCAAACCTTCTGGAAACTATACTCTCAGACCAAGTTTTAAATAAAGGGAAAAATTATATTTATCTATTTAGATTAGATATATAAAAAAAGGAGCTTTTTAAAATGAGGATGTTAAAATATTGGCACAGGTTGCCCAGGGAGGTGGTAGATGTCCCATCCCTGGAAACATTCAAGGTCAGGCTGGATGGAGCTCTGAGCAACCTGATCTAGTCAAAAATGTCCCTGCTCACTGCAGGGAGGTTGGATTAGATGGCCTTTAAAGGTCCCTTCCAACCCAAACAATTCTATGATTCTATGATAAGATGTGGTTAGTCATAAACCACTAACACTACAGGAAAATGTTAATAAATAAAGGGTTTATACTTTTGTCTTAACAAATTATTCTGTGATAAACCTTTTCACCAGAAAACGCTACATTGAAAGTGTCATGATTAAAGCTGGTAAAAAGAGGTTAAAGTCAAAATACATAAAGCTATTTGACTAATTTTTCATCAGCTCTTGATGTGAGAAATTGGTACCTGGTCAAGCACAGACCTCAACAAGACTAAGATAGGTTAGTGCTGTGTTTTGAAGCAAAAAACTTGTTATTCTCCCATAAAACACTAGACATAAAGAGGTGGGTCTACTGCATCTCTATTTCTCAACTCCTGCAAACAAGATCACTGAAAGGAGTCTCAGCTACCACGTTTGATATTCAAAAAAAGAAAGAAACAAACAAAAACAAAACAGAAAAAAACAATCAGAAAAAACCTCTCCTATTTAGTTCTCATCTCATCTGCAAGACATTTTTATAGACTTATCCCTCCGTGATCTGGCTTTTCATTGTTGAAGAAATTCAGCCCCAGTTTTTGGAAATGTTCCCATCCCAGATAGCAGGATGTAGAAAAGGGTTTTAACCACTGGTCTGCCAAAAGAGACCCAGTTTCTCTCCAGGCTTACAGAGGCAAGGGAGGATAGGTACCTACATTGGTGGTCTGGAACACCTCACCTGAAGGTATTCCAACATACTCCAATGGTGGGGTGACAGCCTACCTGGTTTCCCAGAGCCTGCTAACCTGGAGCAGGAGCAGTGCAGAAAAGTGTGGGTTCTCTGCTCTGCTACCAGCCCAGCAGCAGTGTAGGTAACCCCTGCCTGTACCCTTCTCCTGGGTTCATGCAGAAAGATGCAAGTGCAAGTGTCCCAGTCTGCATTCCCTTGTGTCCTTGTCTTCAGAAGCATTTAAAATTTGTAATGGGAATATACACACAGGAGCTCAATTCTGTTGGTACAAGAAGAGTTAATACTGCCAAACCAGAGTGTCTTTCCAGTGAGGGAGCTGGAGTGTGCTAAGCAGGCTTTTGGGATGTCTGATTCATGCTACCTATTTTCCCTATACTCAAGGAAAACCTGCACACACACCCCCCTCACCCACAAACCACAGGGTACATGGACTTGGAGGCACACAGAGCTTGTTTCTTTATTTTACCTCATATCTTTGGTGGAAAAAAGGACATTTTTCATCAAAAAGGTCAGATCTGGGGGTTTTTTTCCACTAAACCATTAAGTCGCCTTAACTTTGCACTTAAGCACTTGGGAAGGAAATATGCTGACCAGATCATTGCCTCCTTTTTTCTTACAGTGCTTCTGCTTCTGTTGACAACAGTCATTGATGGGAGCAGGTGCAAATCATTTTACACTGATTATATTCTCAAAGTTTATAATCGTGCAGATTTCATAGGAAATTAGGACTTCATATGCAGTGTGTGGCAGCCAAACCTAACATGCCACTCTTGCTTTCCTTATTATTCCTTTTTCCTCCACACAACATTATTAAGAATTTTAGGTATTGTCCTTATGTTTTTTCCCCCCATCCTAACTCTGAGTATTAAGGTATATCTTTCTTTGTTGTACATTGACCCTTAGGACTGTATTATCTGAGTATATAGAGAGTTTTGCCTAATTAAGGATTTTCTCGCAAATCTACCTTTAAAGACAAAGGAGATGAAACCTGTAAAAGGTTCAGCATGAAGAGATGGGACACACTGAGAGACTAGCTGCAGAGATTATTCTGTCTTTGTAAGGCCAGAGATGTCATCCGGGTGTGAGGAGGTAAATTGATCTCTTGGTTCATTTTGATTTTGGTCTTTCTTGTGACATGACTAACAAAGACACCTGGCTGGCAGAATCTTTGCAATATGAGCCTTCTTGGTTAGCTATTGGGATAGCATCATCAACTGCATTCAAATCAAGATGATGCTATTAGATGGCAACATTTTGTAGTTGCCCTTTAAGAAAGTAAAATCTTGAACTAGTAATGTGGAGATCTCTTCTGATCTCTTCTGTCACTAAAACCTACACTATCTGCAATACAGGTGTACCAATTTGAGCTAGTGGTCTACCTGCCATTAAAAACAATGAATAAATTATTTTCTCATCCATATATTAGTGGAGATAAGGGCAGTGTTCTTGATATCTGTCATATTATGACTCCCTGGACTCCAGAAACTAGTTCTGCATTGGCTACAAAAATAATCACTCTTGCTCAGATGGATCCACCTGCACTGCAGGTACATTCATGCAGACAAATTCCACCTTTGTGTTGTCCAGCTTTGAATACCTATATTGAGGCACTTCGGTCATAAATTTAGGAAAAAATGAGATTTTGTTGTTTAATTACGCTATGACTCACACTGTGACCTCTGTGCGACAAAGGAGCAAGTGTTAATGATACATCTTACATTTAAAGAGTGAGTCAATCTTCATGGTGCTTTGACCATCTTATCTCCAGTATGGCATATTTAAAATATAGCTTTTCAGGGGAATTGTCATAATAGATGAAAAAGAATCCCAAATTCCAAACAAACAACAAAAGAGAACAAAGGCAGAACTCTCTCTCCATTTTCCCAGCTCCTCTTCAATTTAATAACACTTCAAACTTATCCCTTAAATAAAGAACTTCTATAAACATATATCAGAACTTACAATTCTTGAGCCTCTGAACATCAGCATCATGGTGAACTAGGTTATCAGAGACACATAACTAAATCCTTACTCTTTTCTGTTGAAAAAGATGAGTACAATTTGGTTTGGGAAATGAGGTTATATATAGTCACACAAACCTATCTTTTGCTTTTTTTTATTATTTACTGCATATAATTCCTTGTTGCCCTGCCTGCCCTCACAGTGTTTGGAATATTGGAGATAATGGGACTACATAATGACTGAAATCCACATGAATGCCCAAGTGTCTCACTGAACTCAATCCTTAGCTCTATGTCTAGTCTAATACTCGGAAGCCCCTCCTTTGCTCCCATGGAAACACTGAAATGTCTCACATTTAGAAAATATTATGGTGGCTATTCAATAATGTTTTCTTCTTCTCTGGAAGAGAATTACTCAGATTAATTGTGTAGCAAATCAGTCTGATGATTGGATTTCCTTATTTTTGTGATATCATCCAACAATACTGTGAATTGTTATCTGTGGTTTCCTCTGAAGTGACCAACACCTACAGTATTTCAGAGGATGCCTTTGTCTGTATCTGCCCCAGTTTGAAGATGTCTTACTGCATAACTCTGCCTGCTTTACAGTGAACCAGAAAAGAGAATTTGCTATCCAATTTTTTGTTACTTTTGCTGCTATTTTGTACAGTTACTACTCTTATTTAGAAAAACATTTGAGCAGCACCTAAGCAAGTTTCTCCTTTTGATAATAATGCTAAGAAGTTACATGCCTCCTAATCCTTCAGGTTCTTCATCCACTGCTTCTCACTTCCACACCACCTTCAATCAAAAGCTTTCTAAAATATTAGGAAGATTGTTACCTTTTAGTTTGAAGATTTTGTTATGCAGCCTGACTATCACTTCTTTCCAAAAAAAGAGGAATGATATTTAGGCTCCTTCCTTTCTCCTCCCTGAAAACTCTGTCTGTCCGTATTTCCCACAGAACAAGTTTGTATTGTAGGGCCAAGACCTTACAAATCACATGTTGAATGCTTTAGCCTGGGGAGATCATTGTCCTTTTTTAGACATAGACTTGTAGACATCTCAGCAGAGATACTTATTAGATTTGTAAAAGCTTCGTATTACTACAGTTCCAGGAGACAAGGGGGTCTTTTTCTAAATATATAAAACGTATCTTAAAATTGCAAAATGGAAAACATTTTTATACTTTCAAATAACCCTTGTGCTAAGACATGTTTTATTTGCTCTCTGAATCACCAGTTCATCTCTCTCCCAATACTCACTGTGGGTTTTTTATTTGATAAGATCCACATTCCTCCCTCCAAAAGGAATTTATGCTTTAATTACAACTCCATCTGCTGCTGCTCCTGTGGTCCCTGTCCCCATTGTTGCTGCAGCCATCCATACCAGGGTCAGGAAAGACTATGGCAGGAGCAATCACACCAGTAGTGGTGGAACAGGCTGGGGCAGTTACTGTGCCAGTCTCTGGTTACCTGCTCCTTGACTTCCAGAACAGGTTTTATGCCTGGAGAGCCAAGAAGTTTTCAATGCCAACTTTGTCAGGTTTTGCTACAAAGCTGTAAAAGCTGATGGGACACCTACAGCCTTCATTGCAAGTGCTTTGCTTGAAAAGGAATGTTGAACTTGTACATCATACTTCTTACCCATGTGCCCTATAAAAACTTATGGAGAAAGATAAACATTATTACCCTGAACTGAGGATGGATAATTCAGGCATCAGTAAATTAACATGACCAATACTAGATATGCAGCCACTGTCACTTGGAAGCATAATCCAGAACTAGGCCTAGCACATTTGACCAGGAAAAATAAAATGTTGTAGTCCTAAGCACAAAAAATACTGCCATGGAAAGAGGACTGTGATCTCAAGAGCATTTTGTCCTGTTGCACACAGTAGTAGCACAATCAATTTAACAACAGACACTCATGAAACAATAGTCCTTATTTCTGCAATTGGAGGTCATTAAATCTTAATTCCTACTTATGCAATTGTTGATACTGTTAGCACCTTACAAAAACCCATAATGAACCACAGAAGCTCAAAACTGTTCTAGGGAATTACTTAATTTGACATGACACGGAAGGAAAGGCACTCTTGCATTTGCTTCATCAGTAAAAGGAAGAAAACACAAGCTAATGAAGAGATGGGGAATTTGTCGATGTCCTTCCACTGATCCCAACAATTTTTTCTAAAACTTTGCTTGCAGACAAAGTGCTATATCCCAAAGCTTCCCCTCCCATTCCCCCCCCCCCCGAAAAAAAAATGTTGGAAATGGGAAAAATACTGGAATTGTGCAAAAGATTATTCTCTGATTAGAGGAAAGTTCACCCATACCCAACAACATCTTGTCCACCTGCAACTAAAGAGACTTGCCGGTCTCCTCACCGTATGGCTGAGAAGAGAGCTTTGCACTCCTGATTCTGCCTTGCAGTCTCGCTTTTCAGAAATGAAGTAACCCAATGGACTGTGTCAAGAATTCAGCTAAAAATGTCCTTATGGAGATCTAAAGCTAATTTGCATGTAAACTGTTACTCTAAGCAAGTTTATACTAATTCATGGCAAATTACTGAGCAACTGTACCAAAACAGTGCTACAGTGTTAATTAACACCACTCAGGATCCAGGGTTTTTGCAGGACTTGCTGGGAGAGGCAGACCCTTGCTGGCTGGCTCTAACAAAGCTCAGCAGGCACCAGTTGTGATTGTTGTTTGCTTGCTTTTGCATACCTGCATAAACCCTTCTGTATGACTTACATTACTTTCAGCCATTCCCTGCCTTTTTAAAGACTAGCTGGACCTACTCTTGTGTGAGGGACTGTTACCTGAACCAGCCAGGACTGCTCCCTGTGGAGCAACTGTGATCTATCCCTGAACTCAGAAACCTGTTCATTTATGTATCCTACAATTCCTTTATCCAAATAGCAAGTGACAAGTTTTCCAGTAAAACCAATTCCTAAAGAAAAACACAGAAAACAGTAACTATAGCTCCAACTAGTGCTTAGCACACAAACTGCTGTCTGCCTCCCCAGTCTTTCACAAAGACAACAAACTTCCTCCCATCCTGTAGAGAAGGGACTGCACAATTGAAACTCGTGCAGACACTTTTTTAGGAGAGGACACTGTATTTAACTAGTCCTTTCTGTAAGTGGGGAACTCAGTCTAGGAGAAATCTGTAAGAGTTTCTTCTATGCAATAACTATATCTCAGCAGTAGCTCTACTGTAAGATCTGGGTTCACTTCCCAAAGCTGGGCACCTGCCCTGGAACAACCTCCAGCTCTGCAGATCCTTCCCTTCTTCTGCTCTGGTTTCCATACGCATGAGTTGGAAAGGAGCATGCATGAACTTTAGCAAGGTCCTTCAATCTAGGCAATTTGGAACCAGCCATAAGATTTTCTGGAGACAAAAGCTTTGTCTTTGCAGTACTGGGCCGTGTGTTCACACATGTGAACTTGTGTCTCTTGTGATTTCTTGTAGATTTTGGCCGTGATGTGGTAATACAGAATTTTTTTTTTTTCTGAGCCAACAATATATTTACCTACAAATTTAAAAAGAAATTAATGAAAACAAGCTTTCTAGCAACTTATGTTTCATATGTAGAAGAACAAAATCCTTTCCATCTTCTGTATCATCTCCACTATTGCCACCTAATTATTTTTAAAATGCTGCAATTCTGGTAACACCAGAACAAACAACAGAGTGTAAGCTTATCCATTCAATCATGTTTTACGTTAGAAGCTGACTATTTAAAATAAAATAAAGTAAAACAAAATAAAATAAAGCAAAAATATCAAAATAACACCTATAGAAATGCTAAGTTACATGTCTTAACAATACTAGCAGCATATAGTCAAAAGCTGACTGCACGTTGCTTCTTTGTTCATGTCCTTCATGCACCATGTGTAATAGAAAAACATTTTAGTTTTGTTCAGTCCTTAAAGCTTTTAATGGAAACAACTTATTAAAATTAACAAAGAAATTTTACATTTTGCAAAATATGTTTTGTATTACCACATACATTTCTGGTCCTGCAAAATCTAGATAAGCAAAAAAACCCCAGAAAGCTTCTGATCAAACAAATATATAGGTTTATTAGAGCATGTTTCCATGTTTTAAACATGCAATGATTTCACAATTTTTTTATTTCCTTCTGTTTCCATTAGTGTGCCCTCATGATAACTCAAAACAGCTGTTAAAAAATATCTCCACAGATGAACAACTGAAAAATATGGGCTGTGCTATCCAGTGCTACAATTATGTGAAAAATTCAGTATTTGCAAAAGATGCCTGCAAACGAAATACTGTTAAACTGTGTTGTCAATTTAATTAGAGAAAGCCTCAAGTGTAAGCGTAGATTTTATAACATATTTAGAAGAAACTAAAATTCATAATTTTGAGTCTGTTTGCTTTAATACATACATTGGTCATTAGCTCAGTTTTATTATCAACATCATTCTTCATGTTTTCTCATTATCTTTTCTGTTTGAATATAAAGCCTAATAGAAAAACAATTCAATTATGCAAACATGAAAATTCTGTTAGTACAGCTAATTGCTTTTTAATAGATTTCATGTACAAAGAAAGTAGTAGCACTAAGAGAAAACTGGCAAAGGATAATGTACTTAATTTGAAACACTTGCAATTTCAGTAACTGTTAATTACCTACTTGCAAAATATATGCAGTACATATAATGTGCACAAGGATACACACACAACACCATTGCATGCATTTTTCGGACTTAAATACAACTTTAGGTTCACAAACCTTCGTCCAGAACTGGTGAGAGCTGTAGTCACATTTTTGTACTAAAGGTGGTCAGAAAGATAGTAGTTAAATATAAGCTATTCCACCATGCTGTCCTCTGGGTTCTAGTGTTTTGAACAACAACAGAACATTAGACCAGATTGCTGTCATGAAGAACAGAAAATGCTAACAAGAAAAGTAGAGAGAAGAGACACAATTTTCTTTAGTGACTACAAAATCGATTTTTTTAAAAAATTTTTTTTAGCTATAATATTCCCTATTCTTTGACCGGAATAGTCAATGATATGTCTGGAAGCTTCTGGACTGGATAACAGGTTTAATATGATCTTATCCTGCATCTAGCTCTATTAATTTCTGCTGCCATTATTGGGACAGGCATGGGGACTATTCTCAGTGAAAGCCACATGGTGACCCCATTTTTTACTCTCCTCAAGCAATTAGAAAAGCAGTCTTGTTAGTTTTTGGTGGGAAAAAGAGAAACCTGCTGTTGAGGTTCCTCCTTGCATGCATGTTATGTAGCCAGGTACATGTTCCACTGCTCCAGCAGCAGGAGAACACCTGGATTTCAGAATCCAGAATGCTCAGGAAAATGGAGAAGACAGGTAGCTGTACTTCTCAAAATGATCCTCAAGACTTAAAATCACAGCAAAACTTATCCAAGGAGCTTCAAAATCCAACCTTAAGATAAATTACAGGCTCCACTGAAAGACTTAAGAGGTTTATTTAGCATCCGAATGAACTACAGACTACTTGGCATGCATTGCAGAGAAAACAAGCACACCTTGAAAGCTTTGTAATTAGTAAATGTGTTGTGATTAATTTTTATTGCACTTTACTGCCAATTTTGATTGCTGTGATCTGGTAATTAAAAAAAAAAAAAGAAAGAAAAGACAAACCAACAATATTGGCAATTTTTATATGTTCCCTCCTTAAAACTAAAGATAAGAAGACTTGTAAGTTTGATTCTCAGATCTCTGTCTTGGAATATACTGGTTCTATGGCTCTTACCAAATGCCACACTCTACTGAATTGATGGGGTATTTGCTTGACAACCAAATGTGGCTTGATCCTAGCTTGATCTTAGTGAAGAAGAGAATATGCAGTTCTTACCCATAAAGCAAGTTGTCCTGGTATTCATTATGCATTTTCTTAGTATATTTATTTGTAACAATGCTGAGCTAGTCATAGCTTGTCATACTTATTTATCAATATATTTTTCAAATTAGTTTAAAAAAATGAAGGTAGATGCAACAGCACATACACACACAAATATATTGTAGAACTTACATCAACATGAAGGGAAGAAGAAATGTTACCCTAAAAATGCTCACCCACCATACACAAACATACATTGACAATACTAAAGGATTTGTCTTCAGTAGGGCTGTTAAATTTCAGTATCTGAGAGTTGCTGGATCTTTACAAGATAAAGCAGTATGAACAACTGAATTCCAACAACTCAGAGTCTGTCTAACCACATTCTTTATCTGGACAGCTAGGACTTTTTCCCACCTTCTTTCTTTTTGTGTTTAATACTAATCTGTAGTCTTGCTCATATTGTCTTCTTTCCCTGTGACTTCATCCGACAATCATGAGACGATTTATGCATTAACACTACAGAGTGGAGTTACCCCAAAACATGACAACTCTACTATTTTTACTACTTTAAACAGCAAGCAAACAATGCACTTATTATTTTAGAAACAGACAAAAAATTAAAATAAATTGTATTTAAAAAAATAATCACTTTATTGTTGCCGTGCCTTCCTTATCAGTTGCCCAAGTTCTAAATACCTTTCAGAAAATAATTTACATGCTGCAGGATAGCTTATTGAGCAAGGCAGCATGTTAGCCTTATAGCCATGTTAGTCATTCCTTGGTACCGTGACTGGTGCCTTTGATAGGCATAAAGTGTCATGCCCTCCTGCCCCACAGCCTGTCTCATGTTGGAATGGGAATGAAGCTCGTTGATTTAGAGAGGGGCATCTCCCTCCAGGTGTTTAGGCTGTGGGTTGGGCTTCTGTTGTTGGTGAAAGAAGTCTGTCGCCTGCTATTGCTGTTTGAATCTTCTTTACTCAGCGTTTGCTTTATTTTTTGACAGCAAGGGAAGCTCTGTATGCAGTCTTGCAGGAGGTGCCCACTGAAGAACATGTAGATCCATGGGTTACAGCAACTGTTCAGACTGGCCAGCAGAGCTGTAACAGTAGTTGCAGTGTTTTCAGAATCTGGGGAGGGGGGAAGAAAGACATTTAATCATCAAAAGAATTTGCACCATCCAGTCAATTGCTTCATTAACTGTTGGATTTATTTTCCTAAATATTCTAGTTCTAAAAGTTGAGCTGCAGCATTTGAAATGAGTAATGAGAACATAATCAGGAAAGTTCTTATTTATGTAAGGCTGCCATTGAAGTCAACGGGAATTTGTCTGAACAGACTTCAAAAAGCTGTGACAGAATAATTTATGGTGTAATCCATCCAAAATATTGCTTTAGTCCCATTTCCATTGATGTGTATCCATGTGTTGATAAGCTCATACTTTAAATATTTAACAGTTTTTATCCAGAACCCTGGGAGACAAGGGCAAAATTCCCACTGATTTCCCACTGCTTTCAATAACACTGAATTTTGCTGTATACATCATCATGCTGAAAAGTGTTGAATGCTCAACTGACTACTGGCTTGTTGATCAAATCTGGATTTTGGAGATTAAACGAATTTTACCTAAGGGAAAATCGAAGTTAGCACTATGCCATGAAAATGCTGTTGTCTTCTACCTTCAGTAACTAGTTGATAGTTAGATCAAACACTCTAAATATATATTTAGTCTAACCACTTATTAGTGATCTTTCTTTGTAATTATGGAATCTCCAAAGAAGTGTAATTGCTGTGTTATGCAGTTCCATAGATTTAAAGAATCTTCAAACAAACCTAGCAAATACCCATCTATTCAATTAGGTTTCATTTCTTTTGAAGTAAAAAAAAAAAAATCTGTTTGCACACCACAAGCCTTTAGGCTTGACTTTAGTCCCATGCTAGAGGCAATCAATGCTCTCACTACAATAATTATAAGCAATAATTTAGGTATATTAAAAAAAAATAAAAACCCTATGAATTCCAACATTTCGATTTACTTCTTTCTCATTATGAGGAAAGAGGGTATATGGTGCCTGCCATATAATGCTGCCTGCTCATTACCTATGTAATAGCATTTAAACTCATGAATTATTTTTAGCCATATTTAACAGTGGGACAGGTAACTTCAAAATCTACATTGCCACTGATTCATGCAAACTGGTGACTGACTAAAGGGCTACTCAGAGGTGGCTGCCCTGCAGAGAGGAAGGGTTCAGGGTGCACTCAACCCCATTATTAGATAGCAGATACAGAAAAGAAGGCTTATAACTGCTCCTGACATATATGTGTATATGCTCCACAGTAACATAAAACGTTTCTTAAGTTTTCATATCGGCAGCTTCAAACGGACGAAAATGTTGCTGGCTCAAATGATGGCAGCAAATATTTGCCATTTTCCATTCACTTGCTTTGCTCTGGATGAGAACCCAGCGGCTGCTGCTTCTCCTTTCCGGGGGCCCAGCTGCTCCCGGGACAGGCCGAGCCGAGCGTCGCGGCCGCCGCCGTCCCCGGCGCCGCCAGGTCCGCGAGTACGAGAGGTGCCGGCGGGACGGCCCCGAGGGCTGTCTCACCTGCCCGCACAAGGGCGTTCAGCCGCTATTCCCCGGTGGGAGAGGGGCCCGTTCGGCCGGGCGGCGCCGAGAGAGCGCGCCTCGGTCCCACTCTCCGCTTCGCGCCCCGGTCCCACTCTCCACTTCGCGCCCCGTCTCCCCCACGCTCGGCTCAGGAATGTGCAGCGCCCGGGACAGCCGGCTGCACGCCCGGGGGACCCTAACGCGTGCGGGGCGGCTGGTGGGGGAACTGAAGGCGTCACCTACCGACCCAGGGGAATCGCTGGTCCCAGACGGACCACATCTGGATGGTGAAGAAGGGCGCCCAGCAGACAACGTACACCGACACGATAACGAAGGTCATCTTGACGGTGCGGATCTTGGCGCGGGAGATGGTCTTGACGCTGCTGACACAGGGAGCGAGCAGCAGCCCCCGCCGCGGGCCGCCGCTACCCGCCCGCCGCCCGCCACCCGCTGCCACCGCCGCCGCCTCCTCCCCCGACGCCACCGCCTCCCCCGGGCGCGTCTTCCCCCGGACGTTGCGCCAGATGCGGTAGCAGATGAAGCCGTAGCAGGTGATGAGTATGAGGACGGGCGCGACGAAGATGCCGCCGGTGATCCAGGTGATGTAGGCGCGGGGCCCCCAGGGCATGATGAAGTGCGCCCAGCAGTCGTAGACCTGCGAGCCGCGCTCCACCTCGCTGAGGGAGAAGATGAAGTACTGCGGGGTGCTGAGCAGCAGACTGAGCGCCCAGGCCGCCGCGATCATCCCGTACGAGCGCTTGGTGGGCTGCTGCAGCGTCTTCAGCGGATGGCAGACGGCGATGTAGCGGTCGGCGGTCATGGCCACCAGCATGTACGCCGAGGCGAACATGCCGAAGACCTGCAGGTGCTTGACGACGCGGCAGAGTCCGTCGGAGCCGTGGAAGCGGTGTGTCACCTCCCAGCAGAGCTGGGGCAGCACCTGGAAGAAGGCCACCACCAGGTCGGCGAGGCTGAGGTGGCGGATGAAGAGGTGCATGCGAGACGCCTTGCGCGGCGTGCGCCGCAGGGCCAGCAGCACGCTGCCGTTCCCCACCACCGCCACCGCGAAGGTGACGGCCAGCACCGCGATCTCCAGCTTCGCCAGCTCCTCGTCCCGCCCGAAGGGGTCCCAGCCGCCCAGGCTGCCGTTGGGAGACCCCGACCACGCCTCGGGGCTGGGGCCGCCGCCGCCCGGGTCCGCCGCCCGCCACCGGCTGCCGTTCCCGGGCGAGGGCGCGGCCCGAGGGGAGCCGGCGCCGCCGGCCAGGCGCATGGAGAGGGCTACGCGGAGGGGCCCGGCTCGACCCCCGCACGTCCGCTCGTCCGCCGCCGCCGCCTCCCCGCTCCGGTAGCGCGGAGCGCCGGGCCAGGTGCCTTTATCCTCCCGCCGCGGGAGGCGAGGCGGGGGGAGCTCCCGTGCCAGTGGCTGCCCAGCGCCTGAGGCCAACCCTCTCCTTCCTCCCGCTGCTGCCACCGTCCGCTCCGCGCCCCCCCCCCGGCCGCCCCGCCGAGCAGGGAGGCTGGTCTCGCCGCGGGACCGGGGCCGCTCCGCCCAGAAAGCTGCGCTGGGGGGAGCGGGGTCCGACACCCTTTCCCGGCCCTCGCGGAGCCCGGCGGGGCGGAGCAGCGGGAAGGGCTGCTCGAGCCGGAACGGTGCGTCCCGAGAGCTCCCCTACGGCCAAGTAAAGCAGAACTTAGAAGTTTGATTGAGAATAAAAGTGTTACCGTAACCGTTTAGAGTAGATGGAGGTTTGTCAGCATCAGTCTTCACACCCCGATCCAGCTTCTAGCCAAGGCATAGTGGCTTGTCGGTGAGAAGTGCTGGTTTGCCTCTCAGAGAGATTCCATCTGGGCCTTTGGCATTTCCCAGTCATGCTCAGATCAACCCCAGAGAAGCATATGATTGGAAAAAATAGTACAGAGTTTTAAAGCAACCTAATGTTTCTGAAGGTTTCAGGACTTCATGTAGGACAATAAATGTCATCCAGACCTTGGCATACAAGTCTAAACCACACATTTCTGCAAGTACAATCAAAATCTCCACATTTGCTAGAGAGTTTCTGGCAGTGAGTCCTTTAAATCCCAGTTTTAAACATGTTTTAGCTGAGGAGTTTTCCTGCTCTTGATAGAGTGAATGAACTTGCTGCAAATTCTGGTCCCATTGTCATGAGTGTGGTTTTACACCCTGATTTTATCAGAATCTGAATTTGATCCTTCATTTAGAAACTCCATCCTTCAGTCACACAAAAATTTATAAGATCACAACAAAGAAATATTATGTTAGGTGCCAGCCCTACTTTGGTTTTAATTAAATTGTCTGAGTTTGCTCATATGTAATTGCAGTTAAATTTAGTTATAAAAAATGTGGTTTTACAGAGAGAAGAAACAATGGGGAAGAATGAAAGAGTAAATCTTACTTCTTTGATTAAAAATGTTTCTAAAAATTTTGACTCCAGAATAGTATCAAAGTTTAAAATAGAAGAAGATTATATGCTTCTGAACATGCTAGCATTGTGCAAGGCTTTACTCCAGGTTTTTTATCACTTTCTGGGCTTGTTCACCTGTGGGAAGGTGTGTGCACCCACCCCAGTCTATCACTGGGATAGTGATCCTTCCTTTACTTGGGGATTAATGGCAGGAATCTAGGAGTACACCTTCTCCTACAGTGCAAAGAGCTTTTCCATAAAAAGCTGCAAAAAAACGCCAAAACCTGGAAATACAGACAGTAAATGTAGCTGTCCTAAGTTTCTAGTAAACTTATTTTTTAAACTTGACTTTGTTCCAAAGCCTGATTTTTGTGAATGGTTCAGTGCACTATTTGCAGCTTAGTGCCTATTTCATTGTGTTAGACCTGGGGACTGTGCACCACACAACACATCAGCATGTTTCAGATCAAACAGAGAGGGAAATTAAAGCTACGTATCACAAATCTCACAATACTGCACCACTACCAAGGCTTCTTTCACATTCCTTTCCTGTCTCTCTGACACATTTTTACAGGAGTTGAATACTATGTAAATGAACGGTGTCACTCAGGAAAGCCTGCTAACAGGTTTTCTGCTGTGCAAACGGTGTGAGGATTATAAAGCTCTCTTTGCTTCTGGGTATGTCATCCATTAACAGAAGAGATGAAACTTCAGGGTTGACGAAGACATATTTTTAACAGCCAGACAATAAGATAAGAGTGGTTGTTCAGAATACTGAGAGTTTGTCAAGCCCATATCATCTCAGAAGTATTCCTACCCAATCCATACTCTGTTCCTCAGAATAGCATTTATAAGATGTTTCCAGAGCAAAGGGCTGAAACTCACCTCAGTATCATTGCACAAGGCTTTTCCTAGAGATTACTCGCAATATTAAGCATGACATTGATAATAATTTTTGCTGGGTTGTATTCCATCAGAAAAAAAGTAACCTAGGGCTAGTCTTTGTGCCTTTTTTTGTTCTATTCTCAAAATTAGTCAATATTGATATTTTTATAGATAATATATCTAACCAGGCTGTTACAATTTTTTTTTGTTTCAACAAAACTAAGTAATTCAGTAGAGAGCTTTATTTATATCTAGTAGTTAAAAAATGTCCTCCTGCTCTAGATGTTAAGCAAATTATGGACTCTTAAGGTTTCTATACCAGTTTAATCAGCAACTAGTCTGATTTTGTTTGCTTAATTCTGACAGTATTGGTGTTCTTCAAATTAATCAGTATAATTTTTAGTTTTTCAAGTAGATGTCCTTGTTGAGCTGAATGAGAAATGTTCGCCTATCTGACCAGAGTGACCAGACATGGAGAGGGTTCCTCTGCCTGCTGAAATCTGTAACATGGAGATCAACACGGGGGAAAAATTGCAGAATTCCTTTCCAAAGAGAAAAATTGCCACTGGGAAGGCTGCTAGATGAAATGCACATCTTTGCCCTGTGCCTCACTTGGAGCTCAGCTTGGATATGAAGGCTCTCAGTAAAGAAAATTGAGATTGCTGTTACAAGAAATCTTTATTTGTTCTCACTAGGCACACAGCTTTCTGTAAAAGTGTCTGAGAATGGCAAGGGTTTCTGGTACATTCTCTGATGCCATATGGGTGCTTAAAGGTTGCCAGATATCTTTGTGAATGTTGAATTCATTGAAGACTGAATGGCTTCTGTCGATTACTCAAAAACTTAACTGAAACATGATCCAATGTGTTGCCAAATGCAGCTGTTTTTTGTTCATCTCTTGCTGTTGTGGTGGTGACTTAAGCTGCAGTCATAGCCTCTTCTTCCATGGCAAAAGAAATGCTCTGAGCAAGTCAAAGGCTCAGAATTTTAATACTGGAAAATTGATGATGATTTGTATTCTGCAAGATAACCTCAACAAAAAAGTAGGGGTCTTTCTGCATAATCTTTGGGAAAACCGACAGTTCTGAATTGTAGCTACTGGTAGTCAAACCATGATTGTCTGCCAGGTTTTGTGAAGAGTTGCTCTAGTCACTAGAGTTGCAGAAAAGCAATATAAGCAAAAAGAAGTCAAGCTTTTTAATCAAATAAATCCCTTATGCAGGAAAAGGGTTAATGCATGGCTAAAAAAAGGAGGCCTGTTTATTTGTAGAAGATTCAGCTGCCTTGTTAAAAAGCACATAAACCATCTACATAGATACAAACAGCTGTCTCCTGTGATCTGTCTCCAAGTTCCAAGTATCTGCACTGCTCCCTTTGACCAACACTGTTTAGTAAGGGTGAGTTTGAAAGCTTTTCCCAGAGAGCCGCAAGACTTAGGTGCTGCAGATCCCAACCTTCAAATTCAGAGCTAGGGGAACCAAGCATGGGAAAAAAGCCCATGTGCTGAGTGAGGGACTGCTAGAAGCTGGGGTCACCAGGGAGGCAAGCAGATGCCCCATCCATTTGCCATCCCTGGGAAGGAAATGTTACCTGAAGGCAGTCAGGAGAACATCTGGGACACAAAGCAGCTTCCTGAAAAAAATGCTTCGTTTACAACCTCTATTGGTCTAGCTTTTTGACTACTAAAACAGAACTAAATGGAGAATTGCCCCAAACTGCCTTCAAAGCAGTTTGCAAGTCTGAATTCGGGGTTCCAGAAAGGCTGTAGTACAAGACCAAGAAATGAGTAAGACTGAGGGCCAACTCCTACTCTATAAAACACAGAATTAACAAATGATCCATAAGAGACAGGAACTGAAGATTAGCCCTCAGGACTCAGTTTGCAAAAGCCCAGTTCATTGTCTGGAAATGTCTAAAAGTGGCCAGGAAACAAAAAGCTTTAAGGTTATGCCCCAAATTTTCCTTTGCTTGTTAAACTGAAAGTACATCCAGATTCTGGTATTTGTATACACAGGAAATTGTGTCTGACCACCCCTGTTATACTGCGTTTCTTTCTGTGATGGCATGTCATGGTTTAACCACAGTCAGCAGCTGAGCACCACCAGCTGCTTCCTCAGTCCTCCCTGGTGGGATGGGGAGAGAATTGGAAGGGTAAAAATGAGAAAACTCATAGGTTGAGATAAGAAGAGTTTAATAGGTAAAGCAAAAGCCTTGCACGCAAGCAAAGCAAAACAAGGAATTCATTCCCCACTTTCCATGGGCAGGAAGGTTTTCAGCCATCCCCAGGAAAGCAGCACTTCATCGCACATAACAGTGACTTGGGACCATTACTCTGAACGTCTCCCCCTTCTTCCCTCTTCCCCAGGCTTTATATGCTGAGCATGACACCACATGGTATGGGGTCAGTTGGGATCACCTGTCCCAGCTGTGTCCCCTCCCAGCTTCTTATGCATCCCTAGCCCATTTACTGTTGGTGTTGTGAAAAGCATATAAGGCCTTGACTTTGTGTAAGCATTGCTCAGCAGTGAAAAAACATTTCCATTTGCTGAACCTGGTTTTCAGCACAAATCCAAAATATAGCCACATACAAGCTACTATGGAGAAAATTAACTCTATCCCAGCCAAACCAGCACATGGAGGTTGACTGAAGTGTTCAGGTAGTACTGCAGAGCAGCCTGTGCAGCTAAATGTCACCAGAAGAGGCAGCATGTTGCCCTTTTCCTTTTCCCTCCTTCCCTGCATCCTTGCTGACCTGGCTTGACAGCAGTCAGGGCCTTCAGGATTCAGAATTTTCAACCATTCCCCTGAAAAAAAGTTAACACAGCAGCTTTCCAGCCTGTCTGGATTTCAAGGCAGTGAAGGAGATGGGCATTTGAAGGGATGATCAGCCTTCCCATGTTTATAACGTTGTGGAAGGAACATTAAAAAAAAAAATGGGGAAAGCTCCTGCCTTCCCCATTGCATCACATTACTGAGACTTCCATCACGCCCAAGGCACAATAAAAATCTGTCTGAGACAGTTTAACTAGAGCTTCAGCCAGCAAATATCTCATTAAATCTGAAGTATTAAAATCATCAGGGCATAAATCCACAGATTCATTCAATGCTGTCATTAGTAGAATAAGAAAAATTTAGAATTGAGCTTCCTCACATTATATCTACCTGGTGAAATGGTGTAATCTCAGACTTTCCAGAGCTGAAAGAGACATAATATGCATTTTGCACTTCTACAGATACTACATCCATGTTTTTGCTTTAAGCACATAATCAGTAGTTTTATCTCTCAGTTCTCTTATTTCAGAGATGTAAAAGGTTCTTGTTGCCTTGAGCCAGTTTCTAAATTACTCTTATCTATAATTTCATTCCATCTGTAACCTACTGTGGTGGGCTGATGTTGGCTGGATGTCAGGTGTCCACCAAAGCCACACTATCACTCCCCTTCTTAGGTGGACAAGGGAGATAAAAATATGAGGAAAAGCTGGTGGGTCAAGATAAGGACAGGGGTAGATCCCTCACCCATCACTATCACAGGCAACATTACTTGACTTGGGGAAATCAGTTTAATTTATTACCAATCAGATCAGAATAGAACAACAAGGAATAAAACCAAATCTACAAAACACCTTCCCCCACCCCTCCCCTCTTCTCAGGCTTAACTTCACTACAGAATTCTCTACCTCCTCCCTGACAGTGTGGATGAGGAATGGGGCTGGTTCAGTTCATCACATGTCTCTGCTGCTCCTTTCTCTTCAGGACAGGACTCCTCATACTCTTCACTTGCTCCAGTGTGAGGTCACTCCCATGGGAGACAGTCCTCCATGAACTTCTCCAATGTAAGTCCTTCCCACAGGCTGCAGTTCTTCATGAATTGCTCCAGCGTGTGTCCCTTTTCATGGGGTACAGTGCTTCAGGAGCAGGCTGCCCCAGTGTGGGTCCCCTGTGGGGTCACAAGTCTTGCCAGCAAACCTGCTCCTGCAGGGGCTTCCCACAGGGTAACTATCTCCATCAGGCATTCACTGCTCTGGCATGAGGTCTTCCATGAGCCAGAGGTGCCTAAAGCACCTCCTTCCTTTCCTTCTGCAGTGACCTTAGAGTCTGCAGAGTTGTTTCTCACATATTCTCACTCCTGTCTCTGGCTGCTCTTCTGCAGGGGGATTTCCCCGCTTCTTAAACTCATTATTACAGAGGCATTTGGCCTCGGCCAGCAGTGGGTCTGTTCTGGAGCCATCTGGTACTGGCCCTGTTGCACACAGGGGAAGCTTCTGGCAGCTCCTCATAGAAGCTCTAACCTCCCCCTGTCCTACCACCCCAAACTTTGCCACACAAACCTGATGCACCTACTCTTTCTGTCACTGTGTTAACACCTACCTTCCTTACTCCTAGTGCAAGTTTTGATTTATCAAGAGGCAAATTAATAATGGTTTTTGCATTCTCTCCTAGTTAATATACACTAAGCCAAGGCAAAAGAAAATCCTTCACAGAGTTTGGTGTCAAGAGTGATCAGTATAAGCAAAGTGAAATGAACTTTAGGGTTATTCCTGTGGTTTCTTCTCAGAAAATACTTGATATAATGAGATGAAACTCTCTTACAAAAATATTATAGTACTAATAAAGGTTCTCATCAGGTATTTAAGGTATTAGGAAGGAATACAGACAATCTATGCATGACAATTTTTATGAGGAATTTGACTGCATCTGACAATGACACTATCAACTGATTCTAAGAAATCGTGAATTTGTGTAAAAGCTAGTCATTGCACAACATTGCCTTATGTACCCAGAACTATGCCAAGAACACAAAGCATACTGTGTTTGAGAATACACTGGCAGAGCATTACTGCTTCATAATTCTAATTGAAAGACAAAGACACTTAAGATTTATGGAATAAAGGTAATAATGCTCCTGTTTATGGCAAAATTTATTTTTGTAGCTATCATTAACACATTCTAAAGCATTTTAAAGTTAATTGATTTTGAAACTGTGTATGTAATTTTTCTCATGGTGAACATTTTGAAGAGTCTGCTGATACGCAATATTGATGATTGATGAAGAATACTGATGTAACCACTATGTAAAGAAAACGCCTCTCAAATCATCTGTACTGAAAATATTGTGGCAGCTGCATTCTCACAAGTTCAGGGTCCTACTGTCACAGTCGTTTTACCACGGCATTCCTGAGAAATAGGTTTCAGTCTTTCTATTAGACCAAGAGGAGGTACAAATGCCAGCTAGTCTTATGGATGCTTAAAACACATTCATTTTCCAGCTTCTTCAGGATTATCCTATGTGAGACCGTTCTTTCCATATGAAGCCAAATCACCTCTGGAAGAAAGCTGGCTAAAAATCTTTTAATTATAATGCCAATTTAAGGATCCTGAAGGCTACAGATGTATTGCTCTCTTTAACCCGAGCTGTGACCTACAGCGTGGTCAACATGCAGAAGAGGCAAAGAGCATATTCCCTACTTGCTTCCAGTGTGTCTTCTCTTATCACATCTCCTGTCCCTATGTGAGCCTGCAACAAGCTGGCAGTCCAGACAGCATAGGCTCTTGTCTGTTAGGCCTCTCCAGAGAGAAAACAAAATAAATAGTGGCATCGAAGAAGGCAGAGAAGGATCAGACATTGACAGTCAGAGAGAAGAAAGCTTTAACACAGTTCAAGGATCTTGGAGCTGTCTGTAGGGTAATGCATGAGAGTAACGCAGGGTCTGTAGGGTAACTGTAGGGTAACTGCAGGATCTGTAGGGTAACGTAGGAGAATCCGAGCTGCAGCTCTGTGTCTCAGGCATGAGCACAGAAGAGGTGGCCTGGTGCCTCAACCTTAGTTTCACACACTGATGAGGTAGATTTGGGTGTTGAAGAAGACCAGAAGAAACAGAGATAAAAAGAGTGCACTGAGTATCTTGGCTGCTGGTTTCATTTTTCTAAATGTTTGTGGGTGCAGACTGGCAATTAGCAGCACTATGTCAAATATGGAATGATTTTTGTGCAGGTATCCAAATTGCTGTAAGTCAAATTGTATCATGGCAAGTACTTAGATGGAGAGAACTTACTGACATTAACTACTGCAGTTTCAAGGCCCTTTGAGGTATTCTTACTTTATGCTTAAACCTAGTGCAGTTTATAATTTTGACTCCAAACAAGTTCTCCTCCTCACAGCTTTAAGCAGACTCTCTTTGCACTTCCCTTATCATCATATTTAGCAACTCTATATCGTAGAACATTTTACTTGTTCCTTTTATGACCAGAGGAAAGTTTGCATGTTTCTTGGATAAAGAAGGATAATAAAGCAATAAATTTTAGGGGATAGGAAGTACTAACAAACTGGCTAGCGTGACATGAGAGGAAAAGCATTCCCATGAGATACAGCCAAGCTATAAGCCAAAGTGTATCATTTTATTTCCAGTGAATAAATATTTTTAATGGTTTCTGGGTAAACGTTGTCATTACATTGCTTATGCTTGATTTGCCAATAGCAGCATTAGTAAAACCATGTGAGATGGCTTTTTTGGGCTACAGAAAATAGGTTTTATAGTTTTAATTTTCTGTCAGCTGTATAGGGAGGAACAGAGGTGATTGTAGTGGAGTAGCTAGATCCAGATCACACTCAGATAGAGCAGAGGAGTACAGAAAATTTGAAACAGAATTCTACAATTAGAAGCCAGACATGGAGTTTCCTGGAACTCTTAGACTTCAAGGAGCATTCATATATGAACCTTTTTAAAAGGAAAGAAGAAAAAAACTTCTTGCATTTCTCCAAAACTGAAAATGAAATCTTCCTAGAACTGATCCTTTCAGAAGGCTTTCATCAATGTTTGCTCCCAGTGGCCTCTCCTGAAAGCCTGTATCATTTACTGATAAGTAAATGGCACTATTTCATACTGGTTGTGATTTTCTCTGAATCTGTTTTAACTGGTACAGAAAACATTGTGCTACATATTTTATCTAGAGAAGTCCTGAGAATTACCAGGAGAGTATGCATAAGGAATGGTGTAGGTCGTATAAAAATACAACAGCAATGTCATCCACAACAAGTCTTCAAACATTACACTAGTTAATTTCATTATATTTCAACCACAGGAATGGTGGTAAAATACATGATCTAAAATCACATTTGTGCTCAAGTTCTCAGGGAGTTCAAAGCTTGAATAAATTGGGCATGCTGTATGAAAGTAAGTTTTTTAACACTATGGACTTTGTGTTTAAATTGGCTGCTGTTGCTTTCAGTCCTTCCTGTCCTCTGTGTACAAAGTTGCAATAGAGCCTTTACAGTGTATTTGTAACACCTATGCCCCTACTTGTGAGAATCCTGATTTTCTCTGAATTCTTTCACCCTCAGCAATATTGGTCATTGCTATCTTACTGTCTCAAGTGAGTTCTAGGAACTGCTTGTCCTTGTTTTGATCGTCAGCATCCTTCTTCTGTTTCTGATACTGTCACCAACACCACCAGCAGTATGAGAGAAGATCCAGTTAAAGAGAGATGATCTGATCTTCCCCAGAAGCTTGAGTCTGTTATTTTAGGGGACAAGCGTATCCCTACAGCTGCCACAGAGCACACCTGTTTACTTCCCTATTCCTAGTAAAGTAATTAAACTGTCTATTAAATTAGTGCTTTCAATTATATTTTTAATGTACTTCTGCTTAATATTCATGCTGATTTGTACTAATGTTATTTATAAATTCCTTGAAATTATTGAGTGGACTGCCATTTTCACTTCTTGAACAGTACAATGTCTTCAGCCCTTGTAGGGATACAGTTTCTGCTGTAGTGTGACTTAGTGTAGCACCTTTTTAATAGAGCCTTCCCTTCTGCTACTTCATTATCACCTTGTGTATAACAAACATTTCCAAGTTATGGAATTAGCAGATACTTATGAACAGGAATCAGAAGTGTTGTACAGAAGCTTTGTTCAGGTACACTCACTAGAAAAACTCTAAATTTTTAGGGTAGCTGTAGAAGATAATGAAATCAACAACTAGAAAGGACAAAGTGCCTAAAATGAGTTGTCATGGAATTTAGAGCTGTCAAGCTGACACCTTATGGACTGAAGCAATAAGATAACCATGGGCTGCACTAATTTTGCATAATAAAATAGCTTAACACAAATAATTAAGTCTTAAATTTGTATTCTTTTGGCTTAATGGTCAGTGGAGGGGCTTTATAAGATTTTTTTTTTCCCAAGAACAGCTTTAAACCTCTTAGAAGGAAGCCTTGGATAGCTCTCTGAAATTAGCAGAGCTAAGTCTGACAAACAAAAAAACTGGGAACTGGTAGTGCAAGAGGTGCACATGATTTTTCCAGGTAATTGTATAAAAAGATTATATCAGTCAACTCGCAAGTTATTTGGCATATGGAACAAGTTCAGGAATAAAAAAGGCAAATGGAGTGTAATCCCAAATTCAGGAAGTGCCTCAAGACTTCAGTGCTGTCTCAGTGTTGTCTCAGTCATCAGTGAGATCCTGAAACTAAAGCTAGTCATCAATGAGACCCTCCTAGCTAGAGATGTGACTGGCAACTCACGTGTATGAATGATGAAAAGAAATTCATTGCCAGTGAATGATTCTGAACAAGATACTGGTAACATTGTTACATACAAGAAATCCTGGAAAAGACTACCAGAAATAATGAGAGATCTTCATCTCAACTTCTTCCCATCTTCTACAGCTGGTAACAATCAATCTTAAAACACCACACAGCTTTTCATGGTCCATGACGCCATCCTCATACGCCACTCAACAGTGTCATCAGAAAGAGCATTCCAGAATACATTCAAGCATCTTATTCACATCAGTATCCAAAGTGTCTGCAACCTGGGTTTTTCCTATGGTGAATTCATGTTTTTCATGACTACATTGCAGGGTAGAGATTTAGGTCACTACATCAACAAGATGCAGCATTAAAGGGTACTGCTAAAATGCTGAAAAGGAGCACAGAGCAAGTCTACATGTACAGTTTGGGAAAATGTCTCTTTAGCAAGGTACTGAGACCTATTTGTTACAGTATTCTGTGATTTCATATCAAACCATGAGCTGTTTACTAGAAAATATAAACATTTTACATTCACCCAACTCTATGGATCATTTCCATGATCCTATACTAAAATATTCTGATGCTGCTTGAACCTTATAATAAATTGCATTCACATGATTTTTAATCAATTATTCCAACTATTTCCAAAAGGTTTAACTTTGTATAATACTAGGACAGCTAAGTATTGGAACATTTTGTTTTCCCCTAAAATTCATGGATATATACAAATTTAAAAATTTTGCTTTTATGGCACATTTTGTTGCTACTTTCCATATCATACTCTTTCGTAATTTGCTTAGAAAAATGTGTTAGTAGAGAAAATTGTTTTTATAGAAATATGTAAGAGAGATTTTCATTTGCAAGAAGGCAACCCTCAAATAGTAGGTTGCAAATCAGTTATTTTTGGTCTTACACATACACAAGAGTCATATCTTAATCTTGTCCTGTTTTTTAAGATAATGTCAGAATCTTACGCCAAGAAAATGTGATAGGGAATTGATTTTAAAGGACTACAGGAACAAAGTTTTTGCCAAACTCAGCAACAAGAGCCAGACACAAGTTTTCAAAGGCTTTAAAAATTTGGAGCATCCATTCAAGTTTAAAACTCTAAGATCCTGACTACTAATGGAAGATTATTCTGAAGTTACTATACTTTCTTAGGAATCTAGAAATATTTGGAATTACTTAAACCAGATTTTTCAGATTTAGTTATTTCCAGCAGAACTACAAAACACTGAAATAGGGAAATTTTAAGCTTAAAATAGCCTAGGAATTTCCAACTGCAAGGATAAAGGCAGAGTAACCATGAAGATGAGATAAAATGATAAGTCTGGTTAATATATAGAAAGTAACTGCATATTCATGAGCTTCTCATGGAGGTACTAAACTAATGAGAGAAGGGACAAAAGTACAAAAAGGGAGTTTTAAAATCAAGCCACTCTACAAGATCAATATAAGCTTTCAAATCCCAAAATATTGTGAGAAGTTATGGAAACTCCAGAGCTAAAAAAGCGATTCTTCACTACACCTTCTCCTCTTCACACAATATATTTCTACAGGAATGGCAGTGTGAGAAATCTCTCTAATTAAAATTTCAGAGACGGACAAATAAAGTGAACAAAGAACTTTATTAACAGCACGCTGGGTGCACTAGACTCGTGACCAGGTCCGAGCACACCCCGAATGGGAGGGGCAAGCCCTTTTAAGACCCTTTGATTTACATAACCACTCCCTTGCTCCTCCCATGTCGGGTCTCACTCTTTTCTTCCTTAGAAGGTAATATAGTCTTCTTCTTGCAGTTGTTTTAACCAACCTATCAAATTGTTTCCCTGCCCCCGGCCACATGGTCCCTTGGCAGTGAGCCCAGACTGGTCTTACTGCCTTACATACTTTCCAGCCCGCCTTCACACCCCAACTGTAAGTAACAGTAACTAACTGTAAGCAACCCTGTAAGCAGAACAGTAAGCAGCAATAGGTGACTGTAGGCAGAACAGTGAGCAGCCCACCAGTCCTTGGCCGCAAAATTGGCTCCCCAACTCTCCAAATAAAATGGCCTCCAGGTATCTCTGCACGAGGCAACCATGGAAACCCCTGCTTGTAATAAAAATGTCTTATTCATTTTCTACAGCAGGAATAGAAGAGAGGACAACTACAGAGCATCAAGATGAGCCAAATACCTAGGCTGTCACTATTTCTTCAGCTTCAGCTATCAGACTGCAACATCCCAGATGAATTTGTCAAAACCCAGTCCAGCAATTAGGTTAATGAACTCCCTTAAATAACTGTAGTGTGATGTTAAAGATGCCACTTTATTTACCTATGAATAGCAATGGCCATTAACAAAATTATATCTTGAAACCCGACATGAACTAACCTCAGTAGAAATTCTCAGCAACTATTAATTTGCTGAATAATTTTTTGATGTCTCCTTTAGAGTGACTGCTTTACACAGTTCCATAGATGCTCTGGGGAATACTAGTTTTAACGAGAGAAGTGACAGATGTGCCTGAATAGGCATTCAGAGGGGTCATTAAGATTTGATCTCCTCTTTCTTGTTTCTCTGGATGATGATGATGCATGTGCTTTGAATAGAATTACTCTGCACTACATTAACACATCCTCACATGCCTGACAACCTTAATACAATCCTATTTTAATCATCAGGGAAGAACTCCAGACAAATTCACAATGTGTGGTAAGGACCGGCTTAGTCTTCATAAATTTTATCTTCTTTGATTGTATTGTACATGTTCTTTTAAGATGACAGAGAGCCAAATTAATATTGGCTTGCAGATTAAGTCCTTCACAGTATCATCATGTACTTTTCTTTTATGTTCATAGTTTAGTTCATCAATATGCAAGAAGTTTGATTTTAAAGTGCATTATGCAAAAATGTTGCCTGATTGTTCTGCATGAAGAGGAAAATTCTCTCTTCCATTACCAGGCTTGCTTAATAACAAAACCTTTTTTTCTGAAAGGATTTGGTTTATCTGCAGAATGAGAATATTTCTTCTGTAGTAAGAATAAACACAGATAAAAATTATGTTGGACTATATAGATCTCTTTAGACTTCCTGGAACCAAATAAGACAATTGCCAAGGAACTGTCATGCATATTGCACATTGCAGTGAAACCAGGAGATACCCAGGGCAATAGGAAGAAACAGAATGTATTGTAATATAAGCTAAAGTCTTGGTGATTTTGTTTCACTTCTTAGAATGTGAATTGAATTTTTTCATAAGTGCTTTGGGATCTATGGATACAAAGAGAGCATTTGTGTAACAGGTGATTGCACAAGATACAAAGATAGGCAGACTGAGCTGTCCCGTGTATGTGCTACCTAACATTTGCTAAGGAACATTGCAGATTTCCTTGCGATGCAATGACCATATCCAAATGTTTTTTATGAGAACTCTTGAGGAAATTAATTTCCTCAAACAAAATTAATAAATATATACAACCATTCAAAAAATGCATACAGCATTTTCCCTTTGCTTCGCTTGCATAGATTTCTTATCTTTCTGGATTTATAAAATGAAAGAGCAAACATACAAGAACTTGGAGCAATTTGTGTGCGCATTGCAGATGCCAGAGGAGCAGCCTCCCTGTGTGCCTGCAATTTACAGAAGAATATGTAGAATAGACCAAGAGTTTTGAGTTGTTATCTTGTGTTTCTCATTTGTGCCCTGAATCAAGACAGCAGTAAGCCAGGTGAAATGATACTGTAGAACAGAGATGTTGTGAGAACAGAGGTGTTATGAGTTCTGATGGCCAGCCCTTATGTAAATGCTATTTATTTTCTAAACCAGCACCATGCAGCAGATAAGGAGCACTGTAGAGATGAAATACTTACTCAGAGATGAAATCACTTAGAGATGTGAACTATTTACCAGAATGACACATGCCTGGCATTTTGGGGACTGAGACAAATTTAGAAATATAACATCCCAATTCTTTTCTAGTGTCTAATACACTAACTCGAATGTCACTTACATAAACAACTGAAATCTGTCCTGCTTGTAATATGCAGTTTGCAGAATTCAAGCTTGGATTTACAAATAAAAAATACATAGATTTTGTAGGTATGAGAATATATGGTATTCAAGCATGGGAACTACTTTATAAACTGAAACTGAAGACATTATGTAACAGTGGATCTCAAAGAAGAGTTTCTCTTTAAAGACTCCAAAATTAGAATCCATTTATGACTTCAAGAGGCAATATGCATGTATGCAACTGTTGATCATTTTACTAAGGGGTGACAAGATGTTTCTGATGAAATATATTTTAGAGAGGGAATGAACAGTGCTACAGCAAAGGAAATGGAGGAGTGGCAGGAGAGGAGACAAGAAACAGGAAAGAGGGAGGCAGAGAATAGAGGAAATGAGGGAAGATCAAACATCAATAAGGGGACACCGCCCGTAATGGTGAAATAGCTATGTTTTTATCGCTGTAGTGGTCAAAGGATAGAGGAGAGGCAAGATTTATAGGTGATATCATTAATAATTATTTGTGTCCATTGCTTTAATGAATCTTTGCCTACCAGTGTGGTCTCTTGTACTGGCAACCACTAGAAGTAGATGAAAGTTTTCTGTCAGAAAGTTTGGCTGACTTAAGGTTTTACCTATTTGCTTTTGTTTATTGAGAGTATATTAAGGAAATGTTCACCTCTGATTTTTCAGGATTTTGTGGAAAATCCTTGAATCTAAATGCCTCAAACTTTTCACTTTCCTGTGAAAAATTTAATATTGCTTACAGCACAAAACATCATTGAAAATTAACATTCCCTTTTGCTAAGTGATTTTAATATATATAATTTTCCATTAAATGTTGTTGAACATGACAATACTTGTCATGTCCTTAGTACACTGTCATTTCTTTAACATACTAAATTATCAACAATTCACTTTACTGAATCAATGGAACAATTTTCTACCTAAAAGAACTGCCCTAGTTCACAACAACTTTTTTTTATTGCCTAACTGCCGAATTAATTTGTGACTATTTCCTAACACTACTTCAGAAGAGAAAAAGATATGGAGGAAGGGGAATCACATTAAACATACCCTGAAAGTCCTGTGATGGGGGTCCCACTGGTGGGAGCTGCATTACAGCTTTACAAAGCCTCCTACAGTAACTACAGTAGCCTCCTACAGTAAAAACAGCTGCTGAAGAGTATTTCAAACAGTGACCAGTTATGCCTCCAAGATGCTGCCCCCACTGAGTACAGGGAACAAACTCAGATGGATGCATTTATCTCCCAAACAAGATGGAATCCATCAGGCACGCCTACTTCACTCAGGGTTACCCTAAAGACAGAAGATTACTCCAGTCAGGGCATGGATCTTCTAAGCCCCAGCCATCCTCCAGTGTTACTGGAGTAAGTTTTATCTGGACTTTGTGGAGCTTCTGATGCCCTGGCCTACAACAGAGGGAATGTCTACACATGATCCATCATCCAGGAGCAAGATGATGTACCCTGTGGATGACATGGCAGGCTCATAGTCTACGGAAGACAAAACTCAGAACTGGGTTTCCCTGAACAATACAGTTGAAAGTTCTGTGCAGAGGCCACAGAAAATTGTTGATTGCTGGGCAGAGCCTTTGAGGTAGGACAAGCTGCAGAGGTGGCTGCAACAGTAATCAGGAGGTGCAGTGCAGGAATGGCAGAGATAGAGAGTCCAAAGGATCCTGGGGGGCATAAAGTAATTCAGCAAGCTGACAGTAGCCCAAGAAAATCTTGTCTTGCTTGGAGGGGACAGGAAACATTTTGTGAATTTGTTTTCACTGTGTAGTTCAGAAAGGCATTGCAGAAAAGGCAAGAAGAGAGTAAATAGTAGTGGAGAGAAATCGTGGGAAGCAAGTAGGGAGTGAAAAGTGAAGAATCTGATGTGAAAGTAGGGACCATGGTGGGCAGCGTTAAATTGTCAAAAAGGTAGAAGAAATAGGAGACAGCAGGGTAAGGAGGTGTTGAGGTTGCCCGTGTCAGGAATATGAATAAAGGGAGAGAAAACAGAGATCTGTTTCCTGACCCCTCTTGGGGTAAGGCATAAGGATATTATGGCTTCTGTTGCAGTGTTTGCTAGGGCTGTGATGGCAACAGATGGCTTCATGTAGTTCTTGATGGTGTCTGCTGTTGAGACAAGGGAGGAAAGCAAGGTCAGAGTAGGTGCACAGGGCCTGGAAGGCATTAGTGGTGCTTCTGCTGTGAGGTGCTTCCATGGGTTGTTAGGGCATTAGCAGTGACCACAGCATGTCTGTCTCCCAGTGTCTGTGTCCAACTGTCCAAATATCCATTCTGCTGAGACCCTGCAGGGTGCAGGATCAATTTCAATGTGTAAGTGGCCTGGGCTCAGAAGTATTTAGGACTCTTGCCAGGGTCACTGACAAGTAAACACATAGTTTGGATGTAGCCACTTCAATTTGGAGGCAGCAATTTTCAGTATACAGACACGGGGTAAGCTTGCCTCTTGGCCATATGGTCAGAAATCAGTCAGGGTCATTCTAGTTACAACGTGGTTACAGACATGGTCCTCTTGCAGGCAACTGAGTTTATCTGGGAAAGAATCACTCTCCGCTGCAACCACCTGGCTGGTTTTATTTCCTTTCAGCAGATACCTGCATTGACCTACCTCTATACAGGCCTCCAAGTCCATTCTGCTGGCTCACAACTTCAGTCATTACCTATGAAAAAGTATTGCCTTAAATTTCTCATCACCTTTGTCCCTTCAGAAGTCAAAGAGGTTAAAATAGCTTAGTGACTGTGAGCTCTGCTCTGTGACTCATTTGTGTCAGCGTAGACCTTGGAGAGAAAGTGACAGCAATGTATGTACATACAGCATGGTACTACTATAGCAACAATCCTAGTGGAAAGCATTGCCTTGCTCAAGATCACCCTTTCAGAGTCTATGTAAAACAAGGAAGAAGAGGGAAAAGGAGATACTTTGTGAGTGGCAGGTGAATGTCAGGTGCACATGCACACAACATTTCCCGACACTTTCTTTCAAGTTCTTGTCTCTTCTCTTCTGCTTGACTCATTGATCATAGAAATGTATGCAGAACTCAACTCAGAGGGAACAACTCTGCCAGATCATAGCAGAAATAACTTTTTCCGAGAATGCAATGTTTCATGTCCTTCCTTGTTGTTCAAGTAGGATTATGATATCTTCTCAGATGAAAATAAGCTAAAATACTTCAAGCCAGTGTTATTTAAATTAAAGGTAATATCCTTCTGCAATGTGGAATAAAATAAGTATTTGTCAGTGCTCTAGGTAAAGAACTAAGATCAAATATGCTCTTTGTGTTTAGAAGCCCCTTTCAGCATTAATAAATATAACAAAGCCAAAGCTTGCAATGCCCCAAATTCTTACACAAGTTTCTTCTTTCAGTCAATTTCAACAGATTCACTGACACCCAAATGCTTTGTTGTGAAGATTGATAACTGCCACAGTAATGGGTGGCAGATCCATCTGTTATCCAAATGACTTCACAGATAAGCACTTAGTAATATTTTAATTCCTTTACCAGTATTCCTGGTCGTCTTCCAGTTCTACATGAGCAATCCCAACACAGGTTCCTGAGGAAATGCACTTGCAGTTTCTAGACTATTAACACTTACATGCATGACTTAGAAGATTTTAAGCAAAATTTCATGTTAATAATACCATAATGGTTTGTTACTGAATGCAGATAGTTTGACACATAACAATTCTTACATTTTCTTCCACTAAAATAGTCTTCATTTCTCCCCTACCACCAGAAATGAGGTAACCTTCGGTTTTCCGCTATTAATATATACTGGAAAAATTAATGTCTCCCTCTTTGTCTTTCCCTGGCCTATAGCTCCTGGCTAAATCACCCATTCCCTTCTTCTGCCTGTTCTGCTGTCAGGCAGTATAAACAATTTTCCTGCACTGTTTGGTGGGATCCAGGAAACAAATGATAAACAGAAGTTTAAATCTATCACTTGTGTATTTGGAGATAGCATGCACAGGGTCTGGCTCGCATACTTGTCCCAAAGAAAAACGGGGCTTAAGCTGTGACTAGTGCCATTGCCAGAGGAATCTCCCAGCTTCAAATCAAGCGCAAGACAGAACATAAAGAATCCGCTGAGGGTCTCAGTAAATGTCATCTCGCAAAACTTCAAGGCTCCTATGCACCCAGAGATGGAAACTTTTGCAACCCCAGGAGCCCCTCTAAAGGCTGGGGGTCGTACTGAGAGGGAAGAGCTGGGTGATGCTTCTCCACAGACAGTGTACAGCATCAGGAGATCTATCACAGAAACTTCTCATGGGGTGGAAGGACAATGGTAAAAGGAGCAATAACCCACATGTTCTTTCAAACACTCTTGAATTCTGGCTTGGAAAAACAATTGGGACCTGGATGCAATGACAGTCCTTCATGTCACCTTGTGTTTTTGCCAGTGGCTAGCTAAGGGTGCAGCAAATATTACCCATTTATCATCAGGACTGGCACGGAAGAGAAGTTTTCAGCTGATTTGGTTGGAGCTGAGGGTTCAGCTCTTCCTGATGCCTCTCATGCTCTTACTCATTTCCTTTGGTGAAATCAAGGCTTCACACACAGTGTTATCACCTAGAGCTCCAGAATCAACCTAGTCCAGTGAACGGGACTGTGTTCTCCCTTTCCCCCTTGCACATCTCGTTGCCTGTTTTTGGGAGTACCGTGCACTGAAGTATGTGATCAAAGATGATAGAATCAGATTTCACAAGCTTTGAAAGAAACTGTAGAAATGCTGGGCCATTCCTGTCCTCCTTCATCTGCAATTTTGTTAAAATATTCAGTTCACACAGTGTCCAGTATTGGTGCCTGTCAGACCTGAAGGTTCTGCTTGCTTATCCAGATGTCAAAAAGAAAAAAATAGAACATCTTGGGCACTTGTACTATACTGCTGCCTTGCAGTGTTTCTAGTTTTCTTTCACTTATGTAGGAAACCTGTTTGAATTTTACGCATCCTTTCCACTTCATGACACCACAAACAAGGAAAGATCTCTCATACTCTTCAGTAAACCTGCACCATCCTTTTAAACCCTGCAGTAGATTGCAATTAATTTTCATATTTGCATCAGAATGTTTGAGAACAGGATGCTTGCAACTTCTGAGAAATAATTGAAGCACTAACCCACTTTGCTTCCACATGACCTTCAAACCAAAGGTCTATACATATTCCTACACTCTCTTTGCAGATGGTGAATTTGATACCATGCTTCTGGCATGAAGGACAATTTTTGTGTCTAAAATAAAATATAGCTGAATTTTCTAAATTTTGCTGATATTGAATGACTCAAAAGTTGTTGTTCCAAGACTGATTGTGTTGATGTGGGAGTTCAGAAACATGGCTGAGAAAATTATGAGACCCAGTTATTGGAAGAAATAATTATCGTCTTACTTCTGAGATATATTCCTGCTTGAATTTGACCTGGCTTTTCAGAGGAATGGAGCTCCTCAGATACCTGCCTGTACTGAGCTAGCAGTGTCAGAAATAAAACCAGCACATCACAGATGAATTTCTCAAGCCAACACAGGGAACTAAGCATGCAGGATAAGCATTTTTATCAATACTTAATTCTGATACAGTTGTCACTTCTCTGTACCCTGTTTTCAACAGGGAGGGAAACCAAAACCAAGCATGACTTATTAACTTGAAATCTTTTTAAGGAAAGAAACTTAGTACCGAGAAGATTCTATCTATCTATCTATCTATCTATCTATCTATCTATCTATCTATCTATCTATCTATCTATCTACCTATATCTCAATCTTTAGGCAAATGAATGATACTAGAGAAGTTTGGAAATGAGGTGGTAAGTTATCTACTGGGCATAAAACTCAGAAAGCCTTTTCACCAGTCATCTGCTCCCTGTCCTGTCTGCCAGCAGAGCAGTTACCTGATGACTTACTGCAGGAGGACACGTGCAAAAGCTAAATATAGCTCTGTCATAAGTGTTTCTATTTGAAACATCTATACAACTGGATACAAAATAAATGCACTGCAGCAAAACACACACAAAACACAGGGAAACCCGTGACATGACACCACAACCTGCAATTTGAGGGGTGCTCTGAACACAAGAAAACAATTTTTACTGTAAGCATGATCAAACAGGTTACAGAGAGAGGCTGTGGAGCTGTCATTTTTTAAGGAATTCAAAACACAACTAGTCACAGTCTTGGCAATCTCCTCTAGATGACCCTGCCTGACCAGGTGAATTGGACCAGGTGATCTACAAATCTCTCTTTCTACCTAAAGGCTTCTGATTACTTTGTATAAGTACTAACACATAGTGGATTCACGTGTCTTGTTGAGTTTACACACACATTGCTTCTACTCTCCTGTGTTAAAGCACAACAGAAGTTCACGCAGACCAACAGTCTGTGAGTCCCAGGTAATGATCTGCGCAGATTATAAGGCGTATTGTGAAAATAGACTAAAATAGCTTATCCTTCTGCCTTGGTCTGCCCATTTATCCTGCTAATATTTTTCTCCAGGTTCTTTTACTGACTGCAAAACCCCCCACTATTAAAGGCAACACAATATTGTTGTTTCCTTACTGCACATGACCCTGAGACTAACTCAATTGGTTAGAGCATGGTGCTAATAACACAAAAGCTGTGGGTTTAATACCTCTTCAGGCCATTCACTTAAGAGTTGGATTTGATAATCCTTGTGGGTCCCTTCCATATGATGCTGGGACAGAGCAGGTCACTGTGAAAAAAAACTGCAGACCTAATCAACTGCTGAAGATACTCCTGAAAATCTGTTGGCTGGTTCATAGAGAGAAAAGAAGGTTAGGACATTGTGCAAGGGATGCTACACCAGAGCAGACTCCTACAAGGACAAGGCAGTACTATTACAGAAGAGTGAAGGCATTTTCCCTTTCCCACCTTGCTGGAAGCAACTGGTCAAGAGTGGTTTTCGGTGAACTAAGGATGTGCTCATGGAGAGGGAACTAGGATGATGCAGAGAAAAATGCCCCAAACTCCCTAGAGGCAGTTCAGCTGGGGCTGTTGCAGGAACCTCTCAAAACTGGAATAGCATCAGGAGCTGAAAAATAAAACAATGTTGCAAAAAGTACAGAAGGGAATTTGCTGGTGTATTGGCTTCCTTCTAGGAGACATTTAAAGAAATTGCTGTGATGCACTGATTTCACAAAGTAAAAAAGGATATTCCTAGCTCATTCAGCTGTGTCTAGGGGTCAGGTTCTGGGTTACAGGAAGAAAATTGAAAGGTAAATAAAAAATAGCCATAATCCTGTGCAGGCCAAAGCATTTTAAGAAACTTTCCCCTCCTGGTTAGAATCTAGCAAACTATGTTTAAAAACTGTAAGATATGTTCTTTCTTGGAATAATTGGGCCAGAAAGTCTACATAACAAACAAGAAAATTGCTACATCCCCTGAGCCCCAAGGTTAGGGGTTCTGTACATCATCAGCTACGATTTAATATAGTGGCTGGCAGCCTAGGCATAACAAGCTCAGTAAACTGTGGCCATGAGGATAAGGTAGAAGTCTATTATAGACAGCCAAAGACCTCTGTAGCAAGAGGTGGGATCCAGTAACTGCTTGTGAGACCTTGAATTTTGAGATGTCCCTTTGGAGAGGAGACCTACTGTTTCAAACAGAACAGAGTGTTTTTCCTTTTTAGTCTAATACATTTCCTAATTAAAGTAAAACAAGAAAGTTTTATCGCACTGTAATTCTAGGTTATGTAAATGCATATACCAGCTATATTACTACAAATACATTACTGTGAATTAAAGCTGAGAGTGGTAATTTAATCTAGCAGCTCTAGTGTATACTGTCTTTCACTTTGGAATGAGATCAATTTAAAGCTGGCTGTCTATTGAAAAATATTCTCTCACTCAGAAACTTACATTCCTAAAAAGGGTGTTCTGTTTGTTCTTTCTGCCACTGTTGTATTTTTCTATTAATATTTATTGGTAGTTGCCTACCAGTGAATCATTCAATTAATTCTCCTTGATATGTCCTCATGAAAGGAATTTAGGTGAACTCAAGCCTCAATAATCCTTGTTGCACTAGATACTAATGTCTTTGTAACATGAAAATTCTTTAATATATTGTCAAGAGTTCACATCATACTATACTAGATCAGTTATGGGCTGGAGAAGCCTCTATTTTGGAAAGCCAAAACTAATACAGAGTAAAAACACAGCTCATTATGTGCATGTACTGTAAAACATGAACTATGCATAATAAAAATATGTTGCTATGTCACATTGCATATCAGACAAGTAGGTGTATCAGGGACAATGTGTACCTATTTTTAATGCGAGAGAAAGAAGACACACAGGATAAGAAAAAGAGATGATTCGTCATCCCAATAGCCTATAATTCAGGCAAAATGCGTAGTTCCAGATTAATATACCATGGCATATTAACGTAGAACCCCATCCATGGAAGTTGAGAATGGTACCCAGAGTGGGACAGACTCAACTTGCACACATCTAGGCTGCCTTTCAGACTGAATATACAAGATATTCCCTCTGGTTCATAACCTTCACGCTGATTTCCCTGTCCATTACAGTGTTTGGCAAATAATTTCTACCTGTTGGCAATACACGCAAGAACTGCTTCTCTAGTCACCACTGCACAGAGCCAACAGCCAAGGGTTTCCAAAGTTTAAGTTTAGTATGGCCCAGCACTTAAGTCTTCCAGACAACTGTGGCAGTCTAAGGAGGAAAAAACTTTGGGATATAGGAAACAACTTTGGTTGTTTAACTCTGTGCACCTCTCTGAATATCCTTAAAGCAATGTTTATAAACAACCATACAGTCTCTGAACTGAGGCATGACTGGAAACAGAACACAGACATTTCCAGTTTTCATTGTTTGTTAGGTTCTTGGGATTACCATGAGTAATCAGACATTGGCTGAAAATTGAGATGTGCAGAAAACCCTCGGTTCTTCACTCGCAGAAAAATACTAAATTAGTAGGAAAATGCTCTTCACCTAGAGGTGTGTTTTGGGCTTTTATTTATTGTCCCTTTTCATATACGATAATCACTACTCCTGGAGCCAATGACTTATCTTAATTGTTGTATTGAAATGCTTGAAATTAGATTAGCAGGAACTCCATGGGGAAAAAAAAAAAAAAAGAAAATTAATTCTCCTCCCCAAACCTAACAACCCATTTAATCATGGACCATATTTATAATTGGGGTTTGCCCTTATAGTAAGGCTTTAATTTGGGTTTGGGATAATGCAATGAAACCAGTCCTGGTTTAACACAGAAGGTGTTCTGTAGTGGCACAGGAGGATGGCTCCAGATGACCCATAACACATTTGTTAGAGATGCTATTTTTTCCTATAAGGAGAAAGACTGCAGGCATTCAATCAGACTTCACATCAGTCTGGTTAAAAAGCTTCAGGCTGAAAATGAATCATAAGAAATTTAATCATGGCTTATAAAATATAAATGCTTTCCTCTTCAAATAAAGTTTTTTGTAATTCTAATATATAACCTGTCTTTCCTTTTCTGCTTTATCTGTGGCTCTGGTCAATTTTTCTTTCAGAAAAAGAGTGAGAAATCAACGTAGTTTGGGGGAAAATGAAGAGTATACAAACTCAGTATACAAAATACATTTACAAAAATAACTTTTATAAGAAAGTTAAAAAAAGGTAATCATGTAAACCTTCTGAAAGAAATGTAAACAAGCATTAAGTACTTTTGCCTCTGTTAATCCAAAAATAAACATTTGCAAACAGGAAGTTTTGGCTGCCCTATTTTGCCATTCAGCTGCAGTTTCAGAATTTTAAAATCTGAAGTGTAAAATGTTGATAAATTTAAAAAAAGGGACTTTAATCTACTTCACACATAAAATACAATGAAGTCCATATTATCACAGTCTGTTCTCATCACATAGCCATAATAACTAGCATAGGATTTTTCATGTACAAGATAAAAGTAAAAGCTGCTCTTAGAGGGGAAAAGAGAATGGTTAAAGTCTATTAAGTGACATAACTAGTGCACGTGATTACACAGGAACTCCACCGTGTGTGATGAATAGTACACAAATAAAAGAATGCTTATATCATGCAGAATTTTGATCAGACAAGAACCCTTGGGACACAGACCAAGGCAGAAGACTATCAAGCTATTACAACTAGCATACTGATTACAATAGAACGAAGTTCTACCTGAAGTCCCAGAAGAGAAAAAGAACAGAAAATAGTTGTGCACATTATTATTATGTCTATAACGCACAGTGCCAAAGAAATCCTCTAATGCTTTGACTGTGAATAATAGGATAAATAAAGCCAAAGAAGGTCAGTCTGCCTTCTCCTCATCTGTACATTTAAGTTTAGGGAAATGATGAAACTGTAACCTGTTTTGAAACAATCTGCCATCAAAAGGGGCAACTTCACCCTCCCCAACCCTTCTAGCCCACTTATATCTTAAGGATCTCCTACTTATGGTAGCAAGAGCAGTTGTAGATTGTTAGGTCAGTTGTAAGACTGAATTCTCAAAAGGGACTTCTTAAATGTTTTCCCTTTGGGCAAATCCAGTAACTTGACAAACTGTGTCTAAATCACCTAGGTAGCATCAGAATTAGTGCAGCTAAAAATACCCAAAATACCCAACAAATGTGTCTGAATTGGAACAGATAGGTGCAAAAAATGCTGCTTTGCTGTAAAATGTATAAGAAATGCAGTTTTAAAATAGATGACATTGCATAATCATCTAATAGCCTGTAGACTTTCACACAACTGTGAGAGCACTGATCACCTCCCTGAATCATTCAAGAAATATTGAAGCTGAGTCAAGGGAGAAAGAGTGTTCTCACACATACTACCAGTATTGGAACCAGGGCATGAATGAAGTGTAAGATATTTATGAGTTCAGTATTGTGATACAGAGTAGAAGGTCTCATTTGGGAGGCTACATACATACTCCTTTCTTTCAGTGTTCACCACAGTTGACCATCTCTTCACTTGCTTTCCAATTACCTGGCTCAACCATTGCAGCACCAGTTTAATCAAACCCAGTAACAGCATGGCACTGTCAGTGAGTGAAAGTGCCTCCTGCATTCCCAACTACATCTAGGAGTAATGGGGTCTACTCAGACCCTAAGGCAAGCATCTTTCATGCAAGTTTTTCCTGGGTGATTAAGATTCTACTTACTGTACTACTTCAGTGAAAATGGAGACCTCCCTATAGAGGTCTATGAATTGGACAAGGTTGTGGCAAGTGCCCTGAGAAATCAGCCAAGGCAAAGTCATGCAACAAAAAATGGACACTCTCTGAGGCATCTGGGAAATCCCTCTGTCTATGTTCATACCGAGGGACAGAAGGAAGATGAGAATGGAGAACACTGGAGGACAGGTGGGTTCCTGAGAGTCAAATTCTCTGAATGGAAAAAAAACCCTAAGAAGATATCCAGGGTCACAAAGCCAAGCAGAGTGCCACCATCCAAGGAAAGAAGATCACTTCACTGCTTGCAGTTTTATAGCAGTATGTGTAAGAAGACAAGTGCAGACACAGATGTTGAACCAGTCATGTTTTATTCTGAAAAGTTTCACCCAGCAAATTGAATCTAGACAGGGCCCATGTTTTTCAACTCAGCTACTCCTGCGCCCAACCTCGTCACACACAATGCTGAATTGCAATTCTGAGATACTCTGAAGAAATATCTCTGCTGCCTGTCCTCTCTGAGAATTCATCACCTCCCCATTTTTTCTGTGGAAGTAATACCTTTGGTCTGGGTGAAGTGCAGCTTCTGCTGATCTATGCTGCCATGAACTTTGTGTGATAACACTTTGTAGGTATAATAGGTTACCTAGGCCCGAGAAAAGACTGAAGGGAGTTGTGTCAGAGGGATGAGGAACTGGGACAGGTCCCAGTGAACATGTGGAGGAATTGCTGCTGATCCCAGGGCACACGAAGAGGAATGCAGAGGACCAGTTTAAGGGGACCATCTCTGACTGCCTAAGTTAGGACAGATGAATCCCATATAGAAATCACTGGGAAACGCTATTGTTAGTTGTTGTGTTTGTCAAGACTCAGGAATTGGACTGTGGTTGTGTGGCTGAAGTGATAATCCCTCTAATATCTGTTTCCAGGGAATCACCAGGAGGAAATCACACACTGCAAGGTGCTGTGACGGTCTTGGCTGCTGGAATTAGCCCAGACTGTCTTGCCTGCACTGAATTTAGGTTTTAGCCACATAAGCAAGTAGTGCACCAGCATGTATGCTCCACTAGGGCTGCTAAAACAGGCAGAAATAAACATGATGTAATGTCAATTCCTGCAGCACATGCTGTATTCAAGTGGAAGAAAAAAACTATTTTTGCTTCTGTCACCTCCTTTGTCCAGCAAACTCCCAAACAGCTTTTGGCAGATGGGAGACAAGCAAAACATTGAAATCTGAAATGCTGATGGATGCTTAAAGGAAGTGACAGGGATTATTCACCTGCTTCTCCTCAACCTTTCCCCCATCAGTCCTACAAGCCACACCTGTTACCATCCTGTTAACTAGTGCACAGGGAAGAGCTGGTTCCATGGTTCTTTCTCCTCCTGGTCATGTTGCACCCTGCTAGATATCTGAGCCAGCCTCTGGTCTCACTTTGTCTGCTTCAGGACCCCAGAATTATTTGGGCTCTGAGATGTCCTCAGTATCCTCGAGGCATCTCTCTCTCCTCAGCCCAGACAAAACCAGCATAGAACCATAAAAAGAGGGATTCAAAGGTTTTATTAGAAGTAATAAAAACTGATGGTATTTATCGGACAAAGAAGCAAGCAGGTAAGCAAATACATCTGAGTTATGACAGACTACGTTAGCTTAAAATTAGAAGAGTGTAAGCATCAAATTCCAGTCATTATATGAGAGAAAGTTAATCAGATCATAAAAGTTTGTCAGATGTCAGACTGTGGAGATACAAATCTATTTTTTAGTACTACCACAGAAGATACTAATACTGAATCAGACTTCTGTATTAAACCACAAAAACCATGTTGAAAGCTAAAATCTTATTTTTGCATTAAAACCTACTTTCTCTCTCTATGGGGTTGTATGTTACAGACTCTGGAAAAGTTTTAAAACATCTCTTATACTTCGGAAATGAGGTCATTACAGCTCCATACTGAATACGCACAGGCATCATCTGCACTGCAGAACACTGGCATGCTTCAGGGTGCCACCATGTTCTCCATTTAAAATAGCATATGGAGCATTCCCTTTACTTCTTTCCCTACATCTTCATGCCAAAAAGCTTTCTTTCCACTCCTCATTACAGCAGATTCAGGTGGTTGTTATCTTTACAATTAAAGATTAAAATAACACAGCAACAGTAATATTGTTAATATTGATCCTTATAATTGTCAATACTGATCATAAGCTGTTATGGAAAAATGAAAAGAAACAACTATTATAAGCTTGTGCATTTCACAGAAAGCTACACAGCATAAAAAAATTTGTCCTTAATGCAAGAAGAGGGAAGACTTTTTATCTACCTTGGCACTAACAGTGAAGAATGTCTTTCCATACCATGGCTTGCAACTTTCAAATCTCAGATGCTTCAGCCAGACATTTCTTGATGTCTAAAGGCTTGTAAAGCACCAGTTAGTATGAGATATACAGTTAGTGGGCAGTGTGTTACAATTAAGGCATTAAAATGTGTAATTTCCTACTGATGTTGGTATTCACCTTGGTTTGGATTTCAAATGCATTTCAACTACCTACTGATAATATTCTATCCTTATTTAAAGTGTTTTTGTATATTCAATGACAGACACTTTTTTTCCATTTCTAGGGGTAGGTTCTGCGGAAGTCTGGAGTGTTTTATCTTGTTTTATTACTGTTAGCTCTTAAGTCATTAAGTGTCTTAGCAATACATTTGGCAAGATTTATGATAAAAGAACTTAATTTACTACAACAGAGTTGATCCATTCTTCTGTATTTCAGACAAGAGATGCTAGTGTCAAATGACCATCTACACCCATTTCACACTCCTTTGAATGAAGAATAGGAAATCTTATATATCATAGTTGATTTAAGGTTTGCAAAGAAAAACTTTGGACATTGGAAAGTCAATAAAGCAAAATAAGCCTTTAAGGTGTGATCCATCATACTTAGAAATCAGCTGTATTGATCCTTCTTTCATGCAGCCTTCTATGCCTGAGAGGGTTTTAGCTTGAACTTTCCCCTAGAGTCCTGAGTGAAAATGTGCATTGAGGACCTATCTTTTTCTTAAAGCATTCATTTTGCTTTGTTTTTGGCAGGACTGTGAGCTTTTTTTTTTTTGCTCTTGCTTGCACGTGCTTACTAGGGAGATTCACTAGTATGTCCAGAAAACAGATGTGAGTGATGAGAGAGGGCCAAGGGAAGAGCTCAGAGAAGAAGCAGCACTCTTGAGATATCATACATGTGTGGACAAAACACATAGATGCACATCATATATCTTTCTCCCTTCTCATCACAAAACTCAGCATTGCCACAAAAAAATCAACCTCTGGCCAGGCATTCCTGCACTTTCTGAACCTTACCCTCCTCTCTACTTCTTCCATGCCTGTAACAGATCCACAAGTTTCCCATGACAGTGCTCACCAAACAGTCCCATCTGATCCCCGTGGTCTCTCTCAGATGGGATCCTGAGCATCAGGCAGGTGTATACATGACGTCAGCAAGTACCACAACTGGTACATTATTGCACTGTAGGCATCTTATTTAGAAGCAACTAATTTCAAAACACTGGTGATTAGCAGAAAGACACTCAAGCAAGTGCAAAGTGTATTCTTCTGACAGAGCAGTGCAAAATGGCTTCCAGCCAGCCAGGTAAATGTGGAGGCAAGGGGAAGCCAAAGAAGGGCCAGATTACCAACCAGGGCATACAATCCCCTGAGCACAGCAGTGCCAAGGGGCAGTGTGGGGCTGGGGGAGGATATAACAGGGAGGAAGAGCAGAAACAGTGACTCTTAGGGAAACAGCATAAATCCAGTGAGAAATTGCCAAATTCTTATATGGAAGCTACCTTTAACAGGCTTCCAGAACCTCTCTGGCAACTCTCTGTGCTGAGCTGTTTGATAGCATCTGCTGTGGACTAATCCTATCTAAAAATCTGTCAGAAAAAAAATAGATTTCTTCTTTTTTTTTCAATCCATTAGACTTCCCATTCCAATATCCACTCTTGGGGTCAATGGCTACATTTCTTAAGTAAAATTTGTGTAATCTAGACCTGTAATTCCAGGGTTCAAATAAAGGAGGTATAGTCATAACTTTTAACATAGAAATGCTGACTGCAAAAGGCCTCTAGATGGTGAGGGTTATACTAAGTAGTCTTGTCTGTTCAATTTAACAATTCACAGCTAAGTGACAGACCATACAAAACAGGGCTGTCTTGTTCATTCCTTTGCAATAAACAATGATTGACCATATCATTTTTGTTTAAAAAAATCCATAGCATGTTACAGTTGAACTGAAATATAAATGTAAGTCTAAGAAATCTTTACATGTTTTGTGAAGCACAGAAATTATTTAATTGCCCATAGAGCCAACATAAAATATTTCTCTACAGTTCTTATCCTACTACTGCAGTCATTACAGTGTTCTCTAGGTCGAGATGAATTTGTTGCCATGGTTATTGCAACTTTACTTTCCAAGTTTCTTTAAAACAGTGGCTATTCTTTTGGTAACATAAATGGGTTCATTTACCACAGTAGCTTCAGAAAAGTTCCTAAAATGCGCTGTGAATTATTCCTTGTATGTATGATGGCATCAGTTCTCCTATTCACACCCAAACCTTCCAGATGAAGGAACCTGTAACAAGAATGACCATACTTAACACAACTCCTTGGGCCAACCACTGTTCACCTCATCCACTGATCACCTCACTCCTAACAGCCCCTGCCCCTACAGTCTCCATCACCTGAGTATGCCAACTCTGGTTAAAGTTATTTGTGTTGGAGAATTGGCTAGAGCCTCCTACAGAGAACCTCTGCCAGGCAGACCTGCAGGACAGACAGCCTAGTACAGCAAAATGAAAGTGCAGCACATCTCATTGTCCATAAACTATCTATAGACAGCTGTAGCTTTGCAGAGAGAAATGTTAGGCCAGGAAAGTACTGGAGCAGGAGCCTGCCAGCTGACACAACTAAAACGCTACTAGATATGCACTTCACAGTACTGTCAAGTGAAGACTCTAGGGAAAAACAGAAAGCAAACGGCACAAAGGGCCATGTTGAGCCATTTGCCTTACTCCAAAAAACAGAGATAGTTCCCAAAGCATAATTAAACAAATGTAATATTTTCTATCACCAAAAATCAATTAATCCAGGATAAAATTGTGATGGTATTAAATATACATATTGAGGGAAGGAGAGTAAAGTCATTTAACATAAGATGTTTCAGTTCACAAAGAATTGAAATTTAAATTGTTTTTAACTTTGCGTATTGAATCTTATGCTGTGCCTCAGTAGAATCCTCCAGTAAAGAATTTCTGTGCAGATGAAACTCAGTACTACTGGGATTTTGGCTTTACTGTACACAATTGCAGGAAGCTTGGCAATTTGGTGCAAAGCTAATTTATAAACATATTCCGAGTGCTTATATTGTGATTGAAATACATTGTCAGCATGCATTGCAAGCTGACTGAGGAACCTTACATTACCAGACTAATTGTTGCGAGCAGAAAGTTAAACAAAGTAGCAAAATATATTGGTGTATTTTTGGCCTACAATCAAGGCATAGGAATACCTCTTTTTCTTCTTTTACACAGCATTGATGTTTCACAAGTACAGCCAAAACTGTAAAATACTTTGAAGGAATTGTGATCCTCTATTTTTAAACCATTAACATTCAAAACATGTTGCTTTAACTGTACCCCTTCCTGTATTATTCTGAGAAGATGCAATTCATCTGTAAAAGCAAAGTATGAACAAGCCTTTTAAGAAGAAATTTGAAGGCAACCACAATTAATTTTCGTATAGCCAAAACATAGCCTATACATCTTGACCGGAAACTGACTTTAGTTGCAGTAAACCCTATTTTAGGTAGAAGGCCATTAACATTATTAAATCAGTAGGCTATTAGGAGAAACAGCAGCACAGGAACCGTAGTGACATTATTCATTAGTTGGTCTCAAAACAAAAACACAGCAATGATGTCTCTATTCCCTGGTCTCCCATACTGTTTAATGGTTTACCATCAAGGTCCAGGAATTGACTTTCAAGTAGAAGCAATTCCCCCGCACAGCTTTGAGACAAACAATGGCATTTGCCCAAGCAACATGCTTAGGAGAGCAGGACAGGTCCTTGGAAAATCTACTTCAAGCACTCTCCTCGATTTACCAGCTCTACTTCTTTCAGCTCGGGAAGATGACTCCTCAAGAAATACCATCTAAAATCAGACAACTCACCTTGCTCAGGAGTCCAGGTCTGCAGCCAGATCTCAGCAGAAGTTAAGTGAAATGCTTGGTATGCTCACTCCCTTGAGAAGCAGGGTCCTGGCTCAGCTCCAAAGCTCCCCAGCTCCCTGTGACAGTCAGATTGTTGTCCTCTCACCTCATGTCTCTATGCTGGTCATCTACTAGTAGCTAAGAGTTCTTTATCCACTTCTCCATGACCTAGAGGTCTCAGACCAGACCCTGGAGAGTTTATACGATAAAAGAGTTTTCTGAGTTGTAGATAATATCCAAATCACTGTCTGGAAGCCAGTCAGAGCATCTTTGACCTGCCACAGGGCAGGTACTGGACACTTCTAACATCTCTGAACAGCCAACTACGTCTTGTATGCACATTCCACCTAAATTTTGGTGGGGCATGCATGAACACTTCCACACTAGCAAGTAAAATGGCATCAGGCTGTGCTTTGCAGAACAAACCCCCAGTTGTCACCCCACCCAGGACACATCAGAGGTAGCAGCAGCAGCAGCCAGAAACACCCTCATGGCTGTGGAGAGGAGCATGGTGGCTCCAAGAGGACAACATAGTAGGCAGGGAAGAAAGGAAGTGCTGGTGTCTATATGCCAAAAGTGGGGGACATTGCTCCAGCTAGGGTGTCTCTTGTCACCCCAGAAAGCAGTAGCACATATCCACAGTCACAAAGCCATATGCGTTACCAAAATCAAGCACCCACCACCACCTCGATGTAGACAGACACTTTTAGTCCAGCCTAGCCCACAAAGGGGCCTCAGTGGCAGCTCAGTTCATGGTCCCCATGAACACTGCAGCCGGATAGATCAGGGGCAGCCAGGGGCAGCTTGCCTGCAGCAACCTCACATGTGGCCTCAAAGGACACCTCCTTTTCCCTCAGCCCCTCTCTACTTCCCTTCCTCTTCATCAGACCCTTTTATTCTCTCTGCCCCTGCCAGCAGCCCCCACTCATCCTCCTGCTCCTCTGCCCCTGCCTCATCTCTGTCCTATGCCTCTCCCCCAGGCATGGCTAAGGAGCCTCCAGGCAGGTTGTTTTGGAAGTGAGCCCATTGCTCCATCTCTTTGCCTAAGTAGCAAATATATTTGTTTGTTCCTCAGGAAAGCACATCTGTACCAATGACTAAACTGTTGGATTAAGGAGGCTGGGAAGGGGCAGCAGGTTTGGAAGTGTTGCTGTGGGCAGGCAGCAAGGCACAGTGGTGAGGAGACTTCCATAAGGCAGAGGTAAATGGTGGGAAAGTGAGGCTGGAGCTGTGGTGACAGGAGGAATCTGTGCCACCTGAGTGTGGTGGCACAAGGCTGGCTGCTCTCATGGAGAAGCTTGGCCAGCCAGGGGCAGTGAGTGGCATGGCAAGCATGAGGATCTGCAGGGCAGTCCCCTAACTGGGGGGCAACATGTGGGAGCATGTCCCAGCCCACTGCTCTGGGCAGCTCAGGACTTCACAGGCTTCTCTTTGCAGGAAAAGTGGGAGAGATCAGGGGTTCAAAGGCAGTTAGGGATGTTCCTTAGCCAGGGAATAACAAATGGCTGCAAGGACACTAGGACGAGAATTATGCCCTTTAAGACTTCAGTAAAGACTAAAGTAACTTCATTACTGTTACTAACAAAGTATCAACTCTCCTCTTGGCAGTTGTAGCAAGTGCTGCAGCCTTTCATACCAACATACCTCACACGCACTCTCAAAATATGAGGAGCTCACTACACACCATGCTGTGAAAACATTGCTCTGAGAGGTGCCAAGCAGCAGTCCTGTTACTTGTGTGCCTTGCAGACTAACCAGATGGAGTGGCAGAGGAAAGGCAGCAGTGTGAGGGCAGTCCCTTGGGCAAAAAAATTTCCTAAGGGACCCTGGAGTACAACTGATACCATTTTCTTCCAAGTTGTGCAATAGCTCTAGTATCTTTCCTACACAGTAAGAATATATCTGATCCTATGACACTGCTCATCTTCAAACTGCTTTTAGTCACTTGGGATGTATTCTGGACAGCATAGAGCTGCCAGTGTCTCTTTGACAAGGCAATACCATAAAGATTAGAGCAGATGTAGAATCCTAGAGGATTTTCTCGCGTATATTGTCCATAATACAGAAATAAAAGCTGACTTAGATTATACACCTGAGCTTCTTACGTGTCTCCTGTTGATAAGAGCCTCTATTAAATGGGGAAATGGCAAAAATAAAATTCCCCTTGTTAATTAAGTCTACTTAAGTTTTCCACCATTAACTTAATGTTTCTTAGAGTATCCTCAGAAGAGAAGTATGAGAGAGATTTTGGCAGTTAAACTACCTTCAGAAGGGTTGATTTGGTAGTCAACTTCTCTTTGAGGACTAGTCATAAATCTGTTTGGTGTTTGTTAATGTTTAAATTGCTAATAAACATTTAAAACAAAAAAAAAAGAAGACACAGAGACCTGACATTCAAAGAGGCATGCTTTGTGAATTTTAGTACATGTAGTACACACATGCCTCATTTATTAGTCAAACAAACATGAGTGGCATTTGGTCTAGGAAAGCAGTATATCCCAGAGGTTATTCAGTCTTGCCTGCAGACATCTGACCTGAAACAGCAACCTCCAGTAGGCAAAACCAGCCATACAGTCCCAGCAGCATTTGTAAATGCAGACCTCACTCCCAGGGTGGCTGCAGCTCCTCTGAGGCCTCTGAGGCTGCCTCTGAGGCCTCCATCACAGCAAAGTCTTCTGTGGGGTCAAGGTGATGAGGCTCCAGAGGGTATGGCTGACCTCCTCTCCAGAGGCACAGGGCCTGGAAGGGGCATTGCTGCTGTAGGATAGCAGGAACATTTCCCAGCAGAGCACTTCAGAGCCTTTACATCCATGAGTACTAGCTGTTGGCAGTTAGTTGTTCGTCCCTGTGGGTAGTGCTATCTGGGGCCAAAACTGACATATTGAAATGCATTTATGGGTGTTTTGACATGCAAAATTTTCCCATGTGATACTGGGGAACAAGCCAGACCACCAGCTACAGAATGAGTTTTGTAAGAACAAAACATAAAATGAGACCTATTTGCCTAATCTAAGGGAAAATCTCTGCTCATACCCCAAAATTACCAATGAATTTAAACAAAAATCTTGCAGCTAAGACATATGAACTGTCATTTTTAAGACTCCAGGAGATCTTGCTGCTGTGTCCTTGTTCTTGCAATTTCTGAGAAAGAAAGTGTTGCTTCTCCCGAAGAAGAGAAGAAAAAAATCCTAACTTCTAAGTGGCAAGACAGTTCTTTACCAGCTGTATTATCTCCCAGTTTCTATTTCCATCTGCACAAGCACTGGGCAGTCCCAGCTGATCTTGGCTGTTACTTTCTCTACAAACACATTCCAATTTACTTTCTATCTCTCTGTATCTAGCAAAATGGAAATGGAAATTCTCTCCTGAATGCCCCTGCTTTCTCCAGCTCTAACTGAAGCTTTCTATATGGCTTGTTTCAATGTCACATTGTCTCAGTAATAATAGTCAAGTCTGGGATTTTGCTAAGTTTCATGGAGCACTTCAGAAACTCCAAAGTCAGCTCAAAAAGAATCAGTTTTTTGTGAACCAAGGTATCTGAAGCAAAGAGAACAGAATGGAGTGCATTTCTCTCCCGGTTGAGACATGCACATGACTCAAGTAGATGGACACATAATGATTACATATTACTATTTTTTATTGCTCCTTATAATTCATTCCTCTGTTTCCCCATTACATTAATAGACATGCCCTTTTAGAAATATCTATCTTCATCTTGTGCTGCTGGGTTAATAATTCAGGTGACTTATGTCTCTAAGCAAGCGGTTTGAAAAGTGAATCTATTATGAATATTCAGACAGGTTCCCTCAAGTTAACCCAGGCTGGCACTGCAAGAAAAATAGTAAGGAAGGCTGAAACACGGTAAAGAAGAGTGAAACATTCCTTTCCACTCAATAAATGAGGACCAAATAGTAGTATCAGTATTTGCGATTGACCAAAAAACTGCCTCGTATATTAAATATCTCTTATCTTTCAAAGGGATAAAGGATATTTTATTTAAGGGTTTGAGTACTAGCACACTCATAGGTGCCAGTATTCAGCAACCTACAACCCTCCTTGCTGACTAACAGTAGAGAAGTCTACCCAGAGAGCAGAAAAGCCGGTGCAGCAAGTCAGCCAACATATATTTATTTCTATAAATTAAAGAAACCCTGACAGAAAGAAGGAGGATTTTAAAATGAAAATGGTAATAAATAATAGCAAGATAAATACAGCAGTATCTTATTATAATAAAACAATTTTCAGACCAGTGATGGAAAATACCCGAAGACGATACACGAACAACTCATCCATTGATTCTGGGACCTGTCAGTAGGAAAGGGTTAAAATTTTCATTGCTTTGTCATTTGCCCTTTCTTGTAAAAGGTGAGCAGTTAGATACTGATACAGGTATGTTTGTATCAAAGGTAACCCTGAAAGGAACGTTAACAATAACCTCTACATGCACCCACACACAAGGCCAACCCTCTTAACATTTTTGAGTGGTCATAGTAAATGTTGGAAACAGGAAGGGAAAAGGAAGAGAATTTGAATGAAGCCATAAAGGTGGACTTCAATATCTATCAGATTTTGAACATAAGGACTATGTTTGTTAGCTACATGACTCACATACCAGGATCAGTATTCACTGTTTCTCCAGCATCTGAGAAAATAAATCAACCACAACCCTAAGAGAGTGAGAGGATTTAATTAATCATTGCTATATCTAGCATTATTCAGCTGGGAATTAACCTACATATAGTAACTTCTTATTCCACTTAAGGTATTTACAGACGTCTAAAAGTGGCCAGGAGAAAACAGTAAAGACTCAAAAGATAAGAAGAAGTAAGGCAATAATGTAAAGTACTATTACTAAAGATTTCATCTTGGTGAATGAAACAGGAATAAGGTTCCTTCAGTTTTGCAACTCAGCATCAAAATATATAAATTCCAAAATTGCATGAGAAAATACTGGAAATAGAGTAAAATGGAAACTCCCATGAAATTATGAGAATGTAAAGGAAGTAGATAAGAGGTTAGGGAAAAGCAAAGCAAAGCAAAGGACGGGGAAAAGGAAAGGGAAGGGAAAAGGAAAGGGAAGTGAAGAGGGAAGGGAAGGTTTGGGAAGGTTTGGGAAGGGAAGGTTTGAGAAGGTTTGGGAACGTTTGGGAAGGTAAGGAAAGGGAAGGGAAGGGAAGGAAAAAATCCAGACAAACAGAAACAAACAAACTAAAGAAATTCTTATAGGATGGTGAGCCCCTAAGGATGAGGGAGAGCTGGTAACTAGCACAGATGAGGTAGAAAAAGCCTTTGGAAAATTTTGTAAAATTCTTGGTATTGCAGAGTAATACTCAAGATAGTAATAGAATAGCAAAGAAAATAACTACCTCAAAGACCTACCTTTTCTTTATTTAAAAAACCAGAGCATAGATAAATCCTGAATTATTTGTATTGCAGAAGAGAAAAGCAAAGCCTTTAGAGCATTTTTAATGTGTGCATTCATTTATTTATTTAATAAAATCAAACAGTAAGGAGTACTTTAAGTCCTCTTTAATAGCAGTTTGAATGATTCAGATGCCTAAAGAGGGAGGAAACTGGACCAGCTGCTTTCCACAGAAGCCAATTTTATTGATAAATGTTGACACAGAGATTCTTGCCAATATGTTTGGCAAATAAAGAGAAGTGAGTATATCAGGGTTATGTACAGCCAGATAAACCAAGATTTGTAGTTTGCTGACTTTCTGTGGAGTACAGTAAGAAGACCTTTGAGCAATACATAATTTTCAAGGGAAAAAAAAAGCTCTTTTGGGTTATTTTAGGCTCTGTCTACTTGTCTACATAGCCTTTTCTTATGCACTGAGAAGGGGATGATAAACTGTTGTTGTTTTGTTTGATCCCAGACATTCAAAAGCATATTGGTACATACATATGCATGGTAAACACAAATTCATTCTTGCCTAAAGCAGAAAAGAAGTCTTTTGACCAAGCAGAATGGACAGGGAAGTATGTGAACTTCAGAAAACAATATTGCTGAGGATTTTAATTTCTGCCTTACTTAAGCACTGCAGAATTTATCTTTTGAAGAGTGAAATTATCCTAAATAGTTTTAAGTTAATAAAATGTACCTGGCCAATGATTCAATTTCCTATTTTGCTGCAGATCTTGTAGTCATTCGCACTGTCCACAGTGGTAAGTCACTCAAGTCTACCTATAAACCAGGCAGTACCCAAAATTGAAACTTGGTGTTTGACTATAAATCACATCATATTTCACTCCTGCCACTCGAGATCGTCCTCCAGCAACATTCCAGGAAGTCCTCTATCCCACTGAATTCCTTACGATTAGCCAGCATACAGTTAGCATTACAGGATTTTTCAGGAGGGAAACAAGAATTGTAACCAGTAACCAGTTCAATTTTGAAATCTACATGACTTACCAATCAAAATGTTTACACCACAGAATACCAGTAAACTATTCTTTTTTAAATCATGTTGGGTAGTAATCCAAAGAATGTGAAGCCCTTCTATATCTCCAGATAATTAATGTGGCTGATATTTTGAGATTGAATAATACAATGTTTTGGAAAAAAGTCATTTCAACAACAAATAACTTTCCCTTGTATGAGAAAGAGGCACAGCCACTATTCATCTACTTTACTATTCCTGAATTATACTCTATGCCCCTACCAGCTAAGCAACAAAAGTACAATCTATTGACCTACTGAACTGTTAGTGGAAATTAAGAGTTTATTATGCTCATTAATATCTTCTTCTGAAAAGTGACGGTTACAAGCGCATGAGTTGATTTAACGATCTGTGAATATTCTGGCCATTACAATTTTAGTCAGAGTTAGCAAGTACTTTTGGCAAATTTGGTGTATCCACAAACTGCTTCTTAAATTCTTTTAAAATGACATATGACATTTGACATTACCAAAAGCTATTGCTTTCCTTTAAACAGTTGTGCAGGCCAGGTTCCTTGAGAGCAGAGCTCTGCTGCTGTATTTATCATTCAAATATCTCTCTACATGAGCCTGGAGACTCTGTGTTCTGTATGCAGTGTACAGAAGTCCCCAACAAGCCAAAGGGCAGGGCACGTCTACTCAGGATAGAGAAAGATGATCTGGAATAACAGGATCACCACACAGCCAGAGCTGTGTCCACATTTAGTGCTTGGTTGTGGAAGCAGCACCTTGGCTCTCATAGGAGGGAGACAGCCAAGAATTGTGACAAACGCAGCACTGCAGGAGCAGGGACTCACCAGCTCAGAGCCCCTTTCATGTTGTGCATGCACTGTGCAGTGCTGGTGATTCAACAAAGTCCTTGCTGGAAATAGGGCATGGAGAACAAAGCTGAAGCAGGTAAGTGCTGGAAAAACATAACCCACTAGTCTCTATTTCCTGTTTTAAAGGAGAATCCCAGATTTAAGGTGTCATAACCTTTTTATCAAGAAAGTTGGCAGGTAGCACAGGACCTTATAAAAAAGGCAATATTATCTTTCTGGGTCTAGGCTGTCCAAAACTGCTCTGTGGAGTTTGAATTCAGTGGGAGAGCTCAGAAAATGGAGGACTAAGATTGGACCAATGCTGAGCATTTACAGTAATTTCACTAAGTTTTCTAAAGTAAAGCTTTATAGCTATGAATTCATTCACAGCCAAGGGTATTTAGAAAAATTAAGGTCTTTGCATGGTGAGGCCTTTTCTGAAGCTGTCATAGACTGACTCAAGCCTTCTGGACTGAGGTTTGGCTCCCAGTTGCACAAAGATGCTCTGGCTGCTGCACTCTTTCACCAAAAGTTTCTATATCCTTCAATCATACTTTCAAGTTGAAGTTTAATGTCAACTTGAAATGTAAACAGCGATTTGACAAACAACTGAGTAGGTCACTGTACTAAGTGGTGAAGCCAGTTAAGGTTTCTCCCAGGCACTTTTCAGAAGTTCTGGAGCCTGCTGTCTGTTACACACATAAGCACAGAAATTTCACAACTGTGTCTGGAGAACATTTAGTTCTTTTATGAGATTATGGTCTTCCATTTAGTTTATCCATCTCCATCTATCCTTTTTTTAACTGCTGTATTCTGAGGAATTACAAAGGCCTGAGGAGATGGGACTAGCAAAGGCAGTATCATCTTTAGCAATAGAATAGCAGATAAAAGTTTCTGTAATTTTATTTTTTTTTTCCATTGAGCAAATGTGTCTGATTCTTTGCTTTTCCATGAAGATTTCTTCTATCTTTCATTTTAGAAATGTTGCCTTACTTCATTTCAAATCATATTCAGACTGCATAAAACACAGCCCTGAAAGCTTCAGTTAAAATAGTTGTGCTCAATGAAGCATTCTCTTTGATCATGACCAATGATAATAATGAAATTATAGAAAATTCATTATAAATTGGCACTGCTTGTAAAATCATAATTCCTACATTACTAATGCAGAGCAGCAGATCCCCCTGTTTCGCTCACCTACCCAACAATGTTAATCCTAAGGTAGAGGGTGTCAAGCGGGTTTTTTTTTACTATTCTTTTCTGTTACATTGAGTCAGTAATAAAAAAGTAAATGGCACTTTCCTGATCTTGCTTCATATTCCAAGAAAGAAACCTAGAAAATTCCTCAGCCTATGCTATATACAAATAAATAATATACACAAGATATATGAGAAACACCAGAAACAAGCCAGAGCTGCTTTATCTCAGAACATTTTTATTAACGTAAGGTACAAACATTGCTGTTTCCCATCATGATCTCATATCATTCCAATATTATAAAGCAACACATAAAAATGACTATCAGAAAGAAACATTGGGGTGGACAAAACCTTTTTGGGATGACGTCCTACCTACTTCACCAACCTCCTTTCTCCAGGTTTGGTGTGATATGTGTGGCATGTGAGCAAATGAGTCTCTTTTTTCAGTGCTATTCTGGGAGAGGTGTCAGGCAGTGATAAATCTGCACAGAGCCAGAGCAGGAGGGCCAGCACAACTGGTTCTGGGAGTCACCAGGACCTGCTGATACAGCTTCCTCCTCCAGACAGTGCTAGAAGAGGATCTCTGCACCTACAATTCCCACTGTTTGGAGTGGGTCAACAAGGAGAGGGAAGACATCACCCATTTTTCTCATGGCGGCTTTTTACCATCCTGCAGGACCACTATGCTTTCCCCCATGAATGTGTACAGACAGATGGGATAACTAGCACCACCTGGGTGCCACCCTAAAAACACATCCCTGCTGTCTGCTGAAGAGAGCATCCCTTGGAATAAAACGCACTGAGTCTGAAAAAACTCTGATGGTTGAGTATGTGTGAAGTTTGAGGAAAGACTTTCATTACATGTGCACAGCAGGATCAACAGATACTGACATCACCACTGCAACAGCTCGAAGTGAAGTAATTGTGTGGCCCAACTCTTGTTGAGGCTTAGGAGAAAGAGCTTTCATGCTGCATTTAATTAATTTCATCCTCCATCTAGGTTCATAGACAGAATTAATTGACCCAAAATCAGAAGGATTTAGTTTTTCCTCAAGAGAATTAGATAGTCATCACTCATACAAACGCTACATTCAAGAACTAGCCCAATCCAGGATTTACAATGTTGGTCTGTCTGACTGTGCGTACACCGGAATTCACTACTGTTTATTTTAGTTTTAATATCCACAATTAAAAAAAAAATTAAATTAATCCATTGGGGAGGAAATGAAGCAATTATTACATTTCAAGACATTTCCTCCACTAGGAATATGCTAATAAAATAGAAGACCACTTTACCATCTTGCACTTTTGTCCTTTATATGGCACCCTGACCTGTTCAGCTTAAAAATGAAAAAAAATATATTTATAGGCTCCATAGAGAATTTTGTATAGAATGTTTTAAAGTGTTAAGAATTATTTAGGAGTTGTTTCTCAGGAGAAACTCCAGTAATTTGAGCAGTGTAGCTGCTTTAAGCAAGTATTTTGCTGAAAACATGATCTATCCAGGTAATGAATGGAACCATATATGTATGGAGAGTAGAACTTGGTCTCGAGTGCTCTTGAGCTATGAACAAACTGTTTCAGTTACAATTACCAAGCAGCTTTGAAACAGAAAGAGAGCAGATGATAAAGCTAAAGGAAAAACTATGGTACATATAATACAATGTCAAGTTGTGGGACTGCAGAACAAACATTTATAAAATGTTTTCTGAAATATTTTTACTGGGATGATGTTACACTAAGGATTAAAAAAATCCTTAAGATTTCACCATAGAAAAGTTTATGGGGTTATTTAGTTGAAAAACTCTGCAAGAACCAACAATGATCACCAACTAGGAAACAGATGCAGATAATTAAGGAAAATAACTCCTTGAGTTTTATGTTGTCATTCATCGGAAATTAAGTCTACTTATGATGATTAAAACACAAAATAGTTTTCAGCAGTAGAGCTTCCTGTAAATTGTAATGATACAATGATTCTACCTAGGTTTTGACTAGGTCTGAAAATTTTTCTTGGGAGAGAAATCCCTAGCCCTTTCAATAGAGAATGGAGAGGAGAGGCTGTTTAGCTAAATATGGTAAACAAACACTAAGTAAGAGAAGTTTATTTAATGTGGAAAAGAAGGTGTCATTACCAAGTCAGCAAGAAGATAATATAAAGATTAGACTCCGCAAATGTTGTTCAGCCAGACAGTTACCGTAAAAGGAATTGATCTAGCAAGTATCTAATACAGCTCTGATTTTGATTCCATCTCAGCAAAGCAACAAATTCATTCTCATATTTAAACCCATGCTTTAATACTTTACTGTGTTTTGGCTACTTGGATTCATATTGTGTCCTGCCACTTCTAGTTTTGCAAATGTGCTGACACCTATGCCACATCTTTTCCAAACTAAGCTACAGATTAACTTGAAATAACCAGTTTTGGTTTTATGTGTAATAGCCACAGAGGTAGTTTCGTAGTCAGGCCACATTTGGATGAACAGGCAGAAAAAAAAAGTAAAGATTTTGAGAAACCATAGATGGCATGAAAAAAGGCAAAAACTAGAGTTTCTTGTTCAGAAGAAAATGCACGTAATTCCTTAGTTTTATCTGCTTAATTGGGTCAATGCTTGTGCTTAAATTTAAGCATATTCTTGAAGGTATTCCTGGATGGCACATTTTCTTTACAGAAGTTAAATTTCAGACATTTATATAAAAATATTATCACCCATAAGCTGCTAGATATTACAACAATGTTTTCTCTTTCTTTGAAATACAGCTAATGAGTCTCACATCTAGACACTCTGTGCAGAATCCACCTATTTGATAAGGATCCTGTGCTGTAATTCACATTTCCAGGACCAAGCTCGTTGCTGCCACAAAAGTGAACTGTGCTGGCTGCAGCCTCTGTGCACAGTTAAAAACAGGTGTTTATTTCAATATTGAATTTTACAGTATTGACATTTTCATTCTGATTTATAGCAAAGTAATTCTTAGTGCAGATACCACTTTGCTTTCTGCTACAGTTTTCATTGGATTATTTGTGGCAGGTGCTACTTTGTAAAAATTTTTGTAGGTGCTTCTGCTTATATATGAAAATATCACTTAAGACTATTTTTACTACCCACTCTAATAATCCTCTTTATGTAAAAGAATATTAGGATCTTAGTATAGTTAACAGTGAGGACTAAAAGACACACATTCTATAGAATCATAAAATGGTTTGAATTGGAAGGGCCCTTAAGATCATCTAGTTCCAACCTCTATGCTGTGGGCAGGGACACTTCCCACTAGATGAGGTTGTTCAAAGCCCCTTCCAAACTGGCCTTGAAGAAAAGCTAATTAAAACAAACAAGCGTAATATGCAAAAAGTATATTCTGTTTGTTCGTTTTGACAGGTGATTTTATTAATCACAATGTGGCAGACTGATCTGATTAATGGATTATATATTGTGGAAATAGAAAGACAATGCTACAGCAACAAAGAGTTATATTTAAGTTTGTATTTTTACGTGTATTTAAAATTGAGTCTAAGGAATAATAACCAAATAATCTGTTTTGTTTAGGGGATAATCAGCAGCAATAAATTTCACTGGAAATCCCAAAGAATATGAATAGCCAGTGTTTCACCCTGGGCTGCTGCTGACAAGCAATTCTGAAGATCTAGCATACACCCTGCTCACTCCTAGAGGTCTCCCAGGGTAGATGGGGATCAAGAGAACAATGTGAATGGTGCTGGGTAGCAGCTGCCTCTCCCCAGACACCCTCCCTTCCTAGTGTAGCCCAGTTTTCTTAGTGTGTAAGATGCCACACTGCAAAACTCTTTGAGATAGCCTCTGTACTGCAGCTGCCCAGAGCCCCAGGGAAGCGTGGCAGCCCTGCTCCACTGAAGCCAGTGTGTGCCCACGTGTGCTCCTGCCACAAAGGGAATACAGATGGCATGTAGGCTTTTCCTGCCACTCAAAAACTTTGATACTCTCTTGGTCAAAAGGCTGGCCGTCACAGACCTTGAGCATTTTCCACCAAGTTGTGTAAACATTCTGCTGAAATTCACAGCTTGCTATCAACAATTATTAATCATTGATTATCTCTTTATAAACCATTTATAACATTAATAATCCATGATCCTACCTCCAAATCCAAAGGAGAAGAATCTGCTTTGGCTATAATGCCAAAAAAAAAAAAAAAAAGCAAAGCCTTACCTAGGTCTTGGTAAACTTGGCCATCATTATCATCATCATCATCATCCTACTTGTGCTGGTGCTGTCTTTTTATTAACATCTGTAAAGTCAGTATGTTTGCAGGCTTCTATCAATTATATGGCGTTGCTACAATACCACTACTCTAGTGTACCTCTTGTTTTGGGGGGAGGTAAAACATACAAAATAGAAATGGAAGATTACTTAGACATACGATAAACCTTTCCATTGCAATAGTTACTGTAGATGGCCAGTTCTGTGAGATTGTTTTATTGAACCATCCATGCAAGAAAATGTTTGAAGACCTTGTAAGAGAGAATGAAGGTAATTTGCAAGAGGAATCATTAAGAGAAATTACTATTTTTAGAAACAGATATTTGTAATATTACTTGATTCTCTTTTAATCAGCCCTGAACCAGAGATAGATAGTTCTTAAGATTTGCTGTGTCTAAGTATAAATATTTACTATACTGCTCAAAACATCATCAAAAATCATGATAGGAAAGACTTCCAATCATGTAAAACATGAAAAACATGAAAAACATCTGGTCAGTTCTATTTGTAATAAACAAAAATCTCTATTTCAAATTCGAATTGTGCGTCAGTGGAGCATATGCCCTGTATATACTCTAAGCAGTTACTGAAAGTAATAGTACATGAACTACTACTATAATACGTAAGGCCTGGCAATGCATGGGTCCCAATATGAGTAAAAAAAATTCAGAAAACTTTCTGAAAAATTAAAATCCAATTACTTCTTTATTGTAGAGCTCCAGCTTATTATGCAGCAACAGAAGTAAATAATAGGGATTATTCATCATTATAACTAAAGAGCATTTGCTGAGCTGAGACAAGACATTTGAAGTATCTACCTGAGCCACAAAGGTGAGGCCTGATCCTGCTTCATTATCAAAGTACCAATATGGGTTGCAGCTCCCTGAAGAGTACAAAGCAAGTTGACTTCAGAAAATCCTGATGATTGAAACTCCTTAAACTCTGTTATTGTCTTGTTCAATCTTTTGCTTTAATAAAAAAGGCTGAACTTTGCATTCACTGGCATAAAGGTCATCTCATACACTGAAAGCAAGTCAAACTGGTCATACTTCTAAAGATCATGCCAGAGTGTGTGTGTCTTAGAGAAACCGTTTCCATACCTTAGCAGAAAGCAGTACGACACCTCTACAGTTTGGCCAGAAAGTATTAGAATCCAAAATCAGTTAAAAGATATGTATGCCAATACTCTTCCCAGTCCAAATTTTTCCTGACCAAAATATGGAAATAGTTCTTAAGTGTCCTAGTTAGAACAACTGGGACCAGCTCATCACTGTGTAGGTGTAACACAAAACTATGTATTCTATACCCTTGCGTGCCATTTCCCAGAAACTGTTATCAACAGACCATTTACAGCAGCTGCCCAGAGCACGCCTGACCCCTCAGGCTATAAGCTGGGTGTTAAGAGGCCTGTGAGATACGAGGATGCTCCTGTCCTCACACCCATTGTGGAACTCTCCGCTCTGAGGGAGGTACTGGGCATTCCTGCCTGAACCTGAGGATATATAATCTTGGGGTCTTGGGACTTCTGTACCACCCGTGGGATCCAGAGGACTGGAACTTGGACTGGACTACAACCACCACTCTCAACCAGAGAGTGCAACAGCACTCCCAACCGGACTGCGATCACCACCCTTGACCGGACTGCAACCAGCACTCTCACCAACAGGTCTTCCCTCTCCTTTTACTATTGGACTCAGGGGGACCATGTGGGGCTCAGCACAGGGAGGGGAGGCCCAAAGAACACCACTCTGTTCATGCCCCAGGGTGCTGGGTTATACATCTTGGTTAAAACCAATTGTTTGTCTGTGTAACTGTATTTATTGTATTATTTTTATTAAGTTGTTATTCTGATTTATAATCTCTTTTGAATTGGGTTCATTTCCCTGGCCAGTTTACCTTTAAACCAGCACATTAAGTCTGAAGTTGAAAGTGTTAATTTTGATTAAAGGGTTTTGCAATGGTATCTGAAACTATAACATATAAGTTACCTTTTTTTTTCCCAGTAGATAATTTATTTTATAAATAGATCTTCTAGAAAGTTAGTAATGTCATTATGATGCTGTTAATCTCACAGATTGACAGCTATAATGGCCTCAGCCTTCGCATTAGAAGGAAAACACTTGTGAACTCCTAGCTATAACCCATTTCTCTGCATTTTCAAATTCTGTTAGAACTACAAAAAGGTTACTCTGTTTAGTCTGGAAATATTACACCCAAAGGAGAAGTTTGAGCAGCAAGAACAAAACCATCAGGGTGCAACCTTAATGAAGTTATTCTTAAAAGCAAGTGATACATTATTTTACTGTGAGCAAAATGGTACACAATAGTAATCTGTCTTTACAAGTAGGGGCAAAAACATCAATCAAACTCTGAGTCGTAAAGTAAACACTGAGTAAAATTACTACAGGGAATTCTGAATTAACTTGGATAAAGTAGGAAACTTCTGGTGAAGTTTTAAGAGTGACTCTGGTGAGTTACTCTTAAAAAAACAGCAGGAAAAATAATATTAAATAACTGTTTTCTGCTGTTGATCCTGGATCATGCAGGGATAGCCAAAGCAAATACATTAATTGATAACCTGCAGTGTGGTGGTAGGGCCTGTTTGACTCAGCAGCCTGCAGAGCAGCAGCCCCAATGGCCAAACACATTCCTCTCCTGTTGGCCCATGCAAGATAAGGGCAGGTCAAGCTGGACAGACATCTGCTGGTGCAGACACAGTAACATATAAAGCAACATTAGCAGGTGTCTAAAGAAACCTCAGAGGAAATGGGAAAATAAATTATTCTTGCTTCTACGAGAAGAACATCCCTGAACAGATCAACTGTGAAAGAATTGGTTCACAGGTGGTGAACAGGTCACCATGTTTGCTTCTCTCCAGGCCATGGGCAGAGATCAGACACTCCCACTATAGCCCAAAACCCATGGTCTCTCCAGATACCACCCTCAGGGAGCAAATGAAAAAGCAGTTTTATTCCACAGGCTCTCACTGGCACCGCCATACAAGAGATTTTGTTGGTAAACCAAGGTTCTTCACATTCAGTCATTGAGACATAGATGGCCTAAACTCTGCTGAAGGAGGCCACTGAACTGCTGTAACATTTTGCTACCTATATATTCCTACATCCAATATGATTTTGAGATAAACACTTCTTGCTCTTAATTACTTAGATAGATTGAATTACTGATTTTAATATATTGAATATATTTCTATGTTATTATCTAGCTACTCATTAATAAGAAAGGGCTTCTTCACATAAAAACATTCAACAAAATTGATCAGAATTAGTTTTTAGAATGGGCTGATTAAACTGAACCAAATCTTCTTAGGAGACTGTTCTTTTAATGTCAAATAAGGTAAAGTGAATAATTTGTCTTTTGCATTGGAAATAGAATATAATAATTTCATTCCTGTATGACATACATACATTGTGCAGTTAATCTGATCCACTAGAAATTCTGACAGTTACTTAGTACAGGAAAATTTTCAAAATTTGCCCCCCAGTGCTAGGCCCAAAGAACTTATTCCCTGTGCCATCAGTCACCAAAAGGCTGTGTAGTACTGAACAGTCAACACACAGGCAGCTTGCTAATATATCACCTTTTTTAAAAAAGCAGTAAGCAGTACTAAAAAGGATAAAGTTTTCTTTTCACTCACTGATTTGTCTAAAAATCAGAAAGATTATTGTATCTTGCAGCATTGAGCAATGGAAGGCATTTGAAAGTGTGTATTCTATCTCCTCTTAAATATACAGCCTTTATTCTGACCAATTACCCATCGGAAATTAATGGGAATGTTTGTTAGAGACTGTAACTTACATCTTTTCAGGGTATCAAGGAGTGCTGTCTGCACTCTTGGTTGTGATTAGGCTTTCAGTTATGAGCATCATTCCTTTTTTTCTCTGTTGTGGTGATAAAGGCAGGTGCCGAAAGTCATATTCAGAATCCTTACTCCTGTGGTCAGCAAGGTAACTAATTTCTTTTCTAGTGGCTAAGGTGCTTTCCCTAAGCCCCTCATACTGTGTGCAACTTGAACCCTTCAGAAACTGCCTTTCTCTTGTAGCTGTAGCTATAGAGGCTTAAATTTTCAGTGACTATGCAAGTTAACCAATACTGCCTGCATACAGTTATTCTGTAAGATAACTCAAAATTTAATCCTTACTTATTTTTATAAGCAGTGGCCCATTAATTCCATGCAATCTAATTACTTAAATTTAAAACCACGGCTAATTATTGCTACCTATATGTCAGCCATTATGCCTATTTCTCTGCCTAATTATAGAGAAAAACCTTACGATATCCCACACAGTACTAGAAATTGTGAGTAAATATTAATATTTGAAAAATTTAAACTGTATATGCAACTGACTATTTTGATAACCTGGGCCAAGCTATTTATAGTAAATACAAATAATGAGGCTGGTGTTTCCCCTTTTCTTATTGATTTAACATATAAGTCAGTCCCTGTAAGAAGATAAGCTATCACCCTTTGAATGTCAGAAATAAATGCAGCAAATAGTCAAATGACATACTGTCTCTCCTCGTTAGTACTCTGGCTCACTTGCACCCATGTTTGGATCAAATAAAAATGCAATTTGTATTCTAAATTTTGTATCCAGTGGAACTGTGCTTGCAGAACAGCCACTTGACCTTTCCATTGTGAATGTCATAGCAAATTGTACCTCTCAAAGGTAAAAACACCCAGGAGCTCTACTAGGCCACTGGCCATTCACAGTAGTCCACATGAACCTAAGACTGCTCCTGCTTTAGTGGATGATATAAAAAACCATGACAGAAACAAACTATTACAGACTTTAGAAGGCTTTTATGAATGTGTAGGACCTCAAATAATATTTTTTTTCTTAGTGTTTAAAATCTAGGGTTAATTACAGTGGAGATGATGCCTGCAGTCAGGGACATCCAGAACTGCACCCTATCTAGATGTAATAGTGAATATACCCAGTGAAAAGGTGCTCATTGTCATGGCACACAGTTTAACAAGTTCTTCATATCAACAAATTCATCCAGACCTTCAGTTGCCAGATCCCATTTTGTGATTTCCTTCAGAACTAATCACACATGGCACTGTGCTTGCTGTTGGGAATAGGCTGTCTGTGTTTGCCTTGTGCTTTTGTTGGAAGCTTCTCTAATCTCATGATACAGCCCAGCTAAAGGTCTTTGGGGTAGTATTTCACTGATTTGATATATCAGTTAATATGTGTCCTTGAACATTCAGATGCAATTTACTTCCTTTGTCCTCAGTTTTCCAGAGTTAGAGAAAATGTATGGAGCAGTCTGTAAAGTCCCAACAGCAAGTGAACTGTAGATGATTTTGCACATCTTGAGGCCTTTCCTGAAATTTCCACAGTTCTTGGGAAACTCGGAAATTATCGGCAAGTTCTTTGTTCAAACCAAAGTTCGCCTTTCTGTTTTTTCCTTTGGCAGTGCCTAGCACTGTGCAGCCAGGGGTAGCTGGGAGAGTTGCTATCAGATTGAAGGCAATGCAGAACAACTATTAATGGTGTTCCCTGAGTAATTTTCTACATTTCATCTCATGGGTTGCTCTAAACTGCCATCTGACCCATGTAACATCCTATGGTACCCGGCAGGAGCCAGGAAGTGTCTCTGATAAATTCTCTGACTTTTGACTGTCTCCTCTACTCCACTAATGCAGTTTAGGTCCAGTTTCTGCCTTCATAGCTCCACCTGAAATAAAAATTATCCTCTTTTTCTTCTTTATTTTTCTCTTGAGAAGCCCTCATGTAATGTTTTGGTTTGTTTTTTTTTTTGAATGGGATGGATCAAACTTGCATGACAACCTACTCCAATTTATTTCACTTGTGAAAGCATGCAAGAGCATCTATGGTAATATTTAAAAGTTTCCATTTCCTTACACCTTTTTCCCTTTTTCAGATGAGGAATTACAACTAGATACCTACAAAGATGCCTACGCTTAGGAGACAAAGTCTTCCTCTTTGAAATAGGACAAGGAAAGTGGGTACTTCGTGATTTCAAATATATTTCCACTAATACACACAGAAACCTTTCAGTGTCACAAAATGAGGGTCAGAAAAAGAAATGGTCTACAATACCCCTTACTAATTGTTATTTTATTTATGCCTGCTCAATTTCCAATACTGGGAGCGCTAAGTTTGCAGCAGGCTGTTGCAGAAAGTAGGACAACAGCACAGCACTTTAATATCTTGAGAAAATTAAAGGCAGATAATAACCCCATTCCTCTGAAGCAGTTTCTCAAAATAGAGGTATACATAGCCACATTATGACTACAGCTCTGCAGATTTTCTAAGCAGAATTTTGCAACCACCAGGCTGCTTTGAGAGTATATTCTGTCTTTGATTTTGTCCTGTTGTTCTTGGTTTACTTATCTTGTATATCTAGTGGTTTGTGTCTCCAATTCTGAGTTGCTGACCTTTCTTCATGAGGAGAAAAATAGACTGAACTTCCCCAGAGGTGTCATCACAGTATATAAGCAGGGAAATTTCAGATACAGCAATGTCTGTGGTACAGCTGGCAGTAGGAGGATGGAGCTTAATCTAACACCCTTGTGTATTCCCTGCCACAGGGTGGACCTTCCAGGGTCTCATGCTCTCTTTCAGCTGACTCCCAAATGTTGAGTGCCTGTTCAGCAAGATGTGGCCACAGCACGTGGCCTCAGACAAACTTCCCAAGCCTTTGTTCTCTCTTAGGGAAATAGAGCTGCCTATCCCAGAGCTGGTTTTACCCCGTTGAGTGGGTATATACTCACCAACCCAGTTGTTTCCATCCCTACTTCCCAAAATTGCTGTCTGCTAGATTTGATGGAGAAGGGAAGCATGCTTAGTCATGCTGTGAGGCACCTAGAACACCTGAACCTCCATCTGGGATGGAGGTGCAAAGCCTCTCCTCTTTTGCCCTAAATTTTCATGAGCCTGGCTCTGTCCCTAGGGCTTTTATGGCCTTTGCCGAAACAAACTCCTCATGGAAAAAAAGCAGAGAGGTGCATGGGGACAGTGGTTTTTTAAAAAATGTCCCACAGTTTCAGGATTTGGACTAGCATTAGACAAAATATTGAATGAAGTAGTAATCTAAATATTAGTAATACTCTTTGGCATTTTCCTCAGAAAGACTTTGTAGCAGTAGAGGCAGGTAAAGCTAATAGTCACAGAGGACACATGAAGCAACGGGTCAGTTATACTGACTGGTAAGTTGGGTTTTCATCCTAAACTGCAAACAGACTGAAGTATCCTAATTAGTGGCCTTATGGACCTTAGCACAAAGCACAGTGATAATTCCTTTCAGGCACTGAAATATTCCTCTTCATTATAATCATCTAAGCTCAAAAATACTTCAAACATTAATTTTATTTCTATCCTATTCATGTTGAGTTTTTCAAAATCCCATTGAAATTGGTGGGATTATTTTTATTACATGATTTTAAGGCCAAGATCTTATCACTCAGAAACTGACAGCCACCTTGGTGATTAGATAACTCCTAGCATACTCAAATAGTTGCCCTCTTGCAACATCTTTATGTGGTAAGTATCACTATAATAAACCTACAAGTCAATGTAGGATATATTCCAATGATCTGTAGGAACAGTAGGATTTAAGGCATTAGAAACACCTACCTTCTCATTTTTTTCCTGTACCAGAGTATTCTGAGTTTCCTTTGGTCTTTGGTACTAAAGTATAAATGCCCACATATACAAAAACAGATATAGGGGAAGTAAGGGGTGTAGTAGCCTGTATTTGTCCTTGAGAGTAAGGACAGAGCACATGTCCAGGATTTCACATGTGTATTGGCTAGCAGAAGACACTTGTACTTAGTAACAGCAGTATCAGTGTTATGGTCCTCACTGCTTTCATCTTGTTATATATTTTCATCTGATAGTATCTTTTCATCTGTATCCCATTCCATCTGCTGTATAAAGAGCATAATTTGCAAAAGAAAAGTTATACTAGAGTTTCTGACATACAGCAAGAGCAGTTTACACACTCATCAAGGAAAATAAGGGTCTCTCAGTACTCATGCATGCTATAATTTCATCTTTTATAACTAACCCCTCTAATCAAATTAGACTAAGAATCTTCAAAGAGCTACAAAATACTGCCCTAAAATTGCAAAGTACTGTCTTTAGACACTACATTTGGGCTGTCAAGAGAACTGCAAACTCATCTGAACAGGAATATTTTGAAGACTTTTTTCCTATCTTTTATTTTTAAAATATTTTTTATTTCAAAAACAGAAAAAGCAAAAAGCAGAAGATGCTGCAGAAGAAGGATGCCAGAATGGGGGCTAAAGAACCTGTAACTTTGAAGTTCAATGCCTTTGAAGTAGTACTGAATAGCAGTAGTTCATGCCAGTATCTAAAAAATCAGTTGTTTAACTGTTTATGTGGAATTCTACTTTTGCTAGCAAAAATAAGAATACAGGCTGTGAGAAAACATTAGTACAAAATGTGTGTTGCTAAATACTGTTTTCTACTTTTTGTCCCACTACTGTTCTCCTTAATTTCTCTTCTAAAATGTAAAATTACTCTATTGTTTCATGCCAGCTACAATCTTTCCATGTGGCAATTTTTTTTTTTTTACATCAAAAGAACTACATAGATTTCTGGTTTACTTTTTTCTTGGTTTGTTCATCAGTATTCTGAAGTATTCAAAGTAAGCTTGGACTGATATATGTGTGAGTTACAATTAAGCTCACAGACTTTAAGAACTACTGACAATCCTAACCAAAGTGTCAAAGCAGCCCAAACACTAATTATTGGAGTTTTGTGTCAAAATATATCATATAATAAATATATAGTGTAATAAAAATACATAATTTTGAGATTAATTTACTTCTAATCACTCAGCGCTAAAATGAATTGATAACTACAAGCTAGAGTTACAAGGTTTTATTCCTAATACAAAAAACCACCTACAGAACTAGGCAAAATCTGATCATGCCAAAGTATTATTGTGGGGGTTTTAATTATTATTTTTTGGGGGACTAATTCTGGACATAGTAACTTTACTCTTTCAATAATATCATATAGTCTTAATAAAGCCTCAGCTGTAGAATAAAGAGGCTTCCTGAGGATCTTAGCTGTTAGACCATTCAGGAAATATTCCCAGTTCTATTTTATGAATGCCATAGTGGATGGGGCTTAGAGCAACCTAGTCCAGTGGAAGGTGTCCCTGCTCAAGGTAGGGGCTTTAGAACTAGATGATCTTGAAGGTCCTTTGCAACCCCAAACATTTTATGATTCAATGATTCTATGATTTTATGATAACCACTACATTAGAAATTATTCACATCTCAATAGGGTTTATAAGATCTAATTTTTGCTCCACTTTAATCTATAACTAAACTTCATTAAACTTCACAAGTGCAAGTCTGGTTTTGTAACATATTATAATGTTTGATTCTTCTCTTGTTAGCATTTTTTTGCATGTGACTGGATTTCTTCCAAAAATTTATAAAAATAATATTCTAAGAAATGGAATAGCTTTCTTCTAATGAGAACCACTGCTTAACTTCAGCAATGCTGTAGCTAGTTGAAGGAAGGATTTGCAGATTTATTTTTTTTTTGGTGCAAGCAACAGATACAACTTTTCATAAAGGATGAAAGTCAACAGGCTTAGTTTGGTTAATCTGGTACCTCCACTACTGGGTCCATTTATTTCCCTTGTTTCACTGAAGAGACAATTCAACTGAAGTCCTCATCATTCAGAATACATAATTAAGCATTAACAACTATAGCAGAATGCAAAAGTCACATCCTTTCCCTGATTAAGGCTCTTTGAAGCAAAAGTATCAATTAAGATGTCCCAATGCTCATTTCCTATGTTTGACCACAAACTGGCTGCAACTCAGATTCCAAAAGAGGTTTATATCTACTAGTCCAGCTCCCTGGCCACTGACAGTGACAGCTCTTGACATTTTGACCTTTGATAAGCTCCTTCCACCCAGTGTAAACCACTTGGACGTAAGTCCTCCCATAGATTGTCTGACACTATGTCTACATTAGACACCTGATCCTCCTCCAGGACAACTTGCAAGTATTTCTCTGTGTCAGAAAGCCATGACAATGTGAACAACTCCAAGAATAGGACAGTGTCTGCAAGCATGCAAGTGTTCGATCTTTCTTGTAAGCTGAATGGCAAAATACCACAGCTCTATAGAGTTACAGGTTTGTTTGTTGTGTTGGAGTTTTTAAATAGTATTTTAAAGATATGCACTGTGCCTTTTCAAGCTTCTTCACTAAAAATCACTTGGAATCGAGGCTGAGGAATTAGGGAAAGTTACTTTGTTGCTGGAAACAGAGAGAAAACAACCTACCCTTACCAGTCCCTCACCTGTGAACATCTCTAAGATTAATTAGCCAGACTCGGGAGTAGTTAGAAGCAATTGGTCAAAACAGTTAAAGTTGCAAAAATATGTGGATTGTGACAAATGAAAGTTTTGGGTGTCTGTCCTGGTGACTTGCAAAGCCTCTCCAGCTGCTTCCCCTGTGTGGACAGTGCCAACAATGGGGAAATTTCCATTGTTGCTCAGTCCCTACAAATTCCTCTGACCATAGATATTTCTCCATCTTGCCTATCAGGTCTTTCCTATGCAAGACACATCCACAGCTGAAAACCCAAAACTACCACAGTTTCATCTCTCCTCTCCTTTGCCTTCTCAGCACAGTTATCCAGTTATCAGAGAGTTTCTCTGGGCTTCGGGTGCAGGCTGGATATGAACTCCAGGTTTACAAAAAACTAAGCAAGTTTAGTAAACAGAAGGGATCATTTATATCATCTGCACTTTAAATGTCATTTTGAGTGTTTCAGAAAAGGTCACCTAAGACTGAAAGTCCAAGACCAACCCTATATTAATGTGGGATTTTAGTGCATTTGGTCATGGAGTGCAAAAAATTTATACCATCCTAATTCATATATGCAGGATTTTTTTCACTGTTCTTTATTGTGCATGAGACTGCTATCATTTTAAAATCAAAATACTTTTATCATTGACATGTAGAATAAATGCTAACTAGTGATTTCTCAAAGATGGTGTATTTCCTTATCAATCTTTAGACAATATTAGCTTTAAGAAAGTAAGTTTGTAACTTCAGAGCAGATCCAATTATGCTTCCAAATAATGTTCTCTTTAGAGAGGTCATTTTCAAAACGAACTGTAAGGGTGGACAGAGCTTTACCGGTGAAGTAAGAGTTTTTAAGCTTTTAAAGTATTTCTATGCTATCTTACACACATATAAACCCGAAAATATTTATATATGTTTGGTTTTCACATTTTGTTCTGTAAAATGTTTCCTACCAACATTTTATAAAAGTTCAGACAAAGCTGAAGGATGTGATGTTTCATTATTCAGATATGTTTTTAGGAGGTAAAAGGTATGGAATGCAATTTTTTGCTGTGTAATATTTTGTGGCCTAATGTTGAAATATGTATACGTAATCCCTTCTCTGTATAAATAATCTCTAGTCTACCTCCTGTCTAGTGCACCTGATGGGAAGTATAGCGGGAATTAACAAAAACTATATTTTGAATTTTTTTTTTCAATATGTGATCCATAGAGATACTTCTTTTTGTTTAGCCTTATTGATCATAATACGTTACAAAGAAGAATCTAGCCATAAGAAGATGAAATAGGACATTCAAACAGAAATGAGAAACAATAATTTTATTTTGTGAAATGCATCATTAGCATATTTTATCTAGCAATAACATTTTTAATTTATTTCAACCTCAAGTTATTAGCTTTATGTCATTTACTTCCAGAGCACAGCAGAATTACTGCGACTTGCATGTGCTTCCTGTGGGAAATTTTTTTGTCCCTTAACACCTACATTTGTTGGATGACAAAATGATGTTCTGGGGCTTTGAAGTCAATGTATGTAAACTATTCAGTGCCATCTTAATCATCAGTGAGACCTTTAAGTCTTACCTTAAAATAATAAAAATATTTACAGAATATATACATAAAAATATCACAATAAGAAAAAGATCTCAAAGAAATATGCAAGAAGGTTGGGAGGAAATAATTCCAAATATGAAATCTCTAATCTAACGCCTATTGAACTCAATAAAATGTAGATAAAATAAAATGCATATAAAAGGCTATTAACTAAATCATCCTAGTCTCTACATGCAATACTGGATCTTCATAATTTTCCAGTAAATTTGTGAAAGCATGACTAGAGTTTGTTATGTCTGTGTTCTCACAAACTGAGAAGGTCAGTATCAAGGGTTTTGACAAGCAAAGGAAGTAGGGATTTCTTTCCTTTTCTTCATTTCAAAAGAAAACTTTGCTAGGCACATATCACCACTTTGCACATTTTTCTTCATACTACAGTCAGTGCCTGAGCATTGTTAATAAATCAAATGAAATTAAAAAGGAAGTCAACAAAAGTAGAGCCAATATATCAACATAATTACTGATAACAATTACACCATGTATACCGCATTGGCTATCACCAAAAAACACTGTTCTGAACCACGTCATCTAAAGCACAGTAGATAAATTGTTCTTTTATTCCTATAATTAAGAAAAACCCCCAAACTTTTCCACCACTAGAAGTTTTCCAAAATTATTCCTCAAGGTACACAAGAAATCTTTAGCAAGAGTTGCTAAATACCCCATCCCTTGCACAGTGTCAGGTAACCAGACGCACGTGTTCTTGGGTTCTTAAGTCTTCACATAGATTAAACATCTGAAGTCTGTAGCCTGAAACATCCATCATATGCAGGGACTGACCTTCATTGTGGATGCTCTCTCACAGTCCCTATTACCCCACAAATAGTGTCCTAGAAATTAACCTTAATGGTAAAGGAATAACTCCCCTGAAACCTCTGCTTTCAGAGTTTTAAGTTTTCAGCACAAATATGCACAGACAGACACACATCACAGGAAAAATCAGTGAGGCAGCAGCAGTTCCTTATCAGCTGCTGGGCAGGGCATTCAGCCCCACAAGATTTGAGGAGGATTTCCATGCTGATTGCTTTCCTCAGAGCTACCCAGGCAACTCATCTAACTCAGTCAGAGCTGCAACTTCACTCAGCTGAGAGACTGATCACCAGAACGAGGTGCTCGGCTGTCCTTGTGACCAGTAGTTTCCTGCCCAGTAGCCACAGCAGTAATAGAAATTGAGTGTATCAGAAAAAGTTTTTTAGGAACAAAGAAACTGAGGAACATTTAACAAATCTTTTTTTTTACAAATATCTTCTGCCCAAATTTGTGCCAGAAGAAACTTTAGACTGACCTTTGCTATGACTGGAATAATAAGGAAAGACCTTTTAAAATCGATAATTACAGAATCATAGAATATGCCGAGTTGGAATTACAATCAACCCTGGATAAATCTTCACCCAGCATCAAACAAATGCACTTCTCCTTCCACAATTGGACCACATATATCAACTCAGCATCACAACCAGGACTATTCATTCATCATCATAGCACTTTTTTTTTTGCAAAACAATGAATTCTAGTGAACTTCTGACACTCTCCAAAGAAATCCACATGCTGTGAAGCTGCATTTGTGGGCCAATTATTTCTAATAGAAACACTCCATATTTGACAAGGCAGCTTTAAATCATCTGACATAGACCCAGCAAACCCCACAAAGCATTCCCTCACTTTTAACACTCCCAGGAAATGTGTACAGTGGTGGAGCATGAAGCTAGGTCCTTTAAATATATTAGAGTACATATTTCATACACTGTATATCTATTTTTAGAAGATAAACTGTTGTTTTTTCCTTAGGGCCAAAATCTTAGGAACAGCCAAACAAAAAAGGTCTTGTATGTCAAAAGTTCATGTTTTTTACCCAGCTGTATAAGTTGAGTGAATAAAAGACAAAACTTCTCACAACTCAAATCCTACTAAACATATGAAAAACGCACTTTTTGAAAGATGCTCCCAACCTCTACCTGCAATAAATCTTTACAGTTTACATATAACAGCCTATGTTAGGGCTTTTTGTGAGGGTAGTTTGGCTGGTCTCTGTAACAGACAAAATAAAAAGGGAAGGGGAGAACAAACTCTTCCTGGTCCCTAACAGTCAGCTAGGGAGCCCTGCAAACACCTGGTCATTTCCGGATATCAGTCTGGCATACGCAGCCATGAGCTGATTATTGAGTTAATTATTCTACAGCCAGACTGTACAGGTTGGTATGTGAAGGCTGTTGTGCTGACTGCTTTCAAGCATTGTTTTTTGAGACAATTCTCCACTCTCAAATTCATTTGAAGCATCACTTTCAGTATTTAGGGTATCTTTGACAGTGACTCTGCAGGTGAAGTGTCTTTACAGGCTGTAAATTTAGACAAAATCATCAAAGCCAAACAATTAAATCAAGTTTGTTTCTGTGCACAACTGGCAACAGTTAATTTCTAAAACTTCTTTCATTGAGATAGAGGCAAGAAATTGGTATCTTAATTAATCATGTTGGGTGAACAGCAACCTTGTTCTTTTCCCTGTGCCATGTTTCTTCACTGGTGTGGAAGGGGATAGCAGCAAGTGGAGAAGTGCAGCCACCTGGTGCCATCGGATGCTTTCAATACCCAGCGTGGGAACCAGCAGACATAGCACAACATTTAATTGCCTTTTAAATAAGTGGTTTTAGGAAGAGTTTCTGCACCACACACCCTTTTTCCATACTGTGCTGATGAGCATTGCAGGAGCTGGAAACTCTAGTGCAGTTAAGGCAGTGGTATCCCTTCTTACCATATTAGAAAAGCTTCAAAACATGTTTATTGCCATCAAGCTCAGAGGGCTCCAGTGGGTTTTGAAAGCATCACAACTCAAGCTCCCATTTTTTAATCTACTTTGCACTGTTCACTGTTTATACCGCAATGGAAGCTGGATTCAGGGAATAGAAATTCAGAGGAATCAATGAATTATCCAACAGCAGTATAGTCTTCAAAGTGTACTTCTAAACTGTTACGAATCTGAAGACTTTACCCAAACAGAAAAAATCTCTAGCTGAAATCTTGTTAGTTGGCTTGGAGTCTGACACTGGGGCTGTCCTTTCCTTCCTTTGCCCTGAAATCACCTCCACAGAATTAGATGAGGGTCACTGGCATGGGAAATGTTGCTCTGAGCTGCTCTGGCAGCCCTGTGCTTGTCTGAACTGGCAAGAGAGCCAGCTAGCATCCAGCTTGTTGTGTTGCCAAAACAAAGCAAAATAACTGCACTGAATGGTTTTCCCTGCTCTGCATTTTTTTAATATACATATACTTCAGGGAGCAAACAGTTTTGCAAGATTCGTATTCTTTTGCAGGTATGTATTCAGTGAAGTTTTGGGAAGGCTTTATCCACATTTGTTACAGGCACATTGGTGACTTATGAGGCCAATACGTGACAGACATATCCGATTGCAAAAGGCACAACAGAAAGACTCCTTAGATGGTGTATTCCGAAGCCCAGCCATGATTGAGTGAAGTGAACAGTTTTCCTTGATTCCTTGTGTGTATGTATATTTATGTCAGTGTATGTATATATAGGTCATAAACAGTCTCACCATTTAGGCAGCAGACTCCCACTATGGTGCATCGTTTGCACTGAAATCAAGAATTGTAGGTGATGAGTGGAACTTAGACATCCGTATTCCAGGAAGATCGTGGCTAATGTTGCTGAATTAAGTTGCTAAGTACTGTCCTCGTTAATAACTGACTAATAACGTGAAAAAGGAAGTGGCCAGTTATGGCAGACTTTGACAAGCTGGGTAAATCCAGCGCTGAGTACACAGAGGGCTTTTAGGCCATGCCAGATGCTCACAGGAAGGTCCTCCCCCTCTCCTGATTGCCCTGCTAATGGATTAAACTGTCACGGCATGGCCCAATAAAAATACCACGTGAACAGTAGAGCCTTCAACAGCTGGTGCTGGGTTCAGAGCCCCTGAAGCCCTGGAGATGACAAGGAAGCCACTCTGAGCCCAGCTGTGCCACCCCCCTGTTGCTGTGTGATGCCCCCTCAGGTATCCCATGCCAGAACCCTTGGAGGGACAGGGGCCAAGGGGTGCAAGCCCAGGGCCCCCCACTGCCCTGGCATGGGGGGATTGCTCTACTTCCTTCGCTCACCAACCAGACAGCTTTGTCTCAGCTCTATTAACATTACCTGAAGCATTTAATAGCACCATCACTAGCCACATGTATAAAACTGAATAGACTATTTGCAACCTTCTCTCTTCCTGTTGCTGGCCCTATTCTGAAGACAAAAGCCCATCAGACCATTTCCTTACTCAGTCACAAATCTGCTGAGCAACAGCACACATCAAATCTTATCACAAGGAAGCAGAACTGATTCATGTTCTCCTCAAATGCCATTAAAAAGTATTTTTGCTGCATGTAGACTCAGCAACTGGTGATAGGCTTTGGCTGCAGGGCTCCATCTCCTGGTTTTAGGAAGATATTGTATGACATTAGGAAACAGTTAATTTTCAAAAGCATCTGAAAAATTAAGACATTATTGGTGCACTGGAGAGATACTGAGATGGGTTAAATACCTATGTTATTCTTTATTTTTGAAGTACTGCAAACATAACCAAAATTTTGTGATAATATATGCTGCTGTGTGTAGCTTCAAACTTTTTTTATTGAGATTAAATGAAAACCCTTTGACCACTTAGGATACTCCTGCTGTCATTGAATCAGTGTGCTAAGCTGGAAGGAACTTTATTTCCACCTTAGCTTTTAACTAGTTGCTGTAGCTAACTTTTAAAGGTCCCTTCCAACCCAAACCATTCCACAATTCTATGAAAACATGGCAAATAAAAACATGGTAAAGAGGTGTTTTGATATGCTTTTCTTTTTCTAGGACAAGGTCACTGGGGACATCACCTCAGACGTGGGAAGTGGAACAGCTGCTCCTCCAGGACATACAATTTTCTAGACCCCCATCATCTTTCCCTATAGGCTTCATCTCACCAGCTCTGTCCAGACATGCTGGAACTACTGACCTTTAACATGGGTATGTCCTCACTAGCATTCACCAAATACTTCCGAAATGCGTTCTTATTGGGGTTTTATCTCAATCAAATGAAAAGACCAGGAGAATACTTTCACACATTTATCACCCACACACTACTCAAAGACAGATAAACAGCAATATGTGTAGGTCACAGACTCAAAGCTGACTACCAGCATAGGGATTGCCACTTTTCCCCACACAACGCAAAGGCCAAGCAGCTCCAAAAAAATAGTCACAGCAGAGCAATTTGGGCAAACCACTTTTAACAACAATTCTTATATGAGAAGTGAGACCCAGCTTTGCTCCCACATACTATAATTCAAAAGCAGCTTCAGATATACATAAAACATACCTGGAAAGTTAGATGAAAGTCAATCCTTGAAGTGATCTGCAAAGGCAATGTCAGCAGAGGAAATGTAGCATTTGCAGTTAAATGAGTAAGATAACCTTCTACGTAAGAAAGTGGAGATCACCTCACGTAGAAGTCCTGTTTATTATTTTTAATTCTTGAAGAGAAAGGCTTTTTATTTTAGGTTGTGTATTTTAATGATGACTTATAGTGCAGTATCAGAGAAAACATCGAGAAAAGACAGCATTCATCACAGTCATTATGTACATTGATCATCAGTCCAAAAGGCAAAGCATGTCAAGGAAATACCAGATCCCTACATTACAAACTGTGCAATCTGAGTTTCTCTCATCTGTTGCTCAAACAACCAGAAAAGCCCTTTCAGTTTTTCCTGTACAATACTCTAAGAGGCCTGAACTTATCTTCCCACTCTGAAGTCAATGGAAATTTCCTACTTTGCAGTGGTGATGCATCTAGTCCCACCTCTTTAAAAATACCACTACCAATAGAAATTATTCCTCTTCAAAATAGGTAATACTCCACATGAATCTGACATTTTCAAAGGCTGTAGACGTAGACATGCAAGATTAAAGACATTTAAGTGCAACTTTAATTTTGCCCTGTCATCACAATCTACTTGAACATTTTTCAACATGGACACAAAAAAAAATTTAATTTTCTGTCGTGAGGTGCTGGTTTCACTATGTTGCCAGGTATCTATTTTTCCCAAAGAACATTCTACCTGTCAATGGATGACATAAATATAACTGATGGTGTGATGCTGAAAGGCAATTTCAATGTAAATGAGCTACGTGAGAACAAGATTTAAAATGTAGCAGCTTTCCTGCATCTGTAATAAATGACATTATTCTGCCCAGTGGTCTAAGTATAGACTGAGGATTGTTGAGACAGTTAAGTGTGTCCACATTTCAGGCATTTTTCAATGCAGTAAAGTGACCCTTAAATACTTCAACAAACCCTTTTGATCAGGTACCTTTGATCTGTCCATGCAGCATTTTCTGCTGCATCATTCCCACTGAAACATGAAAACCACATAGGAATGAGTCACCGTTTGATATCTTTTTCTCTTGTCTCTCTTTTGCAGGATAGTACTTATGCATAACCATGTTACAGAATAATTTGGCCAAAACCATTATTTTGTAAAAAAAATTTAGGCATAAGGTCAAATGGAGGTAAGAGCTTGATAATATCTTGAAATCAGATAGCCCTAGATTTGCCTGCATTTAAAATGGCAAATGAGCCGTTGAGAACCAAATCTTCCTAATTTTACAAAGGCAAAGTTTAATTAACTTCACACCCTACACAACTTCCAGATATTAGCCATGAGGGTATTGTGCACAGCTACCATGTTTCTCTAACTTATACCTTTAGTTGTTGCCTAGGGTGGTGGCTAGTGGCTCCGTGCTTCTGTAATGATAAAGTGAGGGGAGAAAGGGCATAGTGGGTTGACCTTGACTGGGCACCAGGTGCTCACCAAGCCACCTTCTCACTCCCACTCTTCAGCAGGACAAGGAGAGAAAACAGAATGAAAAGCTTGTGGGTTGAGATAGGGACAGGGATATCACTCACCAATTGCTATCATGGGCAAAACAGACTCGACTCGAGGAAGATTAATTTAATGTATTGCCAATTCATGACAGAACAGGATACCAAGAAATAAGAATAAATCTAAAAACCTCCTCCCCACCCTTCCCTTCTTCTCAGGCTCAACTTCACTCCCAATTTATTTCTCTCCTCCACAGGGCCACAGGGAGACAGGGAATGGGGGTTGCAGTTAGTTCATCACACCTTTACCCTGCTCCAGCATTGGGTGCCTCCCACTGAATACAGTACTGCAGGAGCCACTCCAGCATGGGTCTGTCCCTCAGGCTGCAGTTCTTCAAGAACCACTTCAGCACGGGTCCCATTCCACAGGGTCAGCCCTTCTGGAAGAGAGTGCTTCAGGGTGGGTCCCCTGCAGGGTCACCTATCTTGCTAGGACCCTTGTCTGCAGCTTCCTCCATGGCATATCTGCCTGGTCTGGCATGGGGTCCTCCACAGGCTGCATGTGGACATCTGCTCCACCATGGACCTCCATGGGCTGCAGGGGGGCAGCGTGACTCACCGTGGTCTTCACTACAGGCTGCAGGGGAATCTCTGCTCCAGTGCTTGGACCACCTCCTCCACCTTGGTATCTTCAGAGCTGTTTTTCTCTTTTTTCTCATTTCCCTCCATCACAACTATTGCTCAGCACTTTTTTACGCTTTCTTAAATATGTTATCGCAGAGGTGCTACCAACATTGCTAAGGGGCTTGGCTTTGGCCAGCGGCAGGTCCATCTTGGAGCCTGCTGACATGGGGCAGTTCCTTCTCTCATAGAAGCCACCCCTGTAGCCCTCCACTACTAAAACCTTGCCATGCAAACTCACTGTAACAGGCAACCATTTCAGCAGTCCACTCTCACGCTGAATGTCCATCAAGCCTAGACCTATCATATTTAAAATCTGCTTACGGAAATTTGATATCAGACTTTGCTCAATGTTCCTAGTGATATGGAGCTGCTGTTGTATGAACATACTCCTGATATTATGAACGACACTTCACTAGATACAGTGAAGAAAATGGGATTCAGCTGAGCAGAGAGCCAGAGACGGAATTCTGAACTTTAGGGGAGCAGTCCATGTTTCAAGCCAGTAGAAATCAAGTGTGCCACAAGTTCTCCCACTTCATTCCCCACTTATATTTCTGACTCATTTCATGCTGAATTCTGAAAATTATTCCATCAGTGTATGATGCTTAATGCTTTCTGCAGCCTGCACAAAATGCTACACTGCTTCTTTTGTGGTATTTGTTTCTTTGTTTACTTTTTCCCTCTTTTTTTTCACACATTTTTGTAGGCATCCTTTTTCTATACAGTTTTGAAATGCATAATGAGATGCCAAAGTGCAATGAGGTCACAGAATTATAGCCTCAATTTTCCTGATTTTATTTACTACTGAATTTCAAAAAGCACATTTTCTACTGCCCTGTGAATAATGAAATTCAACAGAACTATTTAAAAAAGATGGAGAAATCTATGTCTATATAGTGTTCTGGTTTGTTCCAAGGAAAGCTGCATCTGTGAATCACTAAATTTCCATTTTGTCCCCAGACTATTCTTGCTTTTCTCTCTACCACTTATTATTCTCTGACTTCTTGGGTGTACTGTAGGGATCAGTATTTGTTTCTTGAAGGCGGGTGAGAATTTTTTTATCCCCTAGTTGAAAGAGGTGGTGTATCATTCATATCTGCATTACCTAAAACAATGTTTCTCAAACAAGGGACAGCATCTGATAAGAACATGTGTCAGTCTCCAGTGCAGATAGCAGGGCATGGTATTTGAAACCTTTAAGCAGGTCTGAAGATCTTGAGGCAGACACCAGGCTGGTTTTTTCCAGGCATAATCCCCAATGTGTCGGCTGTGGTATTCTCAAATATAAAGGTATGGATCCAGCTCTTTATTTTTGTTCCCCATTCTCAATAACTGAATTATTATAAAGAGAACTGGGGACATGTTGTGCAAACTACACCCTGTTTTTATTTGGTGCTTGCTAAAGGAACAGCTCCACTGCCTACAAGCAGCTAATTCCACATCTAATATAGTGACTTACAGACAAAAGTTACAAGTTTCCCACAAGAATGTTTTCATTCACTATCATTATCATGTATCTACGAAGAGTCTCCCCCATGCAGATCCCCTTCACAGTGCATGATGGAGGAAGGGGTTGTCTCGAAGGGGGTGAGGCAAGAGGCAGGTATGGGGCAGGCGTATGGAGCAGGTCTTGCTGTGAATCCCAGTGCCTCTTCACAAGTGCTTGGCAACGCCTGAGAAGCACCCCAGAGGGATTGGGGAGAACCTGCTGCAAAAGACAAGAGAGAGAAAGTCAGACTGAGGAAGTGAGGAAGCTTTTATCTGCTCTTGCCCTCCTTCATAAAAAATGTTGAGCCTGTTTCTGACACTTACCTTTTGTATAGCAATTATTTTAGAGGGATTTTTGCTGCTTTTCAGTGGACACCACCTTTGTCTCTTTCTAACTAATTTGCTTTACTACCTAATGAATACAGTACATTCAATCAATAAGGATGAATAATCTGAGACCACTTTTTGTGGCTCCGAGGTCTATTTCCACATCAATTATAGGACTTAGGGAAAGAGCATGTAACTCACAGCCTGAAGCCTGGTTTTTTTAACATCACCTCTGTAAGGGCTCTTTTTGATGGTGATGAATAAATACCTACTTCATAACTTACTTCTGGCAGAAGTAAGACCAGAAATTGCTATTTAACTTTTATGAAACCAAAAACTTGCTGATCTAACAACAGATGATTTGGGCTATTTCATTACACTACTATAATTTACATAATCGTTATTGAAAGTGATTCACATAAAGATCTAAGATATGCAGGTAAGTTCTTATATACCTTCCAGCAAAGAAAAAAATGATCCAATGTGAAAATCAACAAAACTGTTTTCTATTTTTTTCCTGCATGACTCTTGAAGCTTCCAAGATCTTCCATTGCTTTGCTCAGATAATTTTGCCTCTGGGAGAAAAGAATGAGACTGTGGGAAGTTGCTGGTGAAAGATAGATGGGAAGTTCTCTCACAAATGTCTGCATATTTCCAGCCTCCAGTAATGAGATGATGCCAGTCCTCTCTCTGTCATTCAAATGACAGAAACAACAGAGGTAGGCAGTAGATGCTGAAGACACCAAAAGGACTTTTATGAGGTGGGTGGCACCCCATAAATGTCACAACAGCTATGACAAGAGACAGAACATAGCACACACAAACATAACTGAATTCCAGTTTTACCACATGACGTATTTTATTCAAAGAGTATATTACGTATTTTTTTAATTGCTTCTTGTCAGTTAAGAAGGTCTTGGAGGGAGAGACATTATGTTTAATACCTTTTAAGGTATTAAAAAGGATATTTTTTACACTATTGTGGATACTACATTAATTCCTGTTACATTAACATGAGACACTGAATTTGTCTTATGAAGTTACTGAGGTCTAATAAAATGAAAAAAAATCCCACAATAAAATCTTCAAAAGTAAATAAAACTAAAATCACCATTACAGCTGTTATGACTTCCAGAAGCTAAACAAAATAAAGAAATAACATACATGTCTATGCTCAAAACTACACAATTGCTCTATAAAAATAGTGACATAAAGAAGACACTAACTTTAAGATATTAAGGTTTTACTTAAAGATATTTCAGGCATTTTCTTCTTCATTGCATCAGCAGTGGCTAGGTATGCATTTGCTAAACTGTAAATAACCTTTCCAGTTGATACAGTGCATATCAACTTCTGTTCTTCTTCTGACCAATGCATTTCTGCTCTGGAATGTTACATAGGGCACACGTGTACTGTGTTGCAAAATTATTTCTGCTAGAAAATGAGAAAACCTCAGAATTAATTAGCAGATGAGTTTTGTCTGTACTTGAACTTCTCACACATAAATGTTTGCATCCAGGATTTCAGCTCAAGCATGTACCCCAACTGCTTGAGTATTCAGGAGTGATGAGATGCAGTGTTTTGATCTCAAGCCAAGTTTAATTTGCCAGTGGCCACCAGGTCTTTTATACATGATTGGACTCTAGAAGGTGAACCTCAGAGGTCACAAAGGACCTACTCTTTTCAGTGAAGACAGGTTGTCCCTACCATGAGGCAGGCTGCAGAGATAAAGCTTGCTCTCTGTAAGAGTCATGTGCAATTTAATTTATTTTTTTTATTTTAATCTGAAGTCGTTTCTATTTTACTTTATTCATGATTTGAGCACTTTCTTCTGAAATCTGTCCAGTGAATTTTCAAATAGCAAACTCTCATGGCATCCTGATGGCACATAGTACATACCACTGATAGCATGTCAGGATCAGCTGCTAGGACCATTCTAGTATAAGCAAAATACTGAGAGTTTAAATCAGACACAAATGATCACACTATCAAAGATTTAATGTAACTCCTCAGCATTTCTTGTCAAGGCTTGAAAATTATTGCTTGATTTCTCATGTGTTTATAAAGGTGAAAATTTTGTTGAAAGCACATGCCCTCACTCCTACTGCCTGCCTTATCTAAACACAAGAATGGAAAAGTCACAGACATGTTCACAGACCTTCCCATCATAAACACTGTTATCTTCCTCATGTCATTTCTAGACTGCGTATGTGATTAGAAAATTATTATTGCTAAGAATGTTTAAGTTACCAATAGCTGAGATGAAGAAACTTTCTTATCCAGATTAAAAGAGGAAAAAAATCTGTGAATTCCAAAATGTTTACCAAAGTTCTTTTTCACTTCATTTTCTCTGGTCAAATTTAATCTGAATATTAATGTATTAAATACATTAAATTAATGTATTAAAGGCATGTGAGATAGATGAGGTCTAATCAGTTTCTATGCCATGTCATCTGGCATTCATATGCAAATGTGCCTGGATCGTTTCATCACATATTGTCCCTTAATCAACATTCTGAAAACAGAAACCCTAGAAGAGAAACAAAATCATACCCACAAATGAGACAAAGAGAGACATTTTCAATTACTACTTTTTTTAATCTCTCCCTCAAATAATTCTTATGAGTTATTATAGGAAAATTTGAAAAACATATTCTGCGGTCTTCAGATGTTTTTCCTAAACTTTTTTTAATCTGTTCATTCTTTTCTTTGGCCCAAGTCCCCAGATGAAAGAGAACTGGAGCTCTACAGGGACACCTCGGTTTTCTGTGGGCCTTGGGACTATACAGTGTGCAATGTTATCGATTAATGCTGTAGTTAAAATGAATGGTAATTAATTAGCCAATCCAGTTATTAAATAGCTGCCAGATAAACAAATAAAACATTGTTTAGTAAAGCAAAACATTGAGAATTCTTTCTTAGTTTCCATAAAAATGAATTTGTTTATAGACTTCATTATCAGGATGGAAAAGCAAGAATCATGATGGAATTTCAAGTGCTTTGTTTGGGATTCATCTTATCTAACGTTGGCTGTGTCACATCAGCATTTACATCTGAGTTGGTTATACAGTCTCTCTCTAGTGAGCAGCAAGGAATATGCATTTAGGGAATGCAGTTCATACAATTTATTTTATACATTTACATTTGAATGAGTGAGTGGTATTCTAATATTTAAAGCTATACCAAACTCTCTGTCTCTCACCCATACACAGAGAAGTTCTTCATATTAGGAAAAATTAGGACCTAAAATCCAGCATACAAAAAGTTAGATATGTGGCATTTATGGTGGCTTGAGCATCTTTAATCACCTGTCTTACTTCAGTGCATTGTGATACACTAACTACAAGATCACATCCTTTTTTCCTATCAGATGCCTACTTCATCCCACGCATGACTAATGAGCTCTCATTCAGTGACTGAGGAAGGGAATAGAGGTTATATGGAAAAGTCAGAATCCTTTAAACTTGACACTATACAACATTTTGATGATTAAAAAAAAAGCAATGTGGTACACGGAAAATGAACTTTTAAAAGCTGTTGACAGATCTCAAAATGCATTTGTAAACAGCAAGGTCTCATTAAGGACATGTATTCTTAAGGCCATGCTGAGGTCAGTTCTTGGCCTTTACATTTTTATTAATGCTCTGGAAGAAAGGAGAGAATCCTTACTGATTAAAGTGTGCATGTGATTCATGAAGAGGGTCCATTGAAACAAATGAGCTGATAAGCTTCTGCAAGCAAATGACATGTGCAGATTATTGTAATTCAACAATATTCAGGAATTACAGACATAATGAGGCATTATGTTGGGAACAGTAACTGAAATGATTGGGGCATCATGTCAGTCAGCTGGAGATCTGCTCCTAGCGCAGTATGCAAAGGGTATAACAGCAAAACAAAAAGCCAATCCTGGGATAAATGAGCAGAATAATATAAAAAAATTGTTAGAAAGGTTACACAACCTGGCACTAGCAAATCTTCCTCTGAGATGCTTTTCACAGCCCTAGCACCCACAACTCAAGAAGGAATAAATTGGGTCCCTCTGGTTCAGAGATGAACCAGGAGAAAGATCAAAGAATTGAGGAACCTGCCTTAGTGGAACACTGAAGTCCAGTCTGTTTATCTTAACAAAAAGGCTAAAGGGTGCCTTGATCATAGCTTCTAATTACCTCTAGGGGGAATAGAAATTTGATAGTTGAGGGCTCTTCAGTCTCAAAAGCACGAGCATAACTAGATCAAGTGCCTGGAAGTTGAAAGCAGAGACATTTAGAAATAGACATTACATGCATGAAAATTAATCACTTCAATAATTTAACAAAATAATGATAGCTTGTTCATACTGCAAATATTTAAACTGGGTTTTTCTAACTTTTAAAAAGAGATGCTGTAGTTAAACACAAACTAATTCAGAAAGGAGCTGACCCATGCTACACTGGAAGTCAGAGTAAACCATTAGCTCTGAACTTGGGATCTAGGACGCTGTTGCTTCATTTCATCACTGACTGGGGGGCCCACATCTTCTTTACAGTACATTATTCAAAATCTTATATGCTTCCAAAACATTCTGTTTTCCTGGAATTTCTTTGCCTGTATTGTTAGAGCGCGGCACCAACATTAATCTGTACAACAGGACAGTTCAAGTTGGAGAAGTGGAATTGTGGGTATTTTAGGAAAAGAGCACCAATATGAGATTAAATTTGAAAGCATCTCTTAACTGTGGATGCACAATTTGAAAAGTTTGTACCTGATCTTTCAAAATACCTTGCACTTCTGAGCACTTCACATATATAAAGCATAGCTCCTACCAGCATCAGTCATGGCTCTGAAAGCTCAGTATTCCCACAAATCAAACTTGAGCATTTCACATGGAAACTCAGAAATGGATATCACAAAGTTAATTACCATTTCTAGATGAAAACTTATTTCAAATTATTCCTGCAGTAGAGCACTGCAGGAACTCAGTGTCCAAACACAGTTTGAGGCAATGTTCAAAGATTTAACTCAGAGATCAATCTTTCCTATTTTGAAATTCCTTCTTATGATCTACAGACCATTTTGTTTCTGTAGTGTAGAAGGCAGGGACAATAAATGGCAGTCCCCTTCACTGCACAATCCTAGTTAATCCTTAGAATATATCCTGTCACCTCAGTCAGTCTCATAAAGGTACTACGAGAAAATGATGCACAAAGAGGAGATAAAGGCACAGTATAATGCATGTCCATGAGGTTGTAAAGAATTTTTCTTCAGTTCTGGTATTTCCTAGTTATAAAGAATCTGAATTTGCAACCTTGGTGCTTTTTCAGTTTTAAAAGTGTCAATTCCTTGGGTTCCTCTATTGTCTTTTAAGAAGAAAAAGTATCAGTCATCTTACCAGCTGGTTACAAGGGAGTAAAAACATTCAGACGGAGCATGAAGAATTGTGTTATACAAGCTAAAGTAGGAATGAGCTCATACTGGGCAGTTGACATCTTTCTCTATCCCAATAGAGAATTTTCTCACTGAATTTCCTACACAACTTCCAAAGTAGAGGAAGAGTGCTCTACTACCATAGATCACCCCCTTATATACCTCAGCATGGCCATCCCTCACAACATGTTGCTGTCCTAGACCTTTCCTGGTTTCACCCATGGCTTCCTATACATCCCTGTGTGTGCACAGAGGTAGAGATATAACTGTGAGCTCTTGAAGGTGTAGAAACTAAGGGAAGGAACTTCTTGGCATGTGTCTGTATAAAAGAAAGGTAGGACACAAAGGGGAAGGCCACAGAAAGCAGAAAGAGAAATCTAGGAAAACATCTTCACTGGACACCTTGCCTGCTGGAAAGGCAGGCCTGCGTGCTGAACAAGAGACCAGGTACCAGAGCTTTGTATCCAAAAAAATTCCTTTTTTCTGCTAAGCACATTGGGATGCACCAGGTGCATGGAGCAAGCTGAAGGCCAGACAGAGTTGACAGAAGCCACTGGCTGGCAGTCATCCCCGTGAGGCTGCTGCAAGCCAGGCTCCGTGCAGTGTCCAAGAGGCGAGAAGAAAATGCTTCGCATAACAAGCTGGGGCCCTGGATGTACTGATGTGCCTGGGCAGCACCCTCTAGCTAACATTTACAGTTAAATAAAAATCCTTACTATTGGCTTCAGCATATGGTTCTGTTTGTACCTTAATTTGGGCAGAGGCATCTCTCTAATAATTTTAACAACCTGATCATAACATCCACCCAATAGGCTATGGTAGTGCTTCTACAGTTTATTAAGAATGTGAGCAAAAACAATTTAGAAGCTTTTAGATTCTTGCTGCTGGAATATCTCCACAGAGAGTCTCCTTATAATCAGAAAAATTATTTGAAATTTGTATGTAGCTTTCATTAGCAAAGACTTTGTCTGACTTGTCATATGTTAACAGATGCTTTCTGCAGCAGGTCCTTGGCCCCTGTGCCCTGTTGGCTTGGCCAGCTGCCACTAGTATTCCAAATAAAATGAAAGGTGGTGGGTTTAACATTTAAACCAGCCCACAACTTCCAAAGCTTGTTGCCCAAAGGGCTCACATGCCTGATGCACAGGAAAAGCCGTAAACTCTGTACTGCTAAGTTAGACACAGATCGCACGCGGGTATTTTATGCTGAAAGGTTAATGAGTTTTGTTCACCTTGGATCATGAGGCTACAACCACACTGCTGTGAAGAACAGCCAGCTCCACACATGGCCTCAGAGCCAAATTAACTGCTGCTGCTGTCTATTTTATGTTGCAGGGTACATCATGACCTGGTGACAATTGAGAGGGGATTTGAGAACATGCTCTCCAGTACTTCTAGGTTTTCCTTACTAGCCCCATATCTGCATATGATACTCAATGCACTGGCTACCTGTCTGGTACGTGACAACATCATATAGTCCAGTGACACAGGGTCCTTCCATGAAAGTCCCTGCCTTCCACAAAAGACCACTCCTGCTGGAAGTTTTATAATTTGCAGGCAGTCTGGGCTGAGGCTGAATTTGGGAAGAACTCATTTGGTTCTGTGTTCAGGAAGCAGTAAAACTGCATAGTGCTCATCTTCGGAATGGTCTGTTGAGGGCTGCAGACAACTTGATAGAATCTTATCTGCTGTGGGGTCTCACCATGTCTCAACTGGTAGTTTTATCACTGGTAGGACACTTGACAAGGTGGATCTTTCATCTGATCCATATATAGGCAGTCTTGCCTTTGGGCATATTGACCTTACTGCAAGACAGGCGTTCCCAAAATTTTATATCTGTGAACTAAATTTGGAATTAGAGGTCATATGTTAACATAGATGCCATCAGTGTAAGGGCAGGACATGCGGTATAAGGGAGATGTTGGAAAGTTAAGTTTTAAATCCTGTTAACTACATTATAATTACTTTTGCAATCTGCTTGGAATAGTATCAAGACACAATAAATACTAATTTTAAGTAGAATAAATAAATAAGCAGTAAGATAATTATTTTGGGGAGTTCACTGTAAAACTATTATAAAAGGGAAGTGAATGCCTGTGGTGGACCTTCAGTATCTGATTAAGAAACCTATCAACAGTCATTAAGTCTTTGTCTTTCCTCCCAATACTAGAAAATAAAACCATTCATTTATTCAGTGGTACAATGATGTTTGCTTTTCTACTTCTTCCCTAGCGATCTCTAACGTGAGGTCTTTTTGACATTCTCTGATGGTTTTAGAATGTTAGCTGCAGTAACTCCAGATCTTTTCTCCAGGTATCAAAATAACTTTTTCAGAAACAATCATTTTGCATGCCTAGTTAGAGAGATTCTTTCTTTTTTCAAACCAAAAGCATTAACTGCCCTTGTTGGCACTGAAATTCATCTGCCATATTGCTGTGCAATTGTGCAAATGAGGTATTCTCTACCTTAAATGAAGCAAATTGTAATGCATACAACAAACAAGCTAATCCTATTATATCTTTGTACAGACATCATATAAAACACAGCAGAGCCAAAGATAAGAATTTGCAGTCTAACACACATTAGTAATTCAAAAGACTAAACATGACATAACTTTAAGAAAAATCTCTCTCTCTTTTTTCTCCTTTTTTCTCTGTTTCTCTCCTATTACCAGATGGATTCTTGTCTTACACAGAATATTGCAGAAAAGGATTTTATGTTCAAAAACATCAAGTTGTACCCACTATCACCAAACATTACAAATTTAATCAGCTGTATTCCTTCAGTTACTTCAAATGGACAAAAATTAGAAATAAAGGCCTGTTAAAACATATATGAGGGGTGTTCATGCAATACTGTATTTGAAATGAAAATCTCTCCACAGAGAGAAAAACTGTATCTTATTGAATACTGATAAAACCAAACCATTAATCATAATGAAAATGTTCAAAAGATTTTTTATTAGTTGCACAAGATTTTGTGAGGAATTGCTATTTTGAAAACAGAAGCTGCTCTAAAATTAACTGGAAAATAAGGGAACAAGCACTAATAATTAATTAATAATAATTAATTGTTCTGATTTAAATAGTTTCACTTCCCCCATAATTTACTTAATCGTTAGGGAACTGTGAGATTGAATAAATAGATGCCATTCAGAATATAAATGCCAGAGTCACTTTATTTGTTCCCTTGTGGCAGAGTACATCTGAAAGGATGATAAGCAAAGATAACATATCTTGAAATTCCATCCTAACAAACAATAAATTACACTGCTGAAAGTAGGCTTTCAAAGTACAATTCACACAATTTCTCAGCCCAGCACACAGTCAGATGCCTTGAAGGCCATATAAGCCACTTTAGAAGCAACAGGAGATGGTAGGTCATACAAATGGCCAATAAAGAAAGAATCACATGAATCTCTAAAAATAGGAGCAAATTAATTTCATGACAGATCTGTATTCAAAATTTCAGAACTGTAGAAGTTCTGAAGCTAAAAAACAGTTTTAATAGTCTTCTGTTTACTATTTATCTGAGGATTCTAAGAGAATCTGCCATATAAATAAAACCTTTTAGTGTGGTGAAAGAGCTGAAGAGGAAAAATCATATGATCAAAACTAAAAAGGTGGCTTCTAAAAATACTTGTTAGAGCTTTCATGATTAGCTTCTTTTTCAGTCCTTTCAACTCATTTCCTACTGGGATATATTCAGAAAGCCTAGGGCTTCCATTATTTCCACATCTAGTAGGAAAAAAAATTCAAAAATTAGGAAGATAAATTAGACACAAAGGGTTTGATTTAGAATGCATACATAAGAAGAAGGGCACAGCTGCATTTCCTTAGGTAATTCTGGTATAAATAACTGACAGCAATGCTGTCACACAAAAAAGATGCACCAGTATTTCAAAAACTGATCTTTCTCTCACTAAAAGTAGCTGCTTCTCAGCTAAGAAGCAGTAACTAACTGATTTTGTGTGTCTTCTTAAGACAGACAGGAGGAAGTAAACTAGATTCACTCAAACCACCTTGAGGCTGACCACTAACATGAAACCCAAACACAGTTGTGACAGTAACTCTTCTTGGGAGGTAGCCCAACTAGTGCGCGGAGGAGTGGACACCACTCTCAAGGAAGAAAAGAAGTTTCTTTTTTTCCTCTCAGAGTATTTTCTTCTGTTTTATCACTACAGATTAAAAACAAAAACCAAAACCAACCAACAAACAAACAACAACCACCCCCCAAACACAAACAAACAAACAAAAACAAACAAACATGATACCCAGGCTATAAACCTTTGAGCGTGAACAGCTTTCACACAGATCTGCTCTGTCTCCTGATAAGTCCCCACACGCAGGCAGTAAACAAACTGCAGCTCACCTGAACTGTTCAGACAGGTCACACACTGTGTTTTCTGCCAAGTGCCCCATGTTCCTTCTCTTAGCACCTGTGAAACTGCCATGTAAATGAGGCCCATACCTGAATGTCACAGAAAATAGTCTGATCACATGCCAGAAGTACAGCTACTCCTGTACCAAAGGGAACCACAAACTACAGCTCTAGAATTCCTCCATGAGAGATTACATTGCCTGCCTTCCAGAAATTTTTTTTAAAGAATTGCAGTTTCAAGTGATTTTTAAATGGTACTGCAACCACCTCAATTAACACTGTAGACTTTAAATGACCCCTTCCTCCCTATGTAAGCCATGTGATAGAAAAACTCAGATGACTCACACTGAAATGTGATATGCTAATATAGTTTTATTTCAAAATATGGCCAAAATTCCTGCTAGTATAAAACCTAGTACAGTAAGTAAGAAGAAATTCTTTTCCTTTGAATCTGTTAGATGAGAGTGACATACAAATATGTCTTTATGTTACTCAAAGTAAGAATGGGGTGAGGAGATATAATCCCATCTGTCCACAATGCAGTCATTTAAACCATGAGAACATTGAAGATTTATGCAAAAGGCCAACGTAATAGTGTCAGGTTTATAAATATATTTAACATATTTATCTATCTTAGATTTGTACTTAAGATCGTAAGAGATTGTGAAAACAATGATTTGTAAGAGGGTGTATTTAGCCTATTGAAATAGCAAATGAGCCATAAAGCTTTCATCTGGGTGGGAACATCCAAAGACATTTTAAAAGAGCAGGGAACTGACTTTACAGCCTTCCTTTATTATATACCAACTTAACAAAATGCTGGAGATGTGACAGTTCAGGGAACAAGAGGGAGTATGGTTAGGCATAGTTTGGTATGGTTGGTTAGGCATGGCTTATATGAAACCTCTTTGAGTTGTTGGAAAGGTCTAACCTAGTCCTGACACAGATATTAAAAAAAATGTGTAAGACATGAAACAGCCTAGGAAACAGCAGCTTTGAGGCCTTTCTTTCTATGTCTCAGGAAGAAACACTGTTCTGAAAGGCTTATGCTTTGACAGAATGGAATGAAATGGAATGGCATAGATCAGACTAGACTAGACTAGACTAAACTAGAATATACTACTTGTCTACACAGACTTAAACCTGGAGACACTCTAAATGTAACACATGCCACATGGGAAGATAATCCTTTGTTATCTAAAAACACCTTCACATAGCTATGTCTTGAATGTGAGAGTGACATAGAACGAAGTATGGCAGTTGGTTTTGTCATTTCATAAGGCTGAAACATCACTTTATTTTGATGCTTCTGCAGTGCATTATTTTCTCAGGAAGAGACTGTCCTCACCTAAACTAAGAAGTTAGTAGGCCACAGGTGGACACTCTCTTATTTATCCAGGTGTACCAAAAAATAAGAGCTCACTGCCCTTAATTTTTCCCCACTATCAGAAGTTCTTTACCATCTGCTGCCGTTGCTGCCTCAAGCAATACTCCATTGAAGTGACTGTTCAGCCACTGTAATTAGTTTCAGGTAAAAGTGAAGTTAACCTGAGCCTTCTGCCTGAAGGATGATGTCAGGGTGTACACATACAAACCAGAGCGAGCAGAATGGAGTATTTCTATTAAACAAGCAGTAATGAACACCAGAGACTGCTACCTCTCTCATCACAAGAGACTTATCCAGAGCAGAACCTCTGCCAAAGCATAAGAATGGTCACTGTGATCTGTGGCCAGCAGAGAGGCCTCTTTGGCTTCATATCTTTAATTGCCTTCTGCAGACTTCTCACTTCCATTCAGCCTTGTATGGTGCAGCCTTAAGAGAAGATTCAGAACTTTTATAGAAAAATTGTAACAGCAGCTGCCTACAACAATCTGCAGATGGCAGTAGAAAACCCTGCAAATCCTTAATTAATGAAAACAGGCTCAATAGAGCAGCAACTGAACCTCAGCACCTTTCTGCTGGGATTCTGGCAACAACTGTCTTCATTACATATTTTGGTTAGATGTCTAACTGCTGCTCTAAAACCTTGCTCAGGTCTGCCTATGTGACATGTTGGTCAATACAGCTTTTTAGAACTTGCCAGCGACATCTGTCAATTCTAACCCAACAGTCAATGATTAGAGACCAAATAAGACAAGTAATGCTGCAGAATTGTGTTGTGAGTAAGAGAGACCAAAGTATAATTTATTGAAGGCAGTCATAAGTAGTAAACACAAGCATCAGGAGATACTGTTTTTATCATAATATGTACTGAAAAAAAATACTTTTCACAGAGAAAAAAACTTTCACAGGTGCTTACTCAAATTACCTGATGTACAGTAGAATGTATTTTGATTTTGGCTTGCAGCTGCACTCAATCTTAATTTGAATTTAATGAACTCTTGAAGAGCATAGACATTTGTTGAATATACTTGACATTTCTTTTTTAAAGAAAGTGCTTTTTTAAATTGTTTTCCTATCTCTAAACAGTTATTGAATCTGATGATACATCCTTCCCCTGTGTCTCCCAATTTATGATGCTTTATACTGTAAAGAACTTGTAAAGTTTAACTGTTTACTTTTCAGAGTTCTTGTTACTAATTAGATTCTCCTTTTTGGTTATAACTCTTCCTGTCTTTATTGAGTACCATTCATTTGAAGAAAACTTCAACTATTTTATATCAAGTAGGATTCCTAACACGCCCAGAAGCTCAGCTATGTACATTTTACGAGTAGTCAGTTGGAGCCCCATGAGACAAGATAATCTATCAGAAGATCATACAGCAAGCTATGTCAGAGCTAAGAAAGAATCTAAGCCTCCTGATATATCAGATCTGATATATCAGTCTCAGTAGCTGCTGCTGTTGGACATTTCACCCTCTTTGACACCGTAGGACATGTCTGCTTCTTAAAATCATCTACAATGATCTTGCTTGCACAGAGTACCAAGACCACTGATGCTCTTGATCTCTTCTCCTTTCTTGTGACATAACACTTGGCTTTTGGCCTTCTACCACATATTGGAAGTTTCTTATAGAGTGCTGGGAAGTAGTACTTGCTAGGCCTTTGCAGGCCCCTGCAGATACTATGCATGCAATACAGGCATTTCCTAAATTTGGTATCTGCTACACAGTTTTTCATGATTTCAGAGGATACCATGGTTAAGGTGGTTCTTTCAGTTTAATGTTCCTGTAAATTTTACTCCCATTATCCCTAGATAAACCTTCTACTCTAAGATCTTAATTCATGTAGGCATTTTGTTAAGCCCATCCCCTCCTCCACGCCCCCCTCCCCACACATCCTTAGTGCATTCTTAACATTATATTCTTAATTCCCACAAGTTTCTATGTGATTTGAGTTTGCATTCTAAGAAAACCGTTTATTTGAGTTTGTCCTGAACTGGCTGGAAAAGAATACAAAATTTTATAAAATGAACACACTTTTTTACATTATGTATAGCTTTTCTCATCCTCTTTTGCCCATGAAATGAGCTGATGCAACTTGCAAAATGTACAATGAATTAATAAGGGTAGGAAATGTAAGATTAAGGTCCTATGCTCAGGAAGTATATGCTCTTCCTTCTCACACGTTTTCACTTTTGTATTTGGATTTCTTTCCAAATGATCAAACATTGCCATCTACTACAGTTGTTCTAACACTTTGATTGATATTATGGAATCACAGGATCACAGAATCAACTAGGTAGGGAAAGACCTCTGAGATTATCGAGTCCAACTTTTGACCCAACACCACCTTGTCAACTACACCATGGTAGTAAGTGCCACATCCAGTTTCTTCTTAAACACCTCCAAGTACAGTGATTTCACCACCTCCCCGGGCAGCTCATTTCAATGCCCAATCACTCTTTCTGTAAAGAACTTCTTCCTAATGTCTAACCTAAACCTTCCCAGTAGAACCGTGCCCTCTTGTCCTACTGCTGGTTGCCTGGGAGAAGAGACTGATACCCACCTGGCTACAACCTCCTTTCAGGTAGTTGCAGAGTGTGATGAGGTCTCCCCTGAGCCTTCTCCGGGCTAAACACCCACAGCTCCCTCAGCCTCTCCTCATAGGACTTGTGCTCCTGTCCCTTCACCAGCTTCATTGCCCTTCTTTGGACAAGCTCAATATCCTTCCTAAACTGAGGGGCCCAGAACTGGACACAGTACTCGAGGTGCCTGTTTACCTCACTTTGGTTGGTATACCTTTCTTCTCTGCTACAAATAAGACTACTAAGTATCATCACTACTGTGAAAGACCTGATCAAAAAAGCAATGATCACTACTATTCCAAATCACATTCACTTTCTCATTTCTTATTGAAATGCACACATTCCAATGCAGACTTTCAAGACACTATTTTTTGAATGGTCAGTAATGTAAACTGTTTTCAGATTAATCCTTCTTGATCTTTTCTTTTCAAGTGTCTTTTGTAATTTTTATAAGAAATTAACTGCATCTGTGTGGGGAGAAGAGAGAACATTCTAATCATTATCCAAAGCAGTGAAGCTGTGCAATAGGACATCTCTGTTCCCAAAGATTTAACATTTTACATTCTTCTTTGCCCTTTTAAATTAATTTTTATTAGTCTTCTTTCCCTTTGGTTCTATGTTTATCATACGTTCATTGCCATATTCTGTTTTAAATTAAAGTATTTGTACAAAGATTTTCTAGGAATTTTAGCAACTCAGTCCACAGATCCAGTTACTGATACAGTGTAGAAAACAGACTGCACTCAAAGCTGAAAATAGTTTATTTTAGTATTGACCACTACAGACATCATGTTGCTGATCTTCCTGAGGTTTGTGACTACCACTTCACTGTGCATTCACACAGATGCACTAAGCTAGAAAGGCAGGAGAGAAGCACAGTCTTCATTTTGAAAGCATTTATGTGGTGCGCTTTTTCCATAAAATTATAAATTACTATAACCAAAGCAAAGAGGCCATCACACCTAACAGGAACAAGTGTATTGACCTGCAATTCTGCAACAGATTACCAGTAGTATTGACAAGAGTCATATGCATTATATGCACGGTTTTGATGGGTAGAGTTTCAATATATAAAGGCTTAAAAGAAAGATAGAGAAAAACCTTTTACCAGGGCGAGTGACATGACACAGGGCAATAGCTTTAAACTGGAAAACATTGGACATAAGGAGGGCATTTTTTATGATTAATGTGGTAAGACACTGGAACAGGTTGCCCAGAGAAATTGTGGGTGTCCTGTTCTTGGAAATGACCGAGGTCAGGTTGGATGGGGCTTTGAGCAACCTGATCTAGTGGAACGTGTCACTGCGGGTCATCAGGCTGGACTTCTAATTCAGTGAGTGTATAAGTAATTAAATTAAATTAAGGATTTGGCAGTAGGCTGACTGCAAGCCTATTTCAGAAGCCTATGTCACATTTTAGTTGAGAATAAGCAGATGCCCATTGTATGAATTTTAGGTCAGGGTCAGAACAATAAACTTCAGTGTAGATAAGGTAAAAAACAGATCAAGAAAAAACCCACTTAGGTCCAGAACAGGCTGCAGGTTTGTGCAGTGCATTATCATGTATACTGTTCTACTCTCCCTCTCTCTCACTCTCACACACACTCTCTCTCTCTCTCCCTCTCTCCCTCTCTCTCTCTCTCTCCTCCCCCCACCCCCCCCCCCCCCCCGCTTCGGGTAGATAAAGGTCACTGTACTTTTGGCTACCATTAGGATCATGGTGTTTGCAAATACGCTGGCAGAGGCTTTGCAGAAACTGTAACACCTGCCCTTAAAAAGGACTCGTGGATAGCCTAAAAAGAGCTTCAGCTTTCTCTTATTATGGAACACGACTCAGTTTGACCGGTCCACAGCTCTCCCCATTATACAATATTCCCATGACTTGACCGTGCTGTTCACCTATCCATTTACAACCTGGTTACATCTTATCACAGCGCTGTGCCGGCACTGCCGGTGTTGTTGGGCAGGCCATGGCACCGGCGGCTCTGACCCTCCTCGGCAGGGGACGCAGTCCAGGCCGGCGGGCGGAGGCTCCTCCCGCCGCCGCCTCCCGGCGCCCCCCGCCGGGCCGTCCGCCCGCGCCGGGCGGGATGCGGGGCGCTCGCCGGCGGCTCTGCTCCGCCCTGATCGTCGCGTACGGGCTCTTCTCCCTCTACGCGGCCTACACCGTGTTCCTGCGGCCGCGCCGCTCAGCCGCCCCTCGCCCGCCGCACCGGGACCGCCGCGGCCAGCGAGGTGAGCAGGGCCGCTTCGGGCCGACGGCCCAGCCCGGCCCGGCCTGGCCCGGCCGGGGCGGAGGGCGGGGACCGGAGGCAGCTCCTGAGGGAGAGCAGGGCCGGGGCCGGACCCCCACCGCTCCCCGCTTGGCCTGCGCAGGCCGCGGCCATTTCCCCAGTGCCGCGGGAGGCACCGGGTCGCGGCCCGGCCGTAGAGGAGGAGGAAGCGGTGGCGGCGGTGGTGTGCCTGGCCCGGGGCCGTGGGAGGGTTGTCAGGTGATGCTTGAAATTACGGATTCCAGAAAATTCTTTAGTTTTTCTAAGCCCGTGAATCTGACCGTTTTACGTAAATTACGCTTGTAGGTTTCACAAATCATGTTGCCTTGGGAAACGAATGGAATCCATGGGAAGAGGACGAGAAAAACGAGCTGGCTGCTTCTCAGCAGAGATATGAAACTAATCTTAAGATGATAAAATATGCGAGATCTCGCCTAGAACAGACCAGTCTTAGAGTACAGATTTGGGGAAAAGCAGCAATTGGTAAGCAGATGTAACCAATGTCTACTAATCACATAACTTTTCTGATATAGCATTTTCTCCTGCTTTTTAATGACTAAAATTTATGTATATGATTAAATAGTGTGTATATTTGTACATGAAGAGTGTTAAGAAAGTGGTAGCTGTTATTCAAATTTGTACCAATGTAAGAGAAGTTACACTTTAGTTTCTTTCTATAAGTCCTTTTCAAGGCTGTTTTTTGCATCTGGCAAAGAAAATGTCTCAAATAGCAGAGAAACACAGTTACTTTTTTAATCCAGTCTGGTTTACAGTACAACACAAGAACAGGCCTCTTATTTGGTTAAACGAGACTATATATTTTTGTCACATTTACACTTCGTGAAATAAAGCATCACACAGTGAGAAATAAACCATTTTCTGTACTGCAGTACTACGGCCAGTGATGAGCTTGGAAATTCTTCTGTTGTAGAAGACACTGAGTTTACTCTACATAACTGGGAGCCAAAGTCTTCTCAAGCTCTTTAACTACTACCAACGACATAACATTTTTCTTATTTTAGCTTTTTGAAAATGCCGAATTTCCAGCTTCAGGTAAACTTGTGGAACACATTGGTAAATTAGCCAGTGGCACATTCCATCACAAAAAAAACGGTGTGTTTCACAAAAGCTCAAGAGAAGTATGCTTGTCCTTAAAATGCTGATTAAAATTTGCTCATTTTTAAGTGGTATGTGTGCTGGAAAGAGATGCTAACAGAAGTAGTGGTATATCTTCATCTACTGATATTTTGTCAGCCAGAGAATATCTTAAAGTGCCCCAATACGGGAAGAATTAATCTGGACTAATTCAAAGTCATACAGACTTTGAGAAGCAGTGTTCCCATTATATAAGAAGCTCTGACATTTCTTTCCCAAGTTCTTACATTGTGATGCTTTTTCGTTTCCTAGAACTTATTTTATTTGCTAGGAGTTTAGAGTATGCATGATCTGTTCATTCAAATTCTCCATCATGTCTTCTTTTGTGTAGGTCTTTACCTTTGGCAGCATATTTTTGGAGGGCACCTTGAGCCAGCTGATGTGACTGCACAGTGGAGAGAAGGAAGCCAAAAAGCAGGAAAAACATATTTCAGGTGTTGTTCATGATTCTGATTTCAATTGTGTAAACTTTAACAAATAATGCAGTGGAAAGTTACAGTACATTGTAAGATGCACAGGTGGATTATTTTGCCTGTCTCAAACTTGTAGTTATTTCAGTATCAGCTGCAAGTCCTTTTTAATTTTTTTGTGTTTTGATAACTATGTAAAATGTACGCAACTTCTCATTCATTCAATCATATAGTTATTCATGGAAACACATACTTGATAAACGCAGCTAATCCTAGCCTAAACAAGTCACTGTTAAAAAATAGAAAACCAGGGAGCAATTTCATCTGTTTTATGAAGGTTTGCGTTATTTGAAAAAAATAAAGACTTACCAATGCTGAGAGGAAGGGCAGCCAAGAGACCTCAGTGGCACCGGGGGGGTGTGGGGACATACAATCCTCAGAAAAGTCTTAAGAACTGGGGTTTGGGGGCTCATAGTTGATGACAAGAAGTGTGGAATTTTGAGGCAAGCGGAGGTCTCCTGCTGTTTGGTTTTTCTGTATTCAGGGAAAAGGGACTTGGTCATAAATAGGATTGCATCAAAACTTTGTTTCTGTTTATAACAATCTGTGAGGACTAGCATCTGTTTAGCTACTTGACTTGCAAGACAAAATTTTATACATAAAGGAAGATTACACTTAAAGCATTGTTTGCTTTAAAAATGGTGTTTAATCTGTGATCAGGCATGTTTTAAGACTGATGTCAAACGTTTTATATTATTAGTGAATCATATATTCTTTTCTCAGAAGTCCTATTTCATACTATTGTAAGGCTTTCTGTAAAGATACAGTGAAGGATTTTTTATCTACTTGGCCAGTTAGCCAGTCTGCAGTAGTAGATCTCCTGCAACATTAAGTCACTTGCACCTGGACCCACCTACTGAAAAAGTTTTCTCTTAATACATAAAATACACACTTAAGTGAGTGTAACTTCTGAAAAATATCTTGTTTCAGAAGAATGTTTTTTTCTTACACAATAAGATGTGGTTCTAGTTGAAATTTGTGGGTAGTGTTTGAAGTAAATATGTGATAGTGAATTGAAAGGGTTTTTTAAGTGATCACAAAAGTTTTTTATCATTTTGAATTGTTTATTGATGTATCTAATGTTGAACATGATACAGGCCATAGAATATTTTCAGTAATGCCTGCATCACATTCATAAAAGATTAAAACTGTTTTCTAGAAAGATACATAGGCTTGATTTATAGCATTTATTAAAGAGTCTGTCTTATATCTGAGGAAATTGATGAAATTATGTACTCTTAAAAAAGCTGTATTCCTTGTCTGCAAATAAAAGATGATCTTACAATATTAGAGAATCAACTAGGAATGATGCTACTGCATCTTGGTAGTCTCCTTGACAGAGCAAGAGAGCTTTCCATTCACAAATTTAGAGAAAGAATACAATGCTTTCTTTGAATAAGGACCAGTGCCTGTAGTGATGTCTTGGTGGAACAGACTTTGTTGTTCCTAGAATTAAAATCTCAGAAGTCCAGAATTTAAATCTACAGAAATCCATCACATTCTGCCAGATAGGTTATCTTCTTGGTGTTCACATGCAAATTTCTTTCAAGCTTTTCAAACCACGTTTATTACATGAAAATAATTTGCTGCACTTAATGAGTCTATCACTTGACTGATTATGATTGTTTTACTTCTGGTGTGCCTGTTTCAAATGATTGATAACCTCACATGGTTCCTTAGGGTATGCATGTCTCAAAGAAAAAGTTCTATACTTGCATTTAAATATCTTCTTGTTGTGTTTTGATGGACCAGGGATAAGAGAGTCCTTATTTTAATTTCAGCTTGGATGCTAGATCCTATAAAATACAAAGCTTAAGTTTGGTACCAACATAACAAAACTTAACTTTTGAAAGGCTAGTAGGAATTTGTAGTGCAAAGTATAGGAAGTATGCAAATATCACTGTTAGTTTAACAACTAGGCTTCTGAAATGAAATAGCTGAAGTTCTACTTTTTGCTCAAATTGGAAATAGTATTTTGCATTTTTGTTGTGAAAAAGAATTAGTACATGATTTTGGCTGTAAGATTTTCTAGAATTGTTGACTTTACTGCTTGGCTGAGGTAAATTATCTCCATTTGATTACTAGATGAGGCTAGAGGGAACTAGCTGAGGTGACCTATTGGGAGAATATGTGCTGCTCTGCAGTTTTTTGTGGTAAGTCTAATGATTGTTAAAAAATAGAGGTCTAATAAATGTTTTCAAAGCATATCAACTCTAAAGACACAAAAATGCCAAAATATCACTTGAACATAGTTGCATGAATTTTGTATATTTATGATGGAGAATAAACATATTTAATATAGATTTTGCTGGCTTCAAGCTTTTGCCAAAGAAGCTGCCTAAAGAATACTGAAAGTATCAGCTTCTCCATGAAATGCAGGGATGTTTATTAAAAAACATGAGTGGAGAAGGAACTACATAGCTGTGAATTTTAATTACATGTTGGCATGTTCATACAAGAGGGAGGAGAGCAGGATTTAGCACTTTATTTGGCCTAGAGCAATTCACATCCTTCTCTCCTGTCATCTAGGAAGATGTTGTAGAGCAGGGAGTGCCAAACTACTTACCTCTTATTATTAAGTAAGAGCATTCCTAAATTTCTGTTCCACTGATTAACACCCTCATTTATAAAAATTCAATGCTGCCTTGCCTCAGTCCCTGTTAACCCCAGTTGTTCTGCAATTACTCACCATTCTCCTAACCTCTGTACACAAATTGCAACCATCTTGATTCATGCCAGAATGAAAGCCTATTGGTCAAAAAAAATCAACCAGCAAAGGTTTTTATCTGTCGAAGGATTCCACCAGGGATACCTTGTGGCAGTTCAGTTTTAAGAAAACCTTTTGGTGGAGCTTTTTGAAAATCCAAATGCATTACATCTACTGGATCCTCTTTCTCTATGTTCTTACTGACACACTCGTAGATCTTCATCAGATTAGTAAAACAGGATAATTAATTTCCAGCAGTGCTTATCCATGTATGTGGTCAGTGATCTTACCTTTTGATAAGATGCAGTGATCTTACTATTTATTACAGACTCTTCCAGAGAGGGAATTCATGGTGACTGGTCTCCTCCAGGGTCCTCTCAAGTTGTTTCTGTAAATGGGAGTTTTGTGTTGATGGGTAGACCCCTTATCAAGCATAGTGTCTCTTCATAATGACACTGCACACCTTTGCCAGCAGTTCTGCAATTTCATGTTTCTTCAGAATTCTCAGTGAATGCCATCCAGGTCCAAATTCTCTGTTTGATACAATACTTATTATGTTTAAACTTGTATTTCTTTCTGAAGGGAATGAGTTTACATGTAGGAATCTTCCTTAGTTTTCGATCAGTTCATATGGGGCTTGGGAAGTATGTGTTGTTTACTTTTTGGATTAAAGTGCTTGGGCTTCTTATACAGTGTTTGTGAACAGTGTTTGTGAACTCCTTGAAAGCTTCTTGTGATTTGTACTGCTCCTTTCCAAGTTCTTATCCTGATTTTCTCATTTTTATGTAATTCCTTTATTGCATATGGAGTATCTCTACACTGTTTGGTATGATCTCTCGTGCTGCAAGTGCTAAACTTAATCATACCAGTGTTACAGAATGACTGTGTGACTAACACCTTTGGAATTGGGTCTGGAAGACCCAGTCTAGAATACCATCTTTTTGTATGGATTCTACGATTAGTAAGGAAAAACAAGGACTTTGTAGAAAGCAAGTCATGTATTTAGTCAAAAAAATGTAATCTCCCCATACTGTCTTTGATCTAGCCTTCATATATAGTTAGTGCTGTTAGTACTACTGCCTTAATTTTGTGGCTTTTGTAATCTCCCTTACGTTTCCCATCTCAATTGTGTTCTGACTGGGAGTTAATAGTACAGTCCTAGTACAGTCCTGTGTTTTCATTATTAAAGTATGGGATTTATGAGACTTTCATAGTGTTACCTTTTTTCCCCACTGTAATTTTATACATTTAAACTTCATATTTTCCTACACACAGGTCAGTACTTCCTGACCTGTACATCCTGCTATTCCTGTAAAGTTGATGCTCTCAAACTGCTGTGTCATAGATAAAACCTTTTCCCCCATGTCTCTTTTTGCAAGGTGATCACTGGACCATCTACATATCCTATAGGCATTCTGAAGCTCAAGGTATTCTCTCTTAGGAATCCCAGTGATTCTGTTCTCATTGTCTGTTAAACTTTGGATTTCAGTCTTGGTCTGACTTACATTTAATCTATTAGAAGTCTTGATTCCAAGTTATGAGTTTCATGAATCTTGGCTCCAAAATATGCCACTCCCACCAAGCCAGCAGCACGTCAGCTTAACTCAGGTTTAAAATACGCTTGTCTAAGGTCAGTCTACTTCAGATAACCTCACTGGTACACAACAGCTTTTGTTGTGAATTTTTTTTTCCTCACTAGGTACACTTGAACTGAAGCTAGCTGACAGTCTCAGCACTTCATGAGTTAAAACTCATGCGCATTATAACTTAAGTTTTGCTGGTAGCTGAAAAACTAGTGCAGCAGACCTAGAAAACTTATTAAAATTATTAAAGATTTTATGATTTTGCTACCTGACTGAAATTTCTCTGTTAAATACATTGTGCAAGATCTAGAAATGCCATTTTCTGCCTAGAATGTTTGTGCTTTCTAGCATATACAACAAACCTAAGTTTACATTACTCAGTAGAAACTTAACCAAAATTACTGAGAAAAGTAGTATGCCAGACCAGCTAACTGTCCCTCTTAATGATACCTGGTTTAGTATACTCACCAGGTTTTTGGGAGGGCCTTTCTCTTGTTCTAATACAACAGTCACTGGTTATTACTGGAATTAAGACCTTTAGTGAACATCAAAGTACTCCACTTTTTTAGAGGTGATTGATTTACACACGTTTTTAGGTTTGAGTATAGTACTAGTTCTGATTTATTGACAAAATATTTAAGTCTAAATCTCCTTTTTCCCAACAAAGATGAAGGCAACCTTAGTCCTGTGTTAAGCAGTAGATACTAACATCAGAAGTGGTTACAGTTTGCAGCGTATTACATCTGCTTTATTGATGAAAAAATAGTCGTAGGATTACAGACTGTGTAGTAAGGCTGTTTAGAGGATTAAGGTCAATAATTTGTTTTACGGGTGTTTACTGTTCTCATTTTGGTTTTCTCAGCTTCCTCACCGGCCCATCTGTAGTTCCTGGCTACTTCTCGGTGGAAGCGGAGCATGTCGTGCTCGTGCTGAACGGGAGGGAACAGGCGAAGGTCGCGGGCCGCCACCCAGTGGCTGCACTACGCACAAACGCTAATTCAGACCCACAAAATCCGGCACGTGGCGGTGGTGCTGCTTGGAAACGAGCAGTGCAACAACGGATGGATTCAGCCGTACCTGAAAAGAAACGGAGGATTTGTAAATCTGCTCTTTATTACCTATGACTATGCGTTCGTAAATGAAGAAGATATTTTCCAGTGGCCTTTGGGAGTAGCTACGTAAGTGCTGTAGACAGAGGTTGCAATTGAAACAATTGTTGTGCATGAGGTATGGAAAATATGACTTACTGCTGATGCCCAAAGCAATTATAGTAAGTAAATTGTAGTACGTGATCCTGTTAATCATTTTATAAATCAAACATTGGGATCCTTTGAAATTGCATTTAGAAATAAAAATGATAATAGGAAAAGAATACCAGCGTTTAGGGAGCTTGGAAGGTTTTCTGTTTGTTTTTTCTTTAATAGATTTGCTCTTGAGATTTATCATATCTGCTGATGTGATATGTACCAGTGACATGGGGGATTTAAAAGATACTTATGTAATTAAGCTCCAGGTACTCCTTGTTCACAAATGGAAAGGTGATTCTGGTGGTATTTTTTTTTAACCCCTGTTATGGCTCTTAAAAGGCAGTTGTGTGCTTCCTGGTTTGAGTTGTTATACTCCAGTATCACAGCAGCATAAGCTGGCTTAACTGCATGTTTACAAAAACATTTTTATTATACTTATCTGCTCAAACTACTTGTATGGAGTAAATAAAGGCTCGGTTCAGTTAGATGCACTTTTACCTCTTATTAACAGAGAGTTAATAGTGGTTTAGCTACTTATCACGGCAATATAAGCTGAAAGGAGCACAGGATTATTTTCATATCTTGTGTTGAATTTGAATTCAATTTCCTGTATTGATCCAGTTGGCTCAATCTGGAAAACTGTATGGAGTTTTTTATATATAGCTTGAACTTGCTTACAATGTCTCTGAAATATGATGAATTTGGATTCTTGATAGTGTCAGAAAATTGTTGGCATTGGAAGTTCCTAAGCAAAAAGAAGTTGGATTTTGAGATGCAGAGATTAAGGTGACAGTTAACAGAAAGCAACAGCATTTACAACAATAAAGTAAGGTGCACAGCTGGGTGGAGAAAGATAAATATGGTATCAAAATGGAAGTTTGCAGCCCTTGCACACCAGGGAGTGTAAAAAATGTGGTTAAAGGTGTGAACATGTGCCAGATTTTCCAAGTGAAGAGAGAAAATGAAGATGTAGAATGCTGTAAAAATATTTGTCATGAAGGAAAGAATGGTTCTCAGAAAGTAAGTGAATTAACATTCATCCCACAGGAGAAGAATGAGGAAAGGACCGTCCGTCAGATAATGTACAACAAACCTTTTTGTAGCCAAAAGATTAGATTATTGAAGTCCGCTCAGATCAAAGTGAGATTTTGCTTTGAGAGGCTACCAGTGGTATTTTCAGTTGATAGGCATGCCCAGAGACTAAGGTAGCTGAGACTTAAACACCATAGTTACCATTAACCTGGCCATTTCAGTCAAAACTTGTGGTTGCATCAAGAGCAGCTGCTTTGGAAAAGCATGTTACTCAAGGACATTTTGTAATATGCACACATAGTATTTCTGATATTGAAAAAAGATATAAGTATTTTGGAAAGTTTCTGAAGAGTGGTGGGGGCAGGACTTAAAGTGGTTTGGTTGTGTGTGGTTTGCTGTCTGTGTTTGTATATGTGGATTGGCAACAAACAGGTGCTTTTAATCTTAAAATCCGATGCAGTAAAGATGAAATGGTGCAAAATGTTTATCCTTTGACATAAAACATGTAGTTGTCTAATTATACATTGTTTTTACAGCTACAGAAATTTTCCAGTTGTAGAACCCAGCTGGTCAATGCTACATGATCCAAGATCATATCTATGTAATTTCTTAGGGACAGTTTATAAGAACTCTTCTAGAGAAACCCTAATGGAAATTCTGAAGCAGGATGAGCTTGACAAACTTTGCTGGATTGCAGCCAGAGAACAGTAAGACTTTTAATTTATTTCGTGAAAATATTCAGATTTTCTTGCCTGGTTCATTATTACTGATCTTTTCTTGAGCATTAAAAAATAGTACAGATAAAGGTAATCAGTCATAATTAAATCAGAGAACATTGCTGAGACTCTTTGTGTAGGTCTTCATAACAGCCTTTCTGTTGCTATATTTTACATAAAGCATATTTTTAAATGCACAGAAAAATCTCACACATATACAACCATCAAAGATCATCAGGTTTTTTTTCTTGAATATATTTGATTATGGTGGGAGAAGAAATATTTGTCTTGTGTTTTGTGTGGTTTAATGTCTTTAGCAGAAGAAGACAACCATATTTTGTTGTGTTCCATATAAGAGAGTGGATTTAATCTGTACAGCACAGTTGTTTTTTATTTCAAGTAGGTGGAACAGATCTTTTGACTGACAAAAGTAGGGTTCTGACTGTATTTCTTAATTTTGAAAAGCAACACTTATAAAATGTTTGATAGCAGGCACAGCAGTGCTTAGGAAGACCTCAGCTACCCTGATGAAGAGTCTCAGGAGATGGATTGTATCTGTGACATAGACTCTTATCTCACAGACATTCTGGGGCACTTCAGGAGATGGATTCTGGTTATGTGGATTGCTTTACATCCTAACTTTTGAAAAGCAAACCTCTACTCATGTAAAGTATTTGAGGCCAAACAAAGTCATTAAAAAGTCCATCAAGTGTCTCCCTGTTGGTCTGTTTCTGAACTGTGCTGTGAAGTAAATTGACATATGCGTCATCCAGGTCATGCAGAAGATTGAAAATGGCATTTCAATTTGTTTCTTACACTTCTACGTATTAATAATTTCCTAAAAGGACGACATCTAACATGGTTACAGTCTATTTTTAACAGTGACATTTTCAATAAATTTTTAGAAGACTCTTAAGAGCAGTTACGACTAAAAGTAAAAGCCCATTGATTGTGTGTGTAATACAAAATTCTTACATTGACAGCATTTTCATCTTTATGCATAGTTGAAATTAAAGCGTATCACTTATTTTTTCGTTGCAGTGTCTGTGGGAAAAATATTAATTTTAACCCCCTTTACTTTCGTAGGTGGCAGCCTCAAGAAACAAATGAAAGTTTCAAAAACTATCAAGATGCCTTGCTGCAAAGTGATTTGACATTGTGCCCAGTGGGAATAAATACAGAATGTTACAGAATTTATGAAGCTTGTTCATATGGATCTCTGCCTGTTATAGAAGATGTAATGACACCGGGTGATTGCGGAAATTCATCAATGTACCACAGTGCTCCATTACAGTTATTGAAAACCATGGGGGCTCCATTTATCTTTATTAAAAACTGGAATGAGCTTCCTGCTGTTCTAGAGAAAGAAAAAAAAATGAGCTTACAAGAAAAGATTCAAAGGAGAAGAAAGCTTTTAGAATGGTATCAAAACTTCAAAGCATGGATGAAACAGAAATTCATTATTACTTTGGAAAATTCATTTTTGCCCAGTGATAAAGGATAAATTGTCCCTTTTGAAAATCTAGAATAGATTGCCAGCTTAATTTCCATTAACCTTCTGAGGCAGCTTTTACAGAAAAGTAATCTCGCAGGGTGGATGCATTCCTTTTAAAGTCAACAGAATTGCTCTAACTTGGCCAAGAGCTTAATTTATCCCTTCATTCTTAATGATTTTCAGAGAGGTTGTTGACTTAGTAGGGTGGTACTCTGCAAGGATGACAACAATTTCATTACTATTTTCACAATTTCCATGTTCCTGTGTGACCTGATAAAATTTTTTTAGGATAATATCTTTGAGCATGTGAACTTTTTAAAATCCAACATAAAAATATCAGTTGTGTTTGAAGAAAAGAGGAGAAGGAAAGCTATATGGCACAGGGTAATTTATTATGTAGACTGAAGCAGAAAAGTATTACAGCAAAATTGCCAGGTTTAGCACATCCCAGTAAGTGCTTGTTCTGAAAATGTGAACTGTTTACTTGATTGACATTTCATTTCCAAGAAAGTGGCTATAAAGCTAATTAAAGACTGTGAAATAAAAATGTGTATTTCAAGGTAAAAATAGAGAACTCTTTCTTAAGAATACTTCATAGCAATATATTTCCCCTTTAACTTCAGTTATCAAAATGACTTTCTTTCATTTCTATTTAGTCTTGGGACGTACCTTTCTGCATTTCTGCTGCAGGAACATTCATTACCTGCAGTTACAGCTGTGCACTCTAAACACCGGGCCTTAAACATGAACCTGTTTGTAGCTTACCTGATTTCTCAAGATCTGCTGAAACTTGTCAACTCCAAAAGAAGTATAATATTGTATGTTTATGGAACTACATGTACCACAAACAGTTTCAATGCTTTTTTTGTTAAATATAGCTGAAGTGATCTGTTACTGTTCTTGCCCATCAGGAATGAGTCTGTGCTGTTATCTGTGTGTTTGACTGAGCAGTGTGACTGCACACACCACTGGCATAATCAAAGAGTGTGTCATAGACATTTTTCCATCTTACAGCAGCATGACACATGGGTTCATTCTCGTACAGGAATTCAAAGGCTGGTGCAACTCTACAGCTAAGTAATACTCATTTGTGTAATGATACTATCTGGTTGTGAAATATGTGCCGTAAGAGCATTTCTGTGGTTTTCTTTCAGTTTTCTTGCATCCTTTCTGTGTAGCATCAAAAAAAAGGCACCAAACGAACAAAAAATTCAATCAAAACCCAAAACATAAAAACATAGGGTTTTAGTTTGCTAACAGTGGATCATACCCACGGTGGCTGCTCTAGATCAGCAATAAGGTATGTTTCAGAACACTTGTATTTTTAGGAAATGTATTGCATTTGCTTATAAGAGGGTCTCAGAAGATAAATAATCTAAATCCAAATAATCTGAATTGTATGTGTAACATGAATATCCAGTGACTATCATCCACCCATGTTATCTGAAACATCATGCGGTTGCAATACAATGTAAACATTCCCCATTCAGCTGAAACTGCAAGTACAGCCCTCACAGCTCATCATTGAGTTCATGAGCACTGCTTGGAGGTGGACCCTGTTAGAACAAATTTAAAAAATTTCCACACCAAGGATCTGAAGTAGCCCATCAGTAGTACATAGCACTTGGAGGATTAGAGGAAGCTTGAGTATGTGTAATAATCATAGAATCATGAAATGGTTTGGGTTGGAAAGGACCTTAAAAGATCATCTAGTTCCAACCCCCTGCCATAGGCAGGGACGCTAGATGAGGTGCTCAAAGCCACATCCAGCCTGGACTTGAGCACTTCCAGTGATGGAGCATCCACACCTCTGGACAACCTGTTCCAGTGCCTCACCACTGCAATAATGTAATGTCAGTGCTGTATTTTCCTTTTAGCAGAATCTTTATTTCTACACAAGCTACAAAACTGCAGAGCAATGATCTAGAGCAGTATTTTTCAACTTGTCAGCAGATCCTTTGGCACTCCTCCAGGATTTCAAGGAACTGCAGAAAAAAACTCCGAGAGGGAAGTCTTTACCAGTCAGCTGAGATTCTTGTAAAAAAGGCTGCAGCTCCTAAAAAAACGGTGGTATGGAGGTTGAAGTCTGAAAAACAGTTCAGTGTGTTACTTGGTCATCAATAGAAGAAACATGCTGCTACTCATGCGTTCATTTCTAAGTAAATGTGTGAGTTTTTCTTAAGGGAGGCCAAGATGCACCAAAGTTTTCACAGAATTTCACATTGCAGCTGTTTGCTTACTTTGCGAGTTCAAAGGGAAATGATTGGCACTTACCTGACTTTCAAATTCATATTCTTCAGACCAACAGGAATTAGCACCAGAAGGAAGTTTTTTGTGTTGCATTTCCAGTGCTAATGGAACAAAGAGGGCAAAACATCTTGAAGCCAAGAGAGGGTTCCTAATATATTAGGTAGGTTGTGAGTATTTTGTTTTCTTATTCCACTGTCTAACTTGAGGGAGAGATTGTAGTTCTCCTGTTTTTATTCCCTGATACTTACTCATTGGAAAAATTGTCTACTCTGTGCTCTGTTTGGATCCAGAGATAAGAAAGACAACAAAACAGACTATGGGAAAGAAAGGGTGAGACTGAGAGAGGAAAGACATCAAGGAGTGGAAGAAATCAGAGAGGATGTGTTATCAGTGATAGACAAAACTGATTGAAGAGAAGCAGTTAAGCCACTGGCAAAAAAAGATGGCACATGTCCACGTAGGAGTAGATAGTATCGGCTGTCAGTGGGAAGACGGCAAGTAAGTTTGGTTGTTTAATACTAAGAGGAGAATGTATGCTCTGTTTTTGCAGTTAGCCCTCTGGTTCAAGTCTGGGATGGTGAAGCATAGCTTTTCCACAGCATAAAACAATGCCTCATAGCTGTGCATGGCATCTCTTGGAGAGGGACTTCTGCAAGAACTGAGCCTGCCTGGAGTCAAGAATGCCATTTGTAGCATCAAATGTTATACAGATTGTTAATTATGCAGTGTTTTGCATCATGCTTAGATTTGTATGTGGAATATATAACTCTACCAGCTTTGTTTTCTGAAATATTTCCTGCTGATAAAGACTTTAAACTGGATTGCCTTGCTATGAGAAGAAACAGATCCAGCTTGTCCCAATTTAGTGTAACTCTCTCCTACATTATTTGGAACCCATTAAGAGTGGCTGTGAACATGTGGTGTAAACAATTTAAAAGATCATCTTCTAGAGAGCAATATGTTTTCAAAGAAACTTAACCAGTCTTCACAACTGTTTATAATACTGTAGATGAGGAAGGGACTTGCAAAGGATCTGGTTGCCATTTGCTTACCATTCTTGGATATTTGAGTTGTGATAGTGTATTTCAATAGTTAGGTGTTCTGGTATTTTTGGATATCATCCTTCCATGACTGAAACTTACACAAGGAGTAATAAAACGAAGAGTTTTCTAGAAGCCTTTCTCACAGCAATTGCTAAGTGTGAATTAGGAATACCGTGTGCTGGAATCACCAGTTTCTCTCTTGGCTTACTGCTCTCACCAAAACACTTGCAAAACCACAGAAATAAAATCCTGTTACTTGACAAGCCCTGCATGTTAGTAATAACCAGTAAGAGCTGGGCAAACTCAGGAGCAGCTTCCATGCTAGTGAGTCCTGAAATATTTCCAGGAATTGTTCTTACTGTGATTGGAAAGATGAAGGATGGTTGAACAAAATTTTGCTTGTTTTGGACTGTTCATAAAGACTGACGCTGGGGGAGGCAAAAGTATTTCAAATGCAGTTTTAACTGTGCCATAAGAAACTGTTGCTTCCAAGAAAATTGCTACCATAAGGCATGTTGGGCCATTTCCCAGGAGCTAAGGAGTTTAATGCTTACGTAGTGCTGTGAATCCTGCACAAAGGATTTGAAGAGTCAGACAAAAAGAAAAGAGCTGACCTGATGAAAATGTGCCTGAAAAGGTGATATACAGTCTGCATTGCATGCCAGGACTTCATATTGGTCGGGTTTTTTGCTCTCTGAATTCACAAAGGTAAGTTAAATAGTTTGTACAGTGAGCCCTTCTGGGAGCACTCCAAAGTGGTGCTATGAAAACCATGCCATGCAGCAAACTCTTCTAATTCCAGCAGCTTATGCCATTAGAAAGAATTACATGGATTTCTAACTCCTCACCAATCCATAAATCATGTCTGATAATCTTCTGATAAAGAAATAGCTACAAAAGGTTATGTTACTGATTGATATTTAAACTTTTTGGATGGGTCAAATTTCAGGATTTCTTCAGTGTCTCCTGAACAATAAAAACTAGTAAATGGTTGTCAATATATCTTACGAATCTAATTTTCGTTCACATCTTTACGACTAATATGAGCATGGAGGACTGCTTTGAGTGTTAAAATCTCTCACGGGACTCTAGTTTTAAAGAATGTGAAAGCTGAAAAGGCCCTAGAGGTAAAATCTGAGGGTCAAGAGGAATGCTAAAGAGAAAAAGATGGATGCCTACATACATTTTGGATTTATTCAAGGTTTTTAAGAAAAAATCCGTTTGAGGACTGTAACTACATGGCAGTAAAATGGTGAAGCAAAGAGTTTCAAAACATGCTATGGAACATCAGTCCCCTAGGGTCTGGTGGCTAGTTTGACTGATATTTTAAGTGTCTCTGATTCAAGGTCCCATAAAAAAAGGCCTGGGTCTTCAGAAGAAACTGCTACACATGTTGAGAATCAAGACCCTGTTAAGATCGCTGTAGTTCAGTGCCCAAAAGTAGGTGCCTGCTGTTGAGAAGCTGGCCACACAGCCAGGTATTTGTACAGTACCATCTCTTATTTCCTAATTGTGTTGAGTGCCTTCCTGCATTGCTATTCACATTTTCGTCTCTGAACACCCTTGGGACCTGAGTGCAACTACGTGAGTGCTGCTGTAGTAGAATACAAGATATTTCTGATCCGTGTTCTCACAACACAGATTTGTCAAGCATGCCATGATATAACATTACTCATGCTCTTAGCCAGGCTTACACCAGCTTAATCACACAAGGATAGGTTTAGGTAAGTATCCTCAAATTGCTTCCTGTATTCAGCACAGTCCCATTTCTGGGTTTCACATGACACCATTCACCACTATGGTCTTCATTTTTTTCATCTTCAGGAGTATATAATTTGTAGCTTGGGCTGCATTTTAAAACAAATAGAACTGAAGTACTATACAGTGCTTCCATTAAATATGTGCTTTCAGAAGATATGAGATGCAAAATGAATGCATCAAGCAGAAATGACTCATTCACTAAGATCCAGATGAAGACACAACCTACTGAAAGACAGCAAGTTGTGCAGGTGGCCACAAATAAAAACAAAATCTCTGAGTGACTGAAATTAGCCTGGTTCTTTCAGATGAAGTTATTCAAACAGCATCAATATATCTAACAGAGTTAGTCATATTTTGAAGTTTGCTATATCAAAGGGTTTTTTTTCAGGGCCTAAAATGCAAAGTTTCTCCGTAAGTGTTTACTTTCTTTTCATGTTTTTCCCTCTGCAGTGGAGTTCTTTTCCAAAGAATAAAGGTAGTCCATGGCCATGAGTAGAGATCCACTCCAATATGAGATGCTGAAACATCTTCCTCTGTGGCTGCTTATTAATTATATTTTAGTATTTGTGACAACCCTTGTCACTAATGGTCAGCAATGGGGCTCTACGGGGCTATATCTTAATGCACAAACTACTCCGAGACGCGAGATGCCCACGTTCAAGCCTCTGGTCCAGCCTGGACGTGGACACTGCCACTGCACAGCTGCCAATTCAGAAACGAAACCACTGGGAATTTCTGTGTTGAGTCTCTTTGCTCCTACCTTTGACAGGGGGTGGGGACAGGTAGAGAGGAACAGTAATAGGCTACTGGGGTATTGTCATTCTCTCTGAATATGGAAATGGAGAATTAAGGACAGCTCTGTTTTCCACAAGGCTAAATGGAGTGTACTGATTAATTGTTGTAGGAATTTAAATGGTCCTTTACACTTCCCTCAAATGCTAGCATAGCTTTAAGACAACTGGTGATGTGTGTTCTCTGGTATGGAGTCTTTAATTGCATATCCCATTTTGCTGGAGGGCTCAGTTTATTAATTTAATAGTGTTTTATCAATGTCTGTCAATGCAGCCCTTGGTGGTGATTGTGGAGTATCATTATTGTTTTACAGTGAAAACTAAATAGTCTTACTAATGCTAAAATTGAGGACAGTACTCCATCTGATGAGTACACAAGCAGGGATCTGCACATTATGCCATGTTGTAACAATTTTCCTTCCTTCCCCTGTCTAATCAGACTGATTGATTCTTCTTGTGTGTCTCTTTTCTTTGCTGACCTTCTTTTCACATTGTTATTTTCAGATTATAGCAAATAACTTTCTATCTGGTAGGGATATAATTTCCTTGTCCCCATGGAGAACTTCCACTGAGTACCCAATCTCAGTATAGATGTAATTAGGCTTTTGCTGAATTTCTGCTATAGCAAAACTCGTGCTGTTTCACAGCATGCTGCCAAAACATCTCTCTGTAGGCTATTATGTCATTTGAGTGCTTGTTTCTTAAACATTTAGTCTGTTTAAGATTTTTGACTGACCGTATTAAGAGTTCAATGAAAAGGATTATGTATGTAGGAGAGTATAGAGGACTAACTTCAAACATGTCTTTGCCTTCCGTTTTACAGCAAGGAATGTTCTTCATTCCCTGAATGAAACTTCACATGTAACTATAAATAGCTGATCACAGCTTATAGTGTTTGACACCAAAGTCTTAGACATTGGTTCATGACTTTTGGAATCTGACTTCAGTTCCACACAAGGAACCAAGGGCCAAATGCAGCAGAGGGTATTCACGTGCAATATAAAGCCTAGGGCAGATCAGTTCTGCATAGATTCACTGTCCAAAGGACCAGTCCTTTCAACTACTGCTAAGATAGCCTGTGGTGCTTGGCCTGCTGGTGGGCTGTGAAACACCACAAAGTGGTCCTTAAAACTGTAGCTTTTATTGTTTCTCAATAGCAAATGCACATTTCCTCACAGGCAGATAAACAAGAAGTTCCCCTGCTGCCAGTGTTTGTAGTGAAACAAGATCGCTTCCTTTGCTATTGGTTTTCATTAAAGAATTTACAAACCCGACATACAACTTTATTAAAAAATTATGTATCTGGAAAGCATTTTGCTGTTATTTCCCCCATCATCAAGAAGTATGATGTAAGGTGGAGGATAGGCTCTCCCTCCGCTGTGCAGCTGTGTGCTCCTTTCAAACCTATTGGTTATTCCAGAGGTCCCAACTCTCACCAGTGGAAACCTCCCTACTTTTTGTGCCTCCACATGCCCTGAGTCCCCTGGTCTGGTCAGGGCTGAACAAATCCTTGCTTTTCTCCATCCACCTGTCACTCCTCAGACTATGCATTCTTGTGTTCATTTCCCTCAGAGACCTTACACATGGCCACAGCATGCCTAATGCACACCTCTTGGGTTGGGTTCTGCAAAAAGGAAAGGCAATTGGTTTGGTTCAAAAAGCAGTACCTCTCCAAAGGAGGGGATTGTGCCTGTTCTTTCATATCACTGTTAAGGCATGAGAGCACTTCCCCAAGGCATGTGTGAATTGGGCTCACTTCCCTTCTCCACCTCTGAAAACTTGAACCCACACATTCCAGCTCACAGAATGAAAAATGCACCAGATGTCATCATAGACTGGAGTTGGTCTTTCTCCATTTAAAGTCACCCCACTCTTCACAAAACATTCCAGTACTCACTGGAATAGCAAATTGTAGTGGGTTGGCTTTTAGATTTTTTAGGCCTTCCTTAGCAACAAGGGTCAGGAATCTAAGGAAGTATTCCATATCATCCCTTTCTGCAACACAACATATAAAAAGGCACAGATAAGAGAGCTCGCTCTCTTCTCTCTTCTGGTGGCTGAAGGCGACAGGTCTCTCCGCAGGTGGTCTTTTCTTTGCTTGTATAGGCCAGGGCCTGCCTGCTTGGACCTGCCGTTATCTCCGATCCCTCCAGGAGGCGTGGGGGAGTTAGTTGGTGCTTCACACGGTTCTGCTTGTCTCGTTCAGGGAAGTATTTAATTCGGGTTTTGTATTTATTCGCTAGCTCTCTATTAACGGGTGTATTTGGAGGATATTTGGTTTTAGTTTTTTTAATCCCTGTTTACCCCTCCCTTTTCCCCTGTTTTCCCCTCGGGAGCTCCCTGTTGTGTGTACAATATATTCAAATTGTATTTTAATTATAAATATATATTTTTGCTGTAGCTTTGGCTGTTCGGGTTTTTTTCCTTCCCTCTCTGGGGAGTAGGCTTTGTCACTGGGTCTTGGCAATTTGGCAGAGAGCCAGCTCCAAACTTACACACAAATACACATGTATTTGTTATGGCATCCACCTAGAGGACAGGCATCCCAAGTTCCCATCTCTGTTCCAGATATTCATGTATTTCACATAGGATAATCATTAGACAACACCACTTTCCCATCACTTATTTCTTCCCCCCCGTACTTTGTACGGCAACTCAGTCCTTCAGGGACTGAGACACATAACTCAGTACTGGGAGCTGCAGAACAGGACAACACTGGATGTGACACCACAGCAATGTCCTGGCCAAACCCAACCCAGCACACCTCTTTGCCTCTCATCCAGTATGAGCAAGGGACACTACACCTATACAGTATAAACCAGGCCAAGGCTATAAGCTTAGATCTGAAAGCTGTAACACTACCTTCCTCATGCATCCAAATGCGTCATGTGCACAAGCCTCTCAGGTTCACAAGGAGCAGCAGCACGATGTGCACAGCAGTCCCTCAGTTATCATGGTTGCCTCTGGCTCCCGTTCTTGCAACATGCCCACAATGGCAATGTAAATGTGGAGTCAAATAATGTTAATAAAAATGGGCTTATAAACATTTTAGAAAGAAACAGAGCTGCAGGAGGACTGTACTTAAATAGCAACTTACAAACTCCTGAGTTTAGCTCTGGCTCCACAAAACCCTCTCTGCCAGTTTTCCTGTTTGTAGAAAAGTAGTATCTCCCCCACTTACCAAGGATGCAGCTGCTGTGAAGCTGTACTGATCTGCTGGTGTTTGGTCACTAGACCAACGATTCAGAGTGTTGTGCAAATCTGTACATGCAATCCTTGTGTTGGACAACTGCACATTTTGAAACTTGGGGAGTTTGAGCATGCCTTTCTATCACTGTCCCAGCAATTGGTTAGTATTGTACTTGGTTAGTATTTTCTGATTGTGATTTTATATATGGTTCACAAATGCATATAAAACAATTTTTCTTAAACAGAGCTGACAACTGGATATAGTACTTTTCTGTTTAATACTTAAATCAAGCACTTTAACTTGCTTCTGGGTCTATAATCAATAAGACATTTCTGCTGCAACTACCAATCTCCCCCTTTTCCTCTGTTGACTTTAATTAGAGTATTTCAGTTATTGACTGAACCTCCTTCACACAACATTAAATTGTTTTATCAAAGGAGAATAGCTTTTCCCTGTTGAATTCCCAACTACCAGTAACACCCTTCCCTCCAGCATCTTGATTGCTCTGATCTTTCATTAGAGGCGGTTCTTCGCCTTCAGGGCTTTGACTAATTTTACCTCCTCAGACTGCAAAGTCATATTGCAAGTCTACTCATGATCATGGCTATCCTTCTGCTACCTTCTGCTACAAATAGAGGTAACAGTTGATACTGAAGAGAGACATGATTTTGTTATGATCCAAAGTCTTGGAATGACCACACATCACTTTGATATACCTAATCTCAGTATAAGAAGTAAAAATCTTTCAAAAACTTTGCTTAACGTAGCAAGTGTAACAAAATGGTCACATGAAGGATGTGTAAGACAGCTGACTTACAACAGTTCAGGAGGTGGAAAAGAGAGAGAGAGACATGCACTCACTGTATATTTTATGAACTTGTAGCAACACTTGACAAGGAAACATTTAAGTTGCTAAGAAAAAAATACTACTGCGTCAAAACAAATATGAAGTTTTCACCCTTATGTTTCCTAATCACCCACAATCAAATAGCAGTCTGAGTTTTGGTGACCTTGTTGATAGTGTTTTGTAGCTTGCATTTCACACGGATGGGATTAGGGGATAAGATTGAAGGAACAACAGAAGGACAGAAACCTGAGGCCACAACGGCATGGGAGAAATGAGGCCTGGGGACAGCAGTAGCAAGCTCTGCTTTGAATATCTTCAAGCACTGCCCAAGACAGTAGCTTCACTTCCACTCTAAGAAATTTGGCAGCATGGAATTTTTACTACCCCCATTAAGTGTATATCCTAGAGACCACTATTTCTATAGTTACAGATGAAGTGACTCAATAATATGGTGTAGCTAGAGACAAAAAACTGCCTTGATTTGAGTAGATTTTACCTGGGTTTATTCCAGACATGCTTGAACTCCTGTGTTGGCCTGGCTGAAAGGTAGGTACATAGGCTCTGAAGGGAAGATAAGCACTCATCAGCACTCCCTGATACATCTGCATAAAGAGAACCACAGACATGGACAGTTGTTGTGGGTTGACAGCAGCTAAGCACCCACAGAACCTCTCCTCAGGACAGGGGAGAGGAAAGAAGGAGTCAAAGCGAGAACACTCATAGGCTGAGATGAGAACAGCTTAGAAAGTGAAGGAAGGAGAAAAAAACAAGTAATGCAACAGCATTCATTCACTGCCTCCTACAAGCTGACCAATACTGGGCCAGTCTCAGAGCAACAGCTGCTTTGGAAGAAAAATGCCCCATTTTTCAGTGCTGAGAATGGCATCATCTCAAAGCAAGTATCTTTATGGCCAGTTTGGGTCAGGTGTGGGACCAGATTTCTTACCCACCCCCATCCTACTCACTGCAGGGGAGGGGACAGAGCAAGAAAGAGAGACGGCATCAACCCTGTGCAAGCACTGCTCAGTAACAGACAAAATGTTGGTAGTGTCAACTCTGGTTTAGTTACAAACCCAAACCATAGCATCACAGGGGCTGCTATGCAGAATGTTAACTTATCCCAGCCAGAGACAGTACCATATCTTCTGCTGTCTGTCTTCCCTGAGCATTCTCCTTTCCTAAAATGATCACTGGTAGCTTTTCATGGCTAACTGCTATTCATGTAAAATCAGGTGGAGGAAGTCAAAGACCTTTTGCTTCAATGCAGTTATCACATGAATTTCACCTCTGCCAGATGTAATTTCCAAGAGACTTTGGAGAGAAGCCATATTGGAATAATTACAAAAGTGTCTCTATTCATTGCAGTAGCAAAAGACTAGTTTTATGAAGTCATCCCTTGCTGTTCACTGAAAACTGAGTCCACTGAGGCTGCAGTGAACATAATGGTATTTACAGAAGGCCAGTGATCCAGAACAAGCATTACTAACCTTAATACCCCACGTACAAATGCCTTTGACTCAACTCATCAAGAAATGCTTCCACATCACAGGTCCACTACTAAGTCTTTTACAGTTTAAACATCCCTGGCAACCACAAGAAGGACAAACAACACTTGGAACAACAAAGGAAAAGTTAGACATTTCACAGCACGAGATCTTTGTGGACTCCAAACTAACCAGTCCAGATTATCAGTAGGTACATCGAACAGATAGATGGTTTGTCACATGGGCAGCACCATAGACACTATGTGCTTGTCTGTCCTTCACAGCAAGTATCTGAGGGAGCAATGTGAGCTCAAAGAAGATACCAGCTGTGCTCCTACATCCATTCCCTGTTTATCATCCAAGCTTGTTGTTCTTGTTGTACTTATGGCTGGTAATTCTGGTTTGTGCTTCTCCTGATAAAAGCTGAATCAGGAATGAGGAAAAAATTCTCAGAGGTTTCTTGTTTAAAGTCACACTTAATTCCTTTAATTGAGAGTAGATGAACTCTTGCTCACCCTTTTTTTCCCCATAGACTTTTCACAGAAAGAAATGCTTTGCTCGAGAAACTGAATAAAAACAAATTGCAGAGAGCAGAGCTTTAATTTAAGCAATAAAAAAAGCAATACTGCAATCCTTAATTAAAGGAAGTTTGAGACAACTATGTGGTTTAATGGTCTGGTAGAACCCTTGTATTCCAAGAAGAGCTACATTTGTCAAGAAAGGAACAATCTGGTAAATATATCTAGTTTATCTTGCAGAACCACTATTATCTCCTGAAAATAGCAGAGTTCTCCATTTTAAGAAGTCCATTTAGATTTAGCTTTCCCAGTCCCCTCTGAAAAATGCCCATGGGGATTTTATACAAGAAGACATGGAGCTGGCATCACCTGTCTGGGAGTACCTATTCTCCTTCATCACCTCATCCCAGTAAGTTAGCCGTGCAAGATCATAAATTGCAGCAGTGTGGAAGAGTATTGCAAAGAGCACTTGGCAATTCTGATCTACTATTCTGCGTAGTTACAGAACTATTTCTCCAACCCTCCTTCGCTCAGCTCTCTTCAGCTCCTGATTCCCCAGGGCATACATGTATGAGCTGCTTCTACACAGCAAGATGTCCTCTGTCTCCACACTGGTAACATATTCTCTATCTCGGGTCCATGATCTTTCCTCAATAGCAACTTGCCTATGAATAGCAATGGGAAGAGACTTGTAGAAAATCACTCATATCCTGCTTTGGAGATGTTCCCCTGCAATGCCCTGAGCAGCTCTGATTAGCCAGAGAAATATTATGCTCCATTGAGATCATATCACAGACATGTGACAACTGCAGCGACAATCTTAAAGATTGTTTTGTCCTGTGTAGTGGTTTGAGAGCCCCAAAATCCAATTCTCGAGTCCAATCCCCCCTCCCACAACTCAGAGCAGTGTGAGATGGGTTTTCCAGACACAAACATGAGACTCAATATGAGGGGAAAAGAAATTATATTACAAACACTGTACAAATAAATATTATAATATATCATATACAATCTCAACTATTTCTTTCCTATAATAAATCATTCTTTCTGGTTGTCTCAGTCCAGCTTTCCAGGACGCCTGAGCTTCTCAGCTCCTCTCCCTCCGGTGCATGCTGCATTTTAGGACTTCCATCGAGTGGGAGTCCACCACCTCTCCTCTCTAGGAGGGGTCTCCAAGGAGTTTGGGGAGTTTATTTCAGTTCTTACCCAAACTCTCTCTCTCTCTCTTCAGACAACTCTATGTCTCTCTTCCTTGGCTGCAGTGCCGGCTTTGCTGCTTCTTCAGTTCCTATCTCTTGGCTTTCAGCCATAGCCTCCATTCACTTCTGTTTCTGTCACTGCTTCTACTGCTGCTTACAGTGGAGAAACACCCCCCAGCTCTTAGCTACAGATACTTAGCCCAGTCTAACACTGTTCCAAGTCCCTGTAGCCCCCCAGCTGGGGGTGGTGGGGGGCCCAGCCCCCAGTGGGGCTCCGGACCCCTTCTCCTCGTGGCCTCAGAACATGGCCACCTCTCCAACAACAACTATCACCTTCTTTTCCGGTCTGCTTGTGATATGTTTATATTTTGCAGGAGCGCTGGTTGGGTCAACCACAAGAGAGACACCACCCCCTTCGGGGATTACCACTTTTTATAACTCCAGGGGGAAAACGTTTTTCCCCCACCATATCCTTGAAGAGGATTGAATTTCTCTCTTACTTTTTGTTAAGCACAGTGTCTTCCTCAAAGCAGCCAGTGGCTGGAACCATTTACTCAGGTTGTAATTTTCCTCTGATGATCACATTTACTAATGTCTAACTCCTGGGAAGCTAATGAGACACATACTCGTGTATTAAGAGTGCTCCACAAAACATTGGGAGATATGTTCTCTGCCTTCATTTTTTTAAGGAACAGAAACAGATGCAGCCCTGCCAGTTGGCTTACTCCTGGAACCACTCTAGTTCACAAGGAATATTTTAAGAACTGTTTTATGAATAGTATCTATAAAGATTATGAAATACACACCAGGAGAGGATTTTTTTGTGCTATCCTTGTCTTTTTGGGAATCCCCATAAGTGCTAGGATATTGGACTACAGGTTTTTATATGTGGCATAAGTAGAAAAGACATCCTTTCAGATGTTACAGAAAAAAATGCTGGTACCAATTGGGAATATTGAAGTTGCTCTGGGTTTCTTTTTATCCCCAAATTTGCAAATAGAGCATTTCCATGATGCCTATTTAGCAAAATTGTGTGTAGCCAAGCCAGTTTTCATACAACACCTTTTCACCAGAGGGAAATAGCACTTTATGATATGGCACTTTTGAACAGAAATTCTGTGTGTCTTTTTCTGGAAATTCTCTCTCCCTACATATTTTGGTGTAAACCTCATTTATCTAATGCTTATTTACATAACAAATTCAAGCTGTTTATTTCAGCTAATAAATGGCTGAATAAATAGCTGAAGGCTCTCGCAGATATCAACTCATCCACACAGTGGAATAAAAAGACCTGTGCAGACCAAATATAGCAGATCTGATGAGTGTCTCAATAAGGCCCGAGATTACCCTTCATACCTGTTAGACTAAACCAAACAACAGTAAGGCTGGACACTGGCTCCACTGTTGACCAGGTACAGTCATGGAGTGGGACATAGTGAGCCATGGTGAGAGGAGAGCAGAGGATCCGCCTTGCCAGATGCACACGGGATGTCCAGCATGGATAGTGGAGCAGGACATCCTGTGTGAAGCTTGTCTGAGAGCAGCTGCCAGTCAAGCAGGAGAGCTCTCCTGGGGTATGTGTTCTGCTAGAAAGAGCAAAGCAGATCATCTCATATGGGATGAGCAGATAGCAGGAGGGTGCTGAGGGGTTCCCGGAGCCGGCTGAGGCAGGGCCGAATGCATTTTGAGCTGAGAAAGGGAGGCTGCGCTGGTGACCATGTGCCATGGCCTCCTGCACAGCCCATGTCTTCAGAGAAGCATGGAAAGCAGAGGAATGTTGAGACCACTTTGAAGCTTCCTCTGTGCCTCTGTAGTCAGAAGAAGATTAAGTTCTTTTGTAGTCACTCCCAATGTGATGGAAATTGTTGGTGCAGGCACAGCCAGTGCCAGGGACACTCCTGACTTCTGACTCTCCTGCCCCAGTTCCCACTGCATCCTGTCAAAAACATAAAAATGAGCACCCATTTCACTTGAACTCAGGATGTCAAGAACAAGAACTGATGTAGGTACTATAGAATATAAAGGAAAGAAAGAAATAAATTGCAAGAGGAATTAGAGCTGTTCCCCTAACAAGATAAATTCTGGCTCCTTGGTGTTTTTGAGACCCTGTAGGATGATTCAGACAATTAGAGTATTAAAACAACATCTTACAGCCTGCTAAAGAAATACAGAGAATGCAAAAAGGAAAAATGGAGTAGGTCTCTAACATAGAATCCCAGAATGTGCTGAGTTGGAAGGGACCCACAAGGATCATTGAGTCCAGCTCTTAGCCCTATACACAGGACACTCCCAAGAGTCACACAATGTGCCTGAGAACATGTCACCATTTCTCTCGAAGTCACTAACAGCTTGAAAATAAATTGCCATGGTTACACTGGATTGGTGCTCTGTGAAGGCAGAAAGAGCCTTGTATGTTGATATTTGCCACAGACCATCATATCACTTTGGTAAACACAACCACCATCACATAAACAGCTGTAAGATGCAGGGAGAAAAAACAGCATTACTGTGAGGAATTTCAGTATGAGTAATATAAAGAAAAGACTCATAAAGCCAGAATGAAATATCCTTGAAATTCTTCAGCATTGTAAATGATGATTTGCTAACTAGCAAAATAATGCAACCACTGTCAGGGGATTCTAGTCTTGTAAAAACTTCGTCCTGCAAAAGAGAGGAAAAAAGACTGTACAACAAAAAAGCAATAATTGTTTAGGTTACACTGACAGTATTTTGGCCATAAACAGCCTGTTTGCTGTGGAGCAGAATCTCAGCCCTGCAGACTTTGGTGATTGCCCCCCAGAAAAAAACTCTCTCTGGGTTTGGGGGTGTTCCAGCACTGAAAATATTTAAACCAAGATTACAGCGTTTTGTGAAAAATGTTCCGTTCCAGTCTGAACTACTGGACCTGAAGCAGCCATTAATTCCTGAAATCTCATGCTCTTTATAATTCAGCAGATCAGCCCAGGAGATCCATGGTGACTTCTTAGCAACTCAGACTTAATAACTATGAGCATTAATGTAGGCAAATGTCATAATTTACCGGTGATGCCATATACCCAAGCACTTTATATTCTCAGTGGAAACACTATAAACTAAACTTTACAAATGCAGTTTAATTGTAATTTATATACCTTTGCCTTTAGTGGGGGCACTCAATTTACATTTTGCTGTATAGGCTATATATTACTTGGACAGAGATCAGCAGTCTTTTCTAACACCCAGATGATGTGAAGTATCATGGCAAGTATAATGAGAATTGTTTTCATACAAGTAAGACTAAAGAAGGGAATTATCATCCAGGGAGTCAATACTCTACTGATAAGTAACCCCCAAGGACCATGAGCCAGCATGTTTACAAAAATAAAGGAGGAACCAGCACAGTGTCAAGCCACTCTAGAACCTACACTCATCTGTGACTTGCTTTTCATTGTCTTCTTTTGACAGCTTTAACTTTTTTATACCTAGGCAAGACAAAATGTCAGGTCCCCAGAGCTTTAACCAAATATTTAGAAACTGTGCACTCTTAAAAAAATCAAACAACTTTAGTCTAACATTGTAGGTTCAGCATTGTGAGGATGAACTAGTTACACTCTAGTTTAGCATTGAGACACCTAGATTTTATAGAATATCATTAAATCAACAACACGTGAGCTTTACTGTTACAGACGAATACCAAAAGGTGCTTGAAAGAGTAGTAGAGCTGGCAAAACAGGGGCCTTTGTCTATCAATCAACCAGATCAGCTAGTCAAAACTCCAAATGGTCTTTTATTTGTCTGTAACTTTTGAACCATTCTTTTAGAAGATACTATTACACTGCTCAGTGCCGTCAGAAATACTGCCTTGACTCTTGTAAAAACAACATATTCTATATTTCTCATCAACTGTACTTCCTAATGCATTTTTATTTTAATCAGTCACAGGAAAAAATTAACATAAAATTTTATATAAAACATCCAGTTTGAGCCATTTTGAAATAAGGAGGACCATGTTGATAACGATATAAAGAAAGTGAGCTTTAAGAAAGCGCTGAATAGTATTCAGACTCTATTCTTGCTTAGCAGGGTCTCTTAAATTACATTCATGGGAGGAAAAGTCAAGTCACCCTGAAGTGGAAGAAAACAGATTATGTCTTTTCTGGGAGAAACACTCTTCAGAAGCATTTCTTGTACCTTAGTGATAGTATACTTAACAATGCACTGATTTTATTTTTATTTTATTTCTAATTTATTTTTATTTTTTAATCTTGTTTTCTGCTGGTTACTTACTGGACTTAATGGATGACAGCAGACTGTGCATAGGCATCTGGAGGAAAAGGATGCTTCCCTTGGCATCTCTAGCCCAGCAGCGGTGCTCACAGCACATCACTCTCAGCCACTGAGGAACCACTGCAGTACCTTGCTGTTAGAACTCTTCAAAGAAAAAAGACAGCTGAAAAGTCAGTTCATCATTGCTATTTTTCAGCTGTATGATTTTAAAAACCAGTTTTATTTATCTGATATAAATGTAGTAGATTTCCTCATCTTACAAATATTCCTCATGTGTATTCTTTGGAGATTAATGCTCTAACCCCACTGTAAATTATGACAGGATATCTGTAATCTACCACTGACACACCTCAATGCTTAAAAGTCTTTGGCCTCCAGCCTTGGGCATATCAAGAACCAAGTTTGTTTTTCTTTGATCATCCTGATCACCCTCACAGCTCAGTGCTCAAGGGCTGAAATCTGCCCCCACTGAAGTGGATGGCAAAGCTCCAACCTTAATCGGTGTTTGCAGAAGTTTAAGCCTTTTGGCAATGGAGACTTTTTTGTTTCACAAACACAAGGTCAAATTAAGCACAGGGAAGGGTCTCATATCACTTTATGAAAACAATTGGGATGGTGGAGAGAGATCCAGATCTGATGACAGTTTGTGGTTCTGCCAAAGGGTCTCCATAACTTACATGTACGAAGTACAGCTACACTGTTAATCCAAGCCTGAGCTGGCTTGCTGTAGCTGCTCAATTGTGCCAGCTCTCTCTCAGCTTCTTTTTTCAAGACAGCTAAATTTGCATTTACACTATAGATGTTGTTTCACGGCACAACTTTCCACATGGCAGGTGGTTTTCTAGTAAGATGACATTTTGTTCTAGTGAGATGACATTTTGTTCCTAATTAACGTACGCAGTTCTTCGCTCAGGCTAGGTGATCAAAACAAGTCCTGCCAAGAAGAAAGGAAAAAGGAATTCACAGCTTGAACACTAGACCAGCATTCCTAACTGTTTCAGACAATTAGTTCTGAAGCTGATTAAAATTCATCCTTCCTGTTCCTCTTACATCTCTTAAAATATGATTATATTGCCTTCCTCAAGATCATGGGCAAGGTGAGACCATTGGAGAGCGAGATGCTCTGGGTAATCTAAAAGGAGAGGAAACCTCTCTGTTCTTCCTTTTCTTCCTCAGTGAATTTTCATTCTTGTATAATGAAAATGAATGCTGAGCTGCTGTGTATCAGCAGAGAATTTACAAGTCCATCCATGGAAAGTAGATCTTGAAAGAGGATAACCTTTCCAAGTTCATGATCCCTTTTGAATGATGGAAACCAGAAGACAGTAGGTGGCAATAGGTGTTGGCTAAATCAGTGGGCTCTGGAAAACCAGTGGAAACAAGGTCTGCATCTTTCAGAAGTTGAGAAAAGAAAATTGGTGGAACATTTTGTTTACTAAATCCTGGTTCCAACTTTGACTTTTAGATGACCACTGCATGGCTGGGACATGTTCCTGCTTAGCACCACACCTGTACAACCCAGTGCAGATTGCTCATCATGAGCAATAGGTCAATTTTCTTGCCGGAAGCTCAAGTTCTAGAAGGCAAGCTGGAAATGGCCATATGTTATGGTATATCTTGAGACTGAAGTGCGAATTAGACTGCATGCGTGGAGACTAAGCCATTATCCACATGAGAGTGTGCAACATGACTGATTCAGCTTGTCTCCAAGTTCGTCATGAAGGAAAAGCCAAACATCAGTGCAGGACAAAGGTATCCTCACAGCATGCATGCAGCCAGCTCCAGCTGTGGCAGGTACAGTACAGGCTAGTAAATCATTTGAACCACGCTCAGCTTTGAGTACAGCAAAGACGTTACAGCCAGGCTGACAGGTCCTCGGTCCAGACAGAAAGCACATAGTGACAGCTTGGTGTCTTCCCGAGGCCAAAGCACTAACTAAACAGAAGACATGACTTCTGTGTCTCTGATCGCTGTTCCTAAATGGAGCATTGCAGAACTTGTCTCTCCTCGTCAGGCCTTGGCAAGGACTGCCACTGAAAGAGCTTCAGATGCTCAGAAGGTGCTGTGGTAATGGTTGTGTAAGTACCACAGACACGAAGTACCTCCATTGCTCCTTATATTCAAAGGTTTGTTGCTTCCTCTGAACTGTTTTCTTGAATGTGCAATTTGCTTTAGTCACCTGGTTAGCGCCATCCTTGATCAGTAAAGAGGGATGGGTGTGTGCTACCTGCTCTGCCCTCTGATAGCAAAGCCTGTGCCACTGTGCCCCAAGGCTTGTAATTCCTAGCCAGACACTTGGGGGATGCTTTGGGTATATCTGCATTGTCATCTTAGCTCAGAGCATCAACTTGCAGCCAGCCAAAACTCCCTACTTCCTACCATGCTCTGCTTCACTCTGTGCCATTGTCTGGTGAAAGCCAATTGTCTGCTGCAACCCTCCATGCAACTCAGGTAGCCCAGCAGAGAGTGGCACTGGCCCAAGAGTGTATTCAACCCCCTGGATGGGTGGCTGCCCCCGATTCTGATGGTTTGTACCTGTCAGAGCTGGCTGAGCCCACCATACTAGCCAGTCTGGTAAAGCAAGACATGTTGCCCTGCTCACTGCTCCTGCACTGTTGAGGCAGTAATGACAGCTGTTTTGGTGATGGGTACCACTTAGAGCAATTAGCAGGAAACCTCATGTGCCTCTAGAAAGTGGAACATGCTTCTTTCCCTCCCAGGGGAGGATGGTCCTTTGTAACACCTAGTGAATGAAGAGGACAAGGTAGGTGTGTGGTGGGTCATATACAGGCCAGAAAGGGTCAGAAGAGGGATTGAACTGACTTTACAGACCTCGTGACTTGGGCTTACCACATACCTGGAGAGGTAAAATGGCAGGTGTGTACCCATGGAGGCACAAATACCCATAAAAGGGAAAATAAACAGAAGAGAGGGTAGGACAGAAGAAAAGTGAAACAGATTCTTCAGATGAAGAGGAATTATTATTCATCTAACACTAGAGCCTCTCCTCAAAGGGTTTTTTCTTTAATTGCTCCCACTACAGAAGGAAGTTATTAAAATATGAAAAGATGCTGGGATAAAGCACGTACATCAGTGTGCGCTCAATTTAAAAAATCTACACCAATATCCTAATCAACTTTTAGCTAAGGCACAGCAGTCTCTTCTGCTTACCTGGTACTCTGAGGAAAATGATCTTATTTGTCCTCCCAGTATGATTCATCTACAAAAAAGGAGATTATTTGGTGTTTGCCATTATTAATGGCGCCCACATAGAATGAGACTTTTTCCCCCTCTGTGAGCTAAAGCTTAACTTGCAGAAGGATCCTTTTGAACACAGTGGTGCTAAACTTATTGGTGGCTGAGTACTAAGCATTTTCATATTGCTTTGAAGCCATTTATGAGGGTCTTTCAGTAACTCAGAATAAAGTTACCTTTTTCTCCTACGTGCTCCTTCATTACATGCTCCCCCAAAGATCATGGAGAAGCAAGGAAAATCATAAATATTCATTTCAAAAAGTTCAGTTAAGACTTGTGCATGAAGACTTTCAGTGGGCTTATACAAAAGCACATTAGAGACTTTGCTGTGTGTATGTACATAAAGCCCAGAATATCAACAACTCAGAAACAGTCATGGCTCTCTCTTTTTCTAAATCATATTGCAAGACCTTATTCCTCATCTACTTCATCTTTTTATCATCAGACAGCTTTTATCTAGCTTGAGAAGATTACAGGGTACAGTGGACTAAATATGACATGCAATAATCCTTAAAAGTTTTGACATAGGACTATTAGTAAAACTGCCTCTCTTTAATTATTTTTATACCTTGAGAAATTTCTTCTTTAAAGCATATGGATTTTCTTTTTTATTAAAGTTAGTAACCATGCTGAATCACATTGCTTGGTTTTGGTCATATATTGTGCAGAGTAGATTTTTTAAAGTGACTTTACTTCCCATTTAATGCCTCACATGCCCAAGTTCAGTTCAAGTGCCTGGGCAGTACAACCTTTATTCTTTGCTTTCTTTCAAAGACAACTCTAGTTTCCTCTTTTTGAGGACTAAAAAAAAAAAAAGAAGAACAAAATCACAGGATCTGGTATTTTTTAACTTTTTCTTATTACTTTCAGTAATAAAGGACTTCCAGTTTTCATCATCTAAGCCACAATGGCACTGCAACACTTCAGACAGCACAGTATTTGGACCTGGGCCTCCATGACATGCCTTCTCCCACCCCCACTCCCCCATCCTTATGTGTGAGGCGGCTGCTCAGGCAATGGAGCTTCCTGATGTCTCCAGCTGGAATCCAGCCATTTGGCATCCAGCTCCTTGTTTTTCCAGCACCCAAACATGCAAGAGCCCTGTCCCTGGATGATTTGAGGGAACAGGGGTCTGTGAATACAGTGTGTCTGTGTGACAGACTACAGGAAGGAATCCAGAGGGATACAGAGGTTGACTCCGGCTTGGTGATGGGGTAATTTCTTGGGGGCACAGTGTGACAGGAAGGTTTAAAGGTAATGTGACATTTGCAAAAGCCCTAGAGGTGCAGCAAAGTGGGGAAGGAACACTCTCAATGAAGCAGAATGCTAGTGCCAAGGCTGGTAGAAACCCCACTTATGGGCTCTTCTCCTGAGAGGGTAGTGTTGGGGGCAAGAAGGGAGAAGGATCAGAGTTATGAGAGCTACCTCCTGCCTTCTCTTCCTGGTCACCCTAGGAGCCATCTCCAGTGAGGAAGTGCAGTGCTGGGAAGACAGAAACCTGTGTCCTACTTCTCATTTTATCTTACTCACCACAAATTCAGTCATCTTGAAAAACAAGGATTAAAAAGGCTTACTACTTAGTCTGATATAAGATGAAAGAAAATATACTTTCTGGCTGGCATATAAGAATTGGACTTTGAAAAGATTTGAACAATTCTGAAGAGCAATGTGAAAGCTGTAGTGTTGTGACAGGATACAGCGATTGAGAATGAGATGAGGTCTCAGGTAACTGAACTGAAGTTAAATGGAACAAGGGCCCTGATCCCGCAAAGCCACCTCACACAGGCACTGCAGTTCCCATGCTCTGTTCTGACAGTGAGGTTTGTCTGGGATGTGGTGATTACTATTTAATGTCTGGGATGTGGTGATTACTATTTAATGTCTCATTTAATATGTTAGTGAATGAGCTACTGATGGCATAGCTGAAGATGGAAATATGCTTTTCCCAGCAAAGAGAATAGAGAATATTGACAAATAGAGAACTGCTCTCACCAGAGTGTAATTTTCTCTTCACCTTTGAGCCTGCTTTCTGTAAAAGGCAATAGCTTCATACTCCCTTGGCAAAAGTCAACAAACATCCCCAGTTTGAGATGTGCAATATAGGAACTCCAAAATGTTCATTTTCAGTGTAGTTATTTCACGTTCACATACAATTTCAGTTGCCACGTTCAAAAATGTTAATGAGATTTCTGGCAGTGAAAGAAGCATCTTGGATAAAATGCTTTCTAAACATTAAATATAGGCTTATTGTATTCCTTTCTAAAAACTAGTATGAAATCTTTTCTTCTCAATTCAAGTTGTAGCCACAGTTTCAGAGAATTTTTGGGTTGACTCAAGATATCTTAACATAGAAACTGCTAAAAAGAAAAGTGACAGAGGGTTTTTTCTCACTATCTCTGGTTTTTTAAGAGCTAATGGAAAATAAGCTGATGGAAATTCTGTTTGCCTGAGGCAGTCAGCTTTTTTGATGTGTGAGTAAGGTATGATTATTTTTTTTCATCATAGTAAATATAGGGTGAGTTGGACTGTGTGCCTAGGCTTGTAAATTTTCATGACAGCTTTGCGTACTGAAATGATTCATGTAATGAAATAATGCTGGAAGTTCAAAAAAGAAATGCATCTTCTCCTGTCATCCAGATACTCACCAAGATACAGAATCCTACAGCCTCTTGAAGTCAGTAAAATTATTTTAAATTAGTTCAGCAGCTTTGGAATACACATATAAAGACAATTCAAATTTTCCTTCCATGTTGGTACCTGCTTTGTGTGATTACTTATACAGGGCATTGTTCTAGCAAAAGGAAAGTAAAATACTTGTTTAACACTAAAGATAAATTAATCACTCCTGTTTCTCATTAGCAAAATAATGAAAATTCAGAAAAAGAGACAGCCTACCTCTAAATTCCAATCTGGACAGAGTCCTGTCCTAGAAGAGGATTAAACAATTGACCAGACAGACACTTAACCTTTCTGCATACACACTTGTCTGCCTGACCTAACAGTCCCTTTCATTCCTGCTTTTGGACACACAGAGCATTAGACTCATTTGAGCAGCAAAACGAGTGTTCTGGACCTGTAATAAAACAGATCCAGAAAATACAGGCTGCTTACTCAGAGAAAGAAGAAGAAGAAACAGAAGGTTTAATGTCTACAATTTATACAATGAGTTCAAACTTATGCACTGCGGGGCTTAGTGTTGGATGTCTGGGCCCCAAAACAGAGTCCAGGAGCCTCTACTACAGCTTCATATTGAATGCTCAGAGTTAGTCAGACATCCCATTTCCTACTGCCTACTACTATGTTGTCCTACTCACGCACTGGTTTTATAGCTCTCCAGCCTGATATAATTCATTCTGCATAGACACTGCATAGCTTCATACATGTGTTCATACAAACTTGGGAGATGTCTGTCACAAGCCTGTTTTGCACCCCAAATACTTCAAGGCCAGTACATTATCTGACTCAGCAGCACTCAAGTACTCTCTTGAATTCAGCTGAAGGAAGCAGTAGTTTAAATCCATCAAGCAGAAAATTGGACTTGAGAAGAAAAGGAAAATTTTAGCTGCATGGAAAAATGTCAATATGCTGTGGGGCCTTTGGGGAAGATGCAGCTGCAGTTGCCGATGTTCTTGAGGGATCAGCAAAAGCTGAAGCTCTGCAAAATGAACCTGATTTAACTCATTCCCTGTGGCTCCCAGAATTGAGTCATACTTTTAAGTATGTCCAGCTTTCGTACAAAACCTTTTCATTACATCACCTCCAGCTCAACTATGCAAGTAAAATGGATATGACACACATTTTTAACTTGCAATTATTGTTTTTGCCAACTTTTCCTAATTAGTGCAGATTCTCACTGCGACCTATTTTCAGGAAGTGAACAGTTCAGTCAGGCCTGGATGATAAGAGCCTGTATTTTTACTCCTACAAAATAATAGAAAGCTCATCAAGTTTCCCTTTAGCTGTTGCTGCTGCTGCTGCTGCAAAAACAAGTTATAGGTACAAAACAGGACACTTATTTTCAAAGTTAAACCTTGAAAGCCCTCCAAGTCCGCAGCACTGGAGACATTTTTAATCAGATAATCTCTACTTCATCTCCATATATCTATATAGAGCAGATGTGACTCCTCCACCTCAATTTCTCACCAGACTTGCTGCAGAGTAGTGCTTGCTCTCATTTCCTTTCTCTTGTGGTCCTGCCAGTTTCTTCTTCAGTGAATCTTATTATCCTGTCTGAGCAGCCACACAACTTTAACAGGTGCGCCAGAGACTACTTCCCTGGACACAATTTCCTACAGTCCGGTGTTTCTAGTTACTTTCTTGGGCAGTAAGAAATGTGCCTGTGACTCCCCCAGGTTATGGCAGGTATGCTTGCTAAGGGAGTACTCGCACTCCCATGCTGGAGAGCTGAGGAGGGATTCCAGGCTTACTCCCATGCCTACGTCTTTTGGCCCACACAAGGCAGCTCCCACATAGCACACAGGATTTTCTGGGCAGTCAATTCTCCCCACACACTATGAAAGGGGAGTGAACCACTAGGACTGCATTTGGCATTAGACACTGCAGTGCTTGCACTGTAGGGAATAAAATCTTACATTGGGCCAATTTGACATATATGAAAGACAACTTCTGAAGTGTGCTGATAATCTTGTATCTATGCTTCATAGTTTTCTTTATGAAAAGAGATATAAAGTCCTCCTAGTCTAACACAATTTCAAACCAAAGCAAGAAATTTTCCAACGACAAAAAAAATAATCTTGTGCTAGGTGATTCTATCTTGGTCTGCCCTGACTGCTCAGGGATGCATCAGCTGCTAGTCCCCCAGCTCAGTGTGACTTTGGGACCTGCCCAGAAGGCTCTGGATTTAAGAACTGGCTTTTTGCTCTGCTCCACAGACTGAACTTGCCATGTCATGTCCTATTGTCATGGGTTTGGGGTTTGAGATTGATTTCTTTTTTCTCTGTAAGTACTTTCAAGTTAGCTTAGAAGGTTTGGGAGGAAGGGAGAGAAAGAGGCAGATAGTAATGGGGTCTTCTGATCAGATTCCCTTCACTATATGTTTCAGAGAAAAACAGAATGGTTGAGGTTCTAAAGGACCTCTGGAATCATCTGGTCCAACCCCCCTGCTCAAGCAGGGACACCTACAGCTGGTTGCTCATGATGCCAAAATTGGCAGAAATGAGACTGCTCAGAGACAGTTTTGAGTCTTTAAGCAGCAAAGGTATTTATTTTGAGCAACGTTGGGGAACCAGCCAGCTCACGCTGGACAAACTAGCTCCGAAGTTCTCAGTGAAAAGCCAGGTAATTTATACAGTTTTTATGAGTGATTACAACATCTATACATGCATCTTCATTTAATTTCACAATCTAATTATCATATTCATAATAGGCAGAGTCTAGGTGGAGCTTGAGACAGAGCTGTCCTTTTAGGGAGTCCTCTGGTGGTCTTTCCGGTCCTTCAGCCTCAAGAGGGTCCTCTTTGTCATCAACTTTTCCTGACTACGCACTGGGAGCTTGCGAAAACCCCCCCGATTCAGCTCGCTTATCTCCCCGGATGTCCATTCTATCTAATTCATGACTACTAAGTTGTCCTTTCTGTTATCTTTTCAATAGTACAGAGCATACGTAGGCAGAGCTCTGGAACAGGGTACCACTTGGCCCTTAACATTAATGTTGCATTCCTCAGAGAGAGGGTCTGTAACATCCCCTCAGAATAGAATTCCAGCATCTCAGAACTCTTGCTTGGTTTCACTCAGGACCATGTCCAAACATTTTCTTATTATCTCTAAGGATGGAGACTCCACAACCTCCCTGGGCAACCTGTGCCAGTGCTGAGTTTAATAAAGTATATGTTCATATTTATACTAAGTTTAGTGCATTTCTTACACTTTATAAAATTAGGTGAGGACTACTTGCACATAGAATAAAAAAAAAACCAAAACAAAAACCAAAAACTAATATGAAATTAGTGTTCAATATTCTGAATGAGAAGCAATAGTGTCTCAAAAAATCTGGTCTTTGTTCTCATGTTACCATACAGTGAAAAAGCTGTACAGAACCGAGTATGGTTTGAGGGAGTACTCTTAATGCCATCCTCTCTTAGATGGTTTCCCAGGGCTATTTTTTTAGAAGGAGTGATCCACCACTCAGTTATTTCTCAAAGGTTTCTTAATAGACAATTAGGTGTTAAAACGCCAAAAGAGCACAGTCTCAATAGGTACTTGGGCCCATTTATAAAATAAATTAACAAAATAAAATAGGGTTTTGATAAAATATAGAAATAGGGTAGAACTGAATACCTGTGTCCAAGAACTCAATTCAAAGAACACTGCAGCAGCTGGTTAGTAATCCTAAAGGCACCTTGCTTCACTAGAAACCTGCCCACGGACCTTGAAAATTTTTGTTTGTTGTAGCTCTATTTTCCTATTATAGCAGAAGGAATTCTACCTGAAAGCCAATGGGGTTTCAGAGCCAACAGGAGTACCACAGACATGGTGTTTGTTCTCAGACAACTGCAAGAGAAGTGTAGGGAACAGAACAAAGGTCTCTATGTAACCTTTGCTGACCTCACCAAGGCTTTCGATACTGTGAGCAGAAAAGGTCTATGGCAGATTTTGGAACGTTTAGGATGTCCCTCCAAGTCCCTTAAAATGATCATCTTACTTCATGAGGATCAGTGCGGCCAAGTCAGATATGACAATGCACTTTCTGAGCCCTTTCTAATAACTGATGGTGTGAAACAAGGCTGTGTTCTCGCTCCAACCCTATTCACAGTCTTTCAGCATGATGCTCCAAAGGGCCATGGCAGACCTCGATGATCAGGACGGTATCTACATTCGATACCGTACTGATGGAAGCCTATTCAACCTAAGGTGACTGAAAGCCCATACTAAGACCTTAAATCATCTTATCTGGGAGCTGCTTTACGCTGATGACAACGCCCTCATCGCTCACACAGCAGTAGCTCTGCAGCGTTTAACATCCTGCTTTGCAGACGCTGCTGAGCTCTTTGGGCTGGAAGTCAGCTTAAAGAAGACAGAAGTTCTCTATCAACCGGCATCTCAGGAAGTCTTCCATCATCCCCATATCACCATTGGCAAATCAGAGCTCAAATCAGTCCAGCAGTTTAATTACCTAGGTAACCTCATCTCCTCGGACGGTAAGACTGACAGAGAGACAGACTACAGGTTAGCGAAGGCATATAGAGCTTTCGGAAGACTCCATAAAAGAGTTTGGCGAAATAAACACCTGAAGAAAAGTACAAAGATCAGTGTTTACAGAGCCACTGTGCTGTCTACTCTTTTATATGGATCCAAATCATGGGTCATTTACCACCACCACCTGTGACTCCAAGAACACTTCCATCAACGCTGTCTCCGTACAATCCTAAACATCCACTGGTCAGATTATGAGACCAATACATCTGTTCTTGAGCAAGCAGCAGTTACAAGTATTGAGGCCATGTTGCTGAGAACACAGCTGCGTTGGGCAGGACATGTCTCAAGGATGAAGGACCACCGCCTCCCTAAGATCTTGCTTTATGGTGAACTTGCCACCGGTTGCCGCAAGAGAGGAGCCCCAAAGAGAAGATACAAGGACTTCCTGAAACAACATCTCAGCCTTGGCCATATTGATCAACATAACTGATCTACTCTGGCCTTCAGTCAGGAGGCCTGGAGACACACTATCTATAACACTGCTGCTTCCTTTGAGAACACATGCAGGATCATTCTCAAGGAGAAAAGACAATGCAGAAAGAATCATGTCTTGCCGAATATACCACCTAAGGAGTCCTTCTGCTGTGCCTTTTGCAACCGGACTTGTCTGTCTCGCAGACAGGTGGCTGGTGGCCTTTTTAGCCACCAGCGTGCTTGTAACAAACATGGGTAGAGCCCTTCACAAATCTTGGTTCACGAAGCCTAGCCATGGATTTTCCTATTCATCTGGGATTTCTTGCCTATAAGCAACCAAGCATCTCTTTAAGTCTCTTAAGAGATCAGTCCAAATGGCTGTCTCAGAGTCTATTTAAGGCCCTAAAATAAGCAGGAGTCCACAAAACAGAGATGTGAAATTGTGATCATCTAAATCTAGATGAAAGGTATTGTAAACTACTGATATGTGCCAAGATGGTCTGCATACTAGTGGCTTTCCTTACACAAGGTAAAGTCCAAGCCATATGAGAGCAAAATAGCCCCACTTTCTTGTCTCTGTGAGTAGAGAGATGTAAGAATATACTGATAGAGAAAAAAGAAGGAACGGTATTTCATGACTACATGAAGGATGCTTTATAAATTCTATAAATCCTGAAATATTCAGAGAAAAGAAAACAGCTTCTGCATTATTATTCTTGAACTGCAATACTGTAATCTGTATTTAGGAACAATACCAGAAGCACAAAATGCTTGATTGAGGCAAGGCATATTGATGATTGGGAAAAGGAGCTTTATTTTTTAATAAATGTAATTTTAAAAGCAATCAGGCAGATTCTATGGTGATACAGTATCACAGGGACATAAGTAAAAACAGTTACTTTGCCAAGCTGAGAGACATGTAGTTGCCAGGCAACATATTATATGCCCTGAGAACATATAACACTGCACATGATTTATTTAGTGCTGCTGCTGTGTCTCCAGATGCTGATACAATTGTATCTAATGTAGATTCTCATAGGCTCAGCCACCACCTGTCTGTAACCGTCATGCTGAAACTATTCCTTGGTTTGCCAGCACCATCCACCACCTGCAAGCCCATTTGTAAACCTACAGCTTGAATCACTGCTGAACATAGTAATGTGAACAGAAGTTGATTGGGATGGAGCAGTAATGAACTGCATTAAACTCCTTTCATTACTTTTCTTTTAATATGAAATTATCCATCCAAAAATTATTAATATAGGTGGTGGGGTTTATTGTATTTGTGAAAATTAAAATATTTTTAAATGCTTATATCACAAGACATCATATTCCCAGAAGCCAGATTCATGGGATATGAAAATCACACAAAAAACAACACCCATATCTCTCAAAATAATTGTTCTGTGTTTTCAGGTTTCTTGGAAAGAAAGAACACATTTCCATTCTGGATCTGTTAGCTTGGGCTAGACTTTGTCATTCACATGGACATGACTTCATCCACTGTCACACAAAAATACCAGTAATCCATGTTATGAAAGCAAACCTACATCGAGTTACATAGGTTCAAATGAATGACAATTCATTCGTGTTGGATTTGTTGCAGTTGTTTAATGTTGGAGAACGATACTCGCAGGATGCAAATATAGGCAACACTCCTTATCTTATTACATCTTGGGCATTGCGTTTCATAGGCCATGCCACCCTACTCCACACGAACAACTGTATTTACATGGCAGTCAACAGGAAATAATTGGTTTGAGTCTTCATGAAAATCTGATCCATGTATGTTAATTTTCTCAGATTTTATACAAATCTTTGCTTCAAATATTTTTACAATGTGAAGAGAGAAGAGAGAATCAGGTACTGCATTCGGGGGGGGGGGAATAAAATTAAATTAAAAAAAAAAGTTGTATGAATATTTTCTGTTTGAGTTTTGGAAGCTTTGGGTTGGTGTCTGCAGTGGCAGTAGCCCTCTGCCCACTTCTTCCCGCTGGAGGGAGCTGTGACATCTGAAATACATCAACAGCCTCGGCAGGAAACTGCCCCGGAGGCCCCCAGGAAGGATTTTCTACACATCTTTTGTCTTACGCACTTTTTAAAACCATAAATCACCTTCAACAGATATTATCTTTGGTCAAAATGAGCTTTTGAAGCAGTCGGTGTTAACAGAAAGCTTTTTGTTATATGCATGTGTCTGAGAAACAGATTCTGTAAAAATAATTATTCATTTGGAAACAAGCATCTGTGTGTAGTTTGCGATGTTTGCCCACCCAATTATTGTGACATTGGGCTGCTGAACAGAAATAACAAAAGGAAGCTATGACTAAGAAACATTCAATCACATGCCAAAAATGAAAGAAAAATTGCTCTTGAACTCCTTACTGATTTTCTTCTGTGTGGGGCACATATTCTTGGACACTGGAACAGAAGTTTAAAAGCTTTACTTTGAAGCCACAGTTGTGAGGCTGAGACCATTATATTTTACCTTTGAACTACTGTGTGTCTCCTGTTGATGAGAGCCAGCAGCCCAAGTGTGCAGAGAGGGTCTGCTGCAACTTGAGGATATGACAGAAAGCCACATCTAACAATGGACATGGGTACCCACAGTATTGCCTGCCTCCCAGCCCTCGGTGACTCCAGGAATCATTGGCACCTCAAGATTCAACTGGAGAGGAAGACTGCAGCAAGGAGCGCCTTCCCTGTATAGAATCACACTAGCACCAAATCTTTAAAAGAACAGCTTTCATGTTAATCCTTGTCTTTTAAAAATCCAGTGGCAGGAGAAGGACATTGGCATGTCTTTTAATAGAGGGGGACAGCAGGCCAAGAAGCAGGTCTGGATTCAATTCCTTCAGCAGCCTGAAATCTTTCCAGCTGACACCACCCAGCTCACCCTGGAGCGCTCTTGGGCCATGCTAGCAGATGGGATTTTGAGTGAAGCTAAACTGGTATTAAGCAAAATGTAGAAATACTGGGCCTCCCCAGGCCCAGTTTGGTGCCTGTATCCCTTCCTACCTCTATTTGCCGAGGTATCACCACCTTTAGCTGTCTGGCACCCCTCCTGCATAAGTCTGGTTTGTCTTTTTGCCACTGAGAAGGCAGAAGTAGCAGAGGGAAAAAAAGAACTCAGGAAAGCAGCATTATGCTACTATCAATAATCAAAAGATAAGATGCTACAGAAATAGCGTCTTTTTCCACTCTTGTTCCTCTCCACATATGCCTTTCTCTCTGGCAAGGGATCAGCCGGAGGGTAGATCAAGGGACTGAATCAGAGAAATGGCAGTATGCTGGGTAAGACCATTAATAGCCAGGCACTTTTTTAGCCAGATAGGCTGCAGCTGTTTCCACCCCTCTAGCCACATTAATGAATAAGCAGACTATCTGGATGCTTCTGAGAAAAAGAACAAGGCTGACATTTGAAGTGTCATTGTTGGGCTTCAAAATTAATGCCCTTTTGAGATAAATGAGGGCAATTCACAACCTTTAAACTACTGGCACAGACTGAAAGCAGCCCAGAAAGCTGAGATTCCTGGATGGGAAATCTGGATGGCCCATGAAGCCCATAAAAGGATAGCAAGACCAGGAGTTGCATTCCCCTATCTAAGTCCCAAGGGTAAAATCCAGCAGCCTTTATTCATAGAAGCATTCCAATTAAAATCAGATAACAGCAGCCTGATGAAGTACATAGGACTGATTTTTAAAAATGTGATGTTCTTAATTATCTGATACTGCTTCAAGCAATTTCTTCTCCTTTTAAACTGAACCCAGCTTCTAATGTTCTCCATTCAAAGCCATTAGCATGAGAAGGTCAGGAGTAATGAAGGAGCAGAAGTATTTTGGTTTTGGATGAGAACGGATGGAACAAACACAAACAATGCAAGTGGAAAACTAAATCCAAGTTTTGAAACTAAAAGCTGTTTATCAGAGTGTGCTGGTTTAAAGCTAAACCAGCAGGGGAAATGAACTCAACTCAAAAGAGAGATTATAAGTCAGAATAACAATTTAATAAAATAATACAATAAGTACGATTATACAGACAAACAATTGGTTTTAACCCACAAAACCCAAATATATAACCCAGCACCCTGGGGCATGAACAGAGTGGTGTTCTTTGGCCTCCCTGAGTCCAAAGTAAAAGGAGAGGAGGAAAAACCTGTTGGTGAGAGTGCTGTTGCAGTCTGGTCAAGAGCGGTGATTGCAGTCTGGTTGAGAGCGGTGATTGCAGTCTGGTTGAGAGCGGTGGTCTGCAATTGACAGCGGTGATCTGCAGTCTTCCTCTGGATCCCATGAGTGGTTAAAAAAGTCCCAAGGCTCCAAGATTATATATTCTCCAGTTCAGGCAGGAATGCTCAGTACTTCCCTCAGGGCGGGGGGTTCCTCAGTGGGCGTGAGGACAAAAGCACCCTTCTATTTCGTAGGCCTCTTAACACCTAGTTTGTAGCCTGATAAGTCAGGCTGCTCTGGGCAGAGGGTGCAAATAGTCTACTGACAACAGTTTCTGGAAAATGGCATGGAAGGCTATAGAATACACAGTTTTGGGTTACACCCATCCAGTGATTAACTGAGCCCAGCTGTTCTAACTAGGACACAGAGTTTCAATTATCTGCTCATCAAAGACATTAAATACCACTAACATAGACCCTTAGGTTCACTTTGAAGAGTCCGTGTTGCCCACTCACTGGTGTTGCCTCACCAGGCTTGGAAAGAAAACCCAAGTCAAAACTAATCTTAATGCTTCTCTGGACAATATAGCTCTTAAGAGTAAGATAAAGATCCAGAATAATGCTAGTGTATGTAAAGTGGCAGGTGTAAGGCACATACCACTGCCTAAATTTAGGTGTGTGAAGCTTACAAATTAAGCATTCAGCATATTATGTTCAGAAGCAGAATACCAGAGCCTCAAAGGCTACCAACAGAACAAAAGTAGGCCCACAAAGAACACAAACCCTGCAGTGAGGATGTAATGACTTGTATATTTCTTCTCCTTCAAAATGGCAAGACTGCTTTGGTCTCTTCTCATTAAGTGAGAGAGTTATTACTTGGAATTCATTACGGCTTTGTAATTACTAATTGGGAAGTGAATAGCAACACCATATAAAGAAAGGATAACATTCTTAACAGTAGAAGATGTAAAGTAGCCTCATCACTTTCTATATGTTAGTTGTGTCATTAGTCCTACTAGCATTGCTCAGAATGAAGAAGTTAACAAGGAAACATTAAAATGCACTTTGCAACTGTAAAGCCAAAGGACTAAATATTGACAAATCAATTATTAATTTCTTCAAACAAAATAGCAATTAGACTAATGTGGGAAGGTTTGGGTTTAGTGCTTTTCTTTCTGCTTTAGAAGAAACACAATGCTTGTTCATGTTCCAGACTCTCTCAGTCCTCCAGGGCTGAAATCTTACCTTATTGAGCCAGAAGGATCTCTTAGCATTTCAAGTCAGTGATTTCACTTGGAAGATTCTTTTTTTTCTGTGATTTGAACAATTCTCCACTGGATTCATATGTATTTCATGCTGAGAGAGCTATTGCATGCATTTGAGCCCTGAGATTAGCTCAGTTGATTAGAGCATGGTGCTAACAATGTCAAGGTTGTGGGTTCAATCCCTGTAGGGGCCAGTCACTTAAGAGTTGGACTTGATGATCCTTGTGGGTTCCTCCCAACTCAGAATATTCTGTGAACATGGCAAACTGGCTGTATACACACATGAATGCACACACATATATAGAAAAGGTTACCAAGTGGTTGTTTTTGTGAATCCTCCTTCAGATCACAGGCCAACAGGATTACTTTCCTACATAACTGCAATTAGTGAATGACCAAATGCAGTCTGCATACTCTTAGCTGTGCATTTTATTCAGAAGCAAAGGACTACAAATATTCCTAATAGACAGTTGTTAACATTCAGCATATTACATTCAGGTTTTATGAAGAGGATATAATCCCTGTCTTATATGACCCCTGGTTATGATAGTAAGGAAAATGGGAACAAAATCCATTCTAAACAAAGTGTCTAAAATAAGTGAATTTCAAATGCCCACTTCTCTTGAAGGAGGTTAAATGACTTAGTTAAATCACAGAATCACAGGATGGGTAAGATTGGAAGAGACCACTGGAGGGCATCTAGTCCAACCTCCTTGTTCAAGGAGGGTCCCCTAGAACATGTTACTGAGGATTGTGTCCAGACAGCTAGTTTTTGAATATCTCCAGAGAAGGAGACTGCACAACCTCTCTGGGCAACCTGTTCCACAGCTCAGTCACTCTCACAGTAAAGAAGTTCTTCCTCCTACTCAGGTGGAACTTCCTGTGCATCAGTTTCTGTCTGTTAACTGTTGTCCTATTGCTGGGCACTATTGAGAAGAGCCTGGCTCCATCCTCTCGGCATTCTCCCTTCAGATACTTATATACATTGATGAGGTCTCCTCTCAGTCGTCTCTCCTTGAGGCTTAACAGGCCTAACTCTCTCAGCTTCTCCTTGTAAAAGAGATGCTCCAGTCCCCTAACCGTCTTTGTAGCCCTCCACTGGACTCACTCCAGGAGCTCCATGGCTCTCGTCTACTGAGGAGCCCTCATTTGAATTGGGCATATGACTTTAGTTGCCTAAATTAAGGTGTGTAATTATGTGCAAAAGAAACTCAGTTCAACAGACAAAAAAAAGCAACCTGAGGGGTACATAGTAAAGTCTATGGCTTGAAAATGGTCATGGGCTCTGGCATAGCATGAATTTAAAGTATATTATCAATTCTACATACTCCATCTGTAGACACTCTTACTGTGAAGTAAGAATGCCTTCTCTTCCTTTATTCTGCTTCTGGAAGAAGTTGTGTCCATGTGTCCTTACAATCAATACACCTGTGTCAGTGTGCTGGTGTAAAGGTAAACTGGCAGGAGAAATGAACCCAACTCAAGAGATTATAAGTCAGAATTACAATTTAATAACAATGATACAATAAATACAATTATACAGATGAACAATTGGGTTTAGCCCACAAAAACCCAGATGTATAACCCAGCACCCTGGGGCATGAACAGAATGTTGTTCATTGGCCCCCATGCTGAACCCCACGTGGTCCCCTGAGTCCAAAAGTAAAAAGAGAGGAAAAAACCTGTTGGTGCGAGTGATGGTCGCAGTCCAGCTGAGAGTGGTGGTCACAGTCCAGCTGACAGTAGTGGTCGCAGTCTGGTCAAGGTTCTGGTCTTCCTCTGGATCCTACAAGTGGTACCAGAAGCCCCAAGACCCCAAGACTGTATACCCTCAGGTTCAGGCAGGAATGCCCAGTACCTCCCCCAGGGCAGGGAGTTCCAAAGTAGGCGATTGTGGGTCATGGGTGTGAGGACAGGAGCATCCTCCTATCTCACAGGCCTCTTAACACCCAGCTTATAGCCTGAGGGGTCAGGTGTGCTCTGGGCAGCTGCTGCAAATGGTCTATTGTTAAGTGTTTCTGGGAAATTACACAGAGGGTATAGAATACACAGTTTAGGTTACACCCACACAGTGATGAACTGGTCCCAGCTCTTCTAACTAGGACAGTCAGTGGTCAGAGTACTATTCCTGGAAATTAAAGGTGAGTGACAGCTTAGGCTCACAGAGAAACGCAGGTGAGGGAAACATCTCTCCTGAACTACTGAAGTTTGGGCAGCTTGCGATCCTCATTTCATTGCTGTGAAGGTCCATCTGAATGCTTTAGAGCCACTCGCTTTCAGGTCAGCCAGGGTGAGGTCCCGGCTCTTCTGCAGCCTGTGACAAACCCCATAAGCCCAGATTTCATCTCCATGTTTCAGGAGTTTATAAGCATAGAGCAGCATTAAGTGCCGCACTGGTTGGGGGTAGGGGAGAGAAAAAAAGCCTCACTGGTTTTTACATCGTAGATAAGCAACCGTATTTGCTAAAATAATCTCATTCCAAACCAAATAGTTTTGATTCTATAGAAATGTGCATCTTATCAGTGACAAACATTTGAACAAGCCCTTTCAATTATGCCTCTAACTGATTTTTCAATAATAATCAAATGTTTCATTGTTTCAATTAAAGTTTGGTCTTTCACTTAGAGACTTACTGTCCAATTTTAAAATTACTAATTGACTGCAATTATAAAGAAAGATGAATTATTTCTGTCTTTTCTTAAGACTAAAGAAAATTGGTGTAGGGTTTTATTGTTTAAGGGGGTTCATGCATTTCATTACGTGCTCACAGAGAACAGCTCGGTGATATTCCAGCAGCCAGCTGTATGGACTATTTTTATTAGCAGCACAAGAAAGCAAATACTGCACAGCTCATCAGGCTGTGTAAATGAAATGTAATAGTGAAGTTCTCAAGCAAGCAGAATGCCCGCGTTATTCCCTTTCTGCACTAAGTGTATGAAGTATTGCAGGAACTGCTCTCTGTATAAATACATCTCTGTGCTATCATACATAATTCAGGTTTTCCAATTCCCCAATGGAGTAGATTATCTAACTCCATACACTGAGGTACGGTCCACAAACCCTGCACCAGTACTGTATCACAACAGTACTGTACTACACTGCATTATTGATACAACTCTGTCTCTTGCAAGAATATATGTGCCCTCAATCAGCTTTATCTTAATACTTTTTAAATGTCTATCACATCCTCCCCGCCAAGACCTGAATATGCTCTACAAGAAATAAGTTAAGAGTTCACAGAACAACACTGGATAAACGTGACTTCTCAAGCATTATCCACGAGCGCACAGGGATTCGCATAACAAGACTGTTCCACAGCTCTAGCACTGGCTGCTCTTGAAATTGATGGGAACTCTGTGGGGACCTCTTTAGGAACAGGTCTCAAATGACAAGCATTTCTATAATAATATTCTGTGTCCTGTAAGTCACCTCAAACATGGCATTGCAGAGCCCAGGCAGGGTCTGTTCCTGTGCAATCACCATTCTCACAATGGGATTGCAGGCTGTGTAAATCAGTGCGGAATTGAGTCTGGAGACTTGAGCTGCCATGAACATCTTAAAAGAAGATTACACGCATGTAATAATGCACAATCCTTTGCCAATCCCTAAAGAAGGATGGGGGGTGGGAAGGGGAGGGGTGGGGGGAGGATAGGGACAGGGGGCCGGAATCAGATTTCTCAGCCAGCTCAATCCTGGTTGTCCTGGAGTCCAACTCTAACTCAGGGATCCAGGATCTGTGCAGCTTTGAGCCCTGCACATGCAAGCCTGGGTCACTGGTCCATCCTTGCTCGGCGGTCCTGCCATGGACACAGCCCTGAGCCAAGCAACTGAATGCAGGGCAATCAATCTCCAGAGCCAAAAGATGATTTCTGCATCTTCACAGGCAATTGCCTTTGCAGAGTAACAGAATTGCTCCATCTGCAGCCTCGGGTTTGGCTCTGTGGAGCTAGGCCCATCCTCTGGCTACATGATCATGGCGTAGGCACTGGTGTTCAGCCTTCCTCTGCACCCTTCTCCTGGGCAGTCTTTCCCAGCATAGGCTCAGTGGCAAGAGGGGGCTTTGTCCTTCAGTGCCCAGGAGTGGAGGAGGGTGGTCTACACATCCAGCCACATCTTGAGCATGGTTTACATGCAGGTCCTGAGCAAAGGAGAAAGGGACTGGCCTGGCTGCAGGTGCCAGCCTGCACAGCCTCATGCAGGGACCTGACCACTGTTCCCTGTCTTCACTGTTTGCAAAAACACTGTGCTCTGACAGACTTACAGCTAACCTCCAGTTAGTGCAACATGTCTCCAGGGACCATGTCCTACTTTCTTGCAAATCAGCCAGTCCCCAGCCAAACAGATGGACTGGAACATCCAAGACACAAGACATTGGCATCAAAGGTTGAGACGAAAATGAGAGTGGTTGGGATTACAGAGATAACTGCTCTTTTGAGGCTGGGCCTTTTATTCAAGGGATGTAATTTGACCATCCAACTTGGAGTTAAATTGGTTTCAGACAATAACCCTCTCTACTAAGATTGCTTTAGGTGGTCTGAAATGGGATCATCGCTGGAAAAAGATTGTGCGGGGAGGGCAAGAGGAAGAAATGTAATAAAACTACAGAGAACACCACACGAAGAGGGAAAGGGGAACAGGAATCCTGTTACCCTGATCCTGTAGCAGGGAGAGCATGGTACCTAATAAACTGAAAGATGAGCTTTAAAGTACAGATGTACACTTACTGCTGAAATGCAGAGGTGTGGAAGTGAGTGACTGTAACACCAAGTCAACATGTTTACAAGAATTAAATAAAAACAGAAGCAAGAATGTCTGCATGAGTACAGTTAACTGTGCCATTGCCCTCCGAGCGCCAGGTCCCCAGCCAAATTACTGGGTAGCTGGCTTGAACTTTCCCAGTAGCAGATGATCCCACCATTCCCTCTTGTTTGTCTTGAAGACTCAGGTCCTGGCAGTGCTAGGACTAGCTGTCCAGGATAGGATCTCTGGGCATTTTCACCACACAAATCATACAGCAATTATCTTTGGAAACTCCTTATGAATAGTGTGCAACTTTGCTTAATCACTCCTAGACACACCTGACATCAGTGAAGCTCTCTCTGCCTCCAGAAAGTCCACTGCCTGCCTTTAACATCCTCAGAGCTAACCTCCCTGCAGCCCAAAGTCTGCAGATGCAGCCTTGGGGTTTGGTTTTTGGCTTTGACCCATGAGTGACAGCCACATTCTTTGCTCATCACAAGCCAGCAGTGTCCATCACTCTGCTTTTTCGATGTTTTTTTTAGAGAACTCTTCTCTGGCTACGGCTTGTGCAATTTGAGTCACATCTGATCCCTTTTGCATGGGATTCCCAAGTTTAGAGCCAGGGAGCTTGGAGAAGTGTAGCTACCATCCCTGTGAACCACTGTGCTCGACTCCTGGCACGCATGGCCTCAACTGCACCTGCAGAGCTGGCAGCCAGTTCTCATCCTCTGCAGATTCCAAGGGCTGAGCCAAATTCCAGCTCTGCAGGCAGAGGAGGCTGTCCCCACCGCTGCTGGAGGCACTCAGGAGAAAGGTCTGGGTCACCTATGCCTTTTGGCAACTCGCCCCATGCTCCCATTTTCAGCTATTCCTGCCCTTCAGGACCACCTTCTTCCTTTTTCACAGCCCCAGGTTTGTAGCAAGGGCTGCACACCATCCCTTGTTGGGCTGGAGTCCTTCTAATGCCCTTTCAGACAGGGCCAGCCTTGATGGGTGCCATGCACAACAGTTCAGCGGAACAGCATTTTGGGCGGCCTCTCGTCTTGCTTTGCTTGTTTCCCATAGGAGCTTGTGGGGAGTGCACCATATAGACACTCTGGCACTCCTGCCCTCGAGAACAAGCTGCGTGCGAAGGGGAGCTCCATGCGATCAAGGACGGTGGAGGCGGCTGTGCTGAGGGCGCAGCTCTCCCCTCGGTGCTGCTATGCCCTGGTCCCGCTGGGTCCTGGTCCTGAGGCACGCCGGTGCAGCCGCGGTCCCGCCCGCCCAGCACAGCCATGCCCTGCCTCCGGAGACACCGGGGAAGAACACGGGGTCCCCAAAGGACACATGTCCTCTCCGGCCTCCCCCCTCCCCGCGCGGTTTGGCGCTGAAGGCAGCAGGGGACTTCAACTTTCCACGCCGCATCAAAGGCCTTCTGTCACCGTACCGCGACCTTACACCTCCGTTCCCTGAGGGGGCCCGGCCACCATATGCCCAATGCGGGTGGCGGGGCGGGGATCTCCCTCCTCCCGCCCCCGCCCGAGCCCGAGCCACCGGGCCTCTCGCCGCGGACCTGCCAGGGCAGGCGGGCGCTGAGCCCGCGGGGCCCGCCCGCGGCGCCCGGCGGCCGCCAACGCGGGGGAGGCGGAGCGGGCGGACACAGCGAGCGAGGAGCGGAGGCGGGCGGGCAGGCAGGAAGGGAGGAGACAACGGCGTAAGGGCGGGGAGAAGTTTATTCCCGGAGACACCTCTCCAGGGCGCGGCGGTGGAGTCTTCCCGAGGAGGCGGCTGCTCGGTCCGTCGGCTTGGGACATGCGCCGCGGCGCTGCCGGCCAGGGTTAGTCACGGCAGGGTGCCGGTCCCGAATTCCCACCCAGGCCAGCGCGGCGGCAGCAGTAACTAGTGCCTCTGGCGTACGGACCGAGCGCGGCCGCCTCCCGCCCACCGCCCTCTCCCTGCTTCCCTTCCTCTCTCCCGGGTGCGTGAGGAGAGATAACAATGGTGGGGCGCAGCCGCCGGGCCCCCGCCCTCGCCTAGTGGAAGCTGGTGCCCCGCGGCAACTGCTCCGCCGCCCCGCCCTGCGGCGGCCCCGGGTCGCGGACCCCGTTGCTGCCGGCGGCGCTGCCGGGAGGCGATGGTGCCCGCGCCGGGGTTAGTCTGATCGCCGCTCCACGCCTCGTCGCCTCCGGTGCCGGCGGCGCTCCCGCGAGGCCAGCGCCCGTCGCCGCCCCGGCCGCGCTCCTCGGGCTTGCGGCCGTCTGACCCAACTTGGGAGCTCCTCCAGAAAAGCAAGAGTAATTAGTGATAATAATAATTTAAAACAAGGGAAGAAGCAGAAGAAGCGAGTGGATAATGTCAACACCGAGCAGATTCAAAAAGGACAAAGAGATTATAGCGGAGTATGAAAGTCAAGTGAAAGGTAAGCGCGGGGCGGCGGCGGGAGAGCCCCCGCGGGAGTGGGGCGTCCTGTGCCAGCCCCTTCCCCGGGCAGCCAGCCGAGCCCCCAGCGCTGCCCGGGCGGCTGGTTCCAGCTGCCCGAACTTCGTGGCGGAAGGAAGCGGGGAGGGGGCGGCGGACGCTGCCCTCCGAGCGCCGCCGGTGGGTGCGAGGGGCCGGGCGGCAGCGGCGGCGGCTTGTCCGCTGCCCAACCCCGGCCGAGTACCTTCTCTTCCTCCACCGACTTCGGTAACACGGAGGTGGGGGGAAGGGGGAAGAACAAAAAAAAAAAAAAAAAGAGGCTTGGCAATTACTGAAGCGAGAGACAATAGTAAGCCATACTCCTTTCTTGAGGCACATGGCTGGTGTCCCCCACCCTCCCCTCAGGGCTGTAGTTTCTGTGCTGGGCTGTAAGATGGCTAATAAAGAATTATCCTTGATTTTTGAATGAACCCATTCAGCCATCCCAGGAAGTATTTCAGCCTCGCATCTCCCGGCTGTATTGCGTCCAACTATTGTGCCAAGGACAGCGTCGGTAGATCCTGGCTTGAACTACCGGCGCTTGCAGAGCCTCGAGTTTCCTCGCCTGTCGTTTTCCCTCTGCCGGTGGCTTGGGCGAAACAGAGATTGGGGAAGTAGCGACATGGGCAGTGGGGTGTGTGTCTCTTGGTGTGCGTCCTTTTTTTCTGGGTGCTCTCGGGGAAAATATTGCATAATACACAAATTGCAGTAAATCCGAGGATACATGCAAACCTTAAATGCAGTGTTTAAAAAGCTATGCTACACCTGAGCTCTGTTTATTAAAATGATGCGGGTGTGCTCGTCACATAGGGTGTTTCCTCCTTGATGCTTCCCACGGTCTTCAATGTGCAGAGGTAGAGCGTGCCCTCACACAGGTCCATGGGCTTCGGAAACAGCCTTCGTGCGCCATGGGGGCAAAGGGCTGGGGACCTTCTAAGCGAGGCATCTGAAACAGTGTGGGAGGGACCACTCCTCAGCTGTTCAAATGTTTATTGACTTTGTATAATTGCACAATATTTTTTCCTCTTACTTGATCCTGTGAGATGAATTTTTCAAGACAATTCTTGGAGTTTTGTTGGGGTTTTTCCTCTTAAAAGGAAAGAAGTAATTTTAAGGTTTATTTTCTTCCAAAGCTTAACTTTTTTGTGAAAAATACCTGTCACCTGTCGTTTTGGGTCTAGGAAAGGATCTAGGCTTGAAATACGAGACCTGCCAGACAGGTGGGCAGTGAGGGGTCTTCTTTGAGTTGGCAGGTAGGCCATGCTTCAAGTGTCTATCTGACATGGGCAAGACCAAGACAGCTCTGGCATAGCTGGTGGATTCACTGCCATCGAGCCCTTGGAGGATCGGTGCTTTTGCCTCTCGGTGGAGATTGTGCAGATTTGTCTTCATCGCTGATCAGAAAAAATGTTCAAGATCTTAAGCTCATTGCAGAGTGTGCAGACTGTTCTTTGCCTCCTCCTAACTTGATTGTTACAGGCTGAGCCTTTATTTTCTGCAGCCAGTTGCCATGTAAGTCATTCTTCCCTTTTGAATAATGAAGGAAAAATACCATCCTTTCAGCTACATAGATCATTTCAAAAGACATCGAAGATTAATGTATAAAGTACCTTTGATAACTTGGCTCTCCTTTGGTGTCATGGTCCCCCATCTAATTGCAGAGGGAGGTGGTGTTTGTTAATGTAGTTTAGTAGAAATTTTAATTTGCTTTGCTCCTTTGTGGTGGTCTGGGGTGTGTTCAGTCTGGTCCCAACTGTCTCACCTGAATTGTTGATTATCAGCTGTTTGAAAAAGTATGCTGGGCTAGCAACTGTAGCCAGAGATGGTTTTTCTTTAACCAGCATCACAGCAATTGTATTTCACATGGTATGAACTGTTTGTACTAAGACATTTCTGCTTGAGACTAGCTCAGTGATACTGTAAAAAAGTAGTGATACCACTGCGTAAAATACATTTTATATTGAGGGGTTCAAGGGCTAAGGAATCAGCCCTAATCAGCCAGCAAGGTAACTTTAAGGGAATGTAAATGCAGGAAAGTCAGGTCCCTATATACTGCTTGGAATTTCCTATATTAAGATAGGAGAGAGGGTGTGGCCAAACCGCTTGTGCTGCTTGTGATTTATGGTGCTTACAACGCCTAGCTGATTTCTCACTGCTGATGTGCTTAGTTGTCTGAAGGATGTGCACAATTGGTCAGCAAACTGGCCATTTGAGGTCCTCTGGACAGGCGTGCACAGAGGAGTGTAACACCACATGTATCCCTTACCTTGTTGTGGGAGTGCATTGAGCTCAGCTTGTTGAACAGCAGCCTTATGGATTCAGAAACTGACACTGATGTGTGCATTTGTAAATCCTGTCCTAAGATGTCTGAATATTGATACTGGAGGACGAGGGGGGCATAACATACATGGCCTATAGGGTATGTATATGGTGCCATATTTGGAAATGAGGATTTAACATTGCCATTCTTCACATAGCTCTTCTGTTCTTAACCCCTCAAATAGGAAGCAGTAACAGATGTTAATTGTTCTACCTGGTTCCTGAGTGGTGTAAACTGATATCTTCTCTTTGGATTTTTAGCAGTATCACTAGATTGGCTCTTGCTTTAGTGGAGGTCATACAGGAACGGTAGAAAGCCTGCGAATGTTACCTGTTTGTCAAGCCGAAGTGGACAAAGTACTTCTGACTTGCTGGGCAGAACATTGTATTGCATATTTTTTTGCAACATCCCTGTTCTTCAGCCTAACTTCTGTCAAGAACTATCTCAATTGTAGCAGTAAGGTAATTGTGTTCACTTCCCTGCACATCATATAGAAAGCAGGATATTTCTTATGGATGTCTTAATACTGAAGTTAGATCTGTCTAGCTGAATACCTATACCTGTTGTTTTGGGGGATGTAAGAATATTATGGTGCCATAGGTATCTTACTTTGTAGACATAAAGGTGCCTGGGAAGTAAAAGAACTAATAAAGTATCCCTGATCATTTAAAGTATCAGTCGTATCTGATTTTCTGAAGGATGTGATAATTTTATAGGCCCTTTAAAGTCATTAGAGGTAGTTTTAGCAACCTTGCAACTGGGGTGGGTGATGGAACTAGAGCTAGAAGGTAGACAAATACTTTTTAGATGAGCAACAGACTGGTGGTATAGTTCTGAGCCAAGTATTAACTTTTTGCTATATGACCCTACTTAGATTAATACACAGCATTCCTTAACTCTAAGCTCAATTGACTATAGTAGCCTATTATCGTACCTTTTGTATTCTGAGGACCAGCTGCTCCTTGGTACTGCTGATAATGTCAAGTTGTGTCTGTTGATAAAGTTACTGAGCAGTTGTTGATAAAGTTACTGAGCAGTCCACAGCAGTGAAGAGATACTAGAGCATCCTCTGATGGCTGTGTGGGTGTCTTGAGTATGGTAAAGGGTGTGTTAGCGAGATCTTGAATACCTGTCTCACTTCAGAAATTTATCCCTCTGAAGAAGAAATCTGTTGTAGTAGTGGAGTATTGGGAATGTCCTGCTTCATAGCCTTATGATCATTCAAGCATTAAACTGACATTACCTTCTTAAGACTTGTAACTGGCCTTCCATGCATAGGAGAAATATTCTTTGAATAGGCAAACATTGTACTGACTAATTATCTGGGCATGTCTATTCAGTGAGATCCTCTGTATGGTTTGAACTGTTGAGAATCTTTGGAGTTTAACAGTCTTTTGGCCTTCTTATGCAACAGGATCTCCAACTGCAGTGGGCTGAGGGAAGAGCTACTTAGATGCTTCCTTTTTCCACCTTCATTTTTTACTTGGAATTGGCTTGTAAATACAAGCCCAAAAGCAGTTTGGAAAAGAAGACATTTCCCTAAAATCAATATTTTTATGGTCTTCTTCGGAACAAAATACTCCTGTTTTTCCACCAGAAACAACTTGATAGCAGTCTGTATTACATTGCCTAATTAATTTTTATGGAAAATGAAAATTCTGAATTGTGAACCGAATTTCAGCTTCATGTTAAAAACAACACTAGAAGGCTCTCTGAGAAAATGCTGAGTTCTGAAGTACAAATTGGGTTGTCATTTTAGTATACTGATAGCTATTTTGAAAAAAATCTTTGTAATGAAACATTTGGTACCTTGGACAATGTCAGAATTCTTGAGGTTTATTTCAAAAAGAATCTGGTGAATAGATGCCAGTTTCCAAAGTTCAAGTTTATTTTGTGGTTTAGCAGAAATTTTTCTGGTCCAAGGTCTTGACCACACACAGAACTTTGTCTGATACAGAAAAGATATTGTTCTCTATGGTGTTTTTCAATTGGAGTTACATACTGTGTAATGAAGACTAGTTCTTTACCTTTTTCAGCCATCACATTCTTCCTGCTCTCTGATCCTTCCTTGCAGAGTACAGACTTCAGTTGTCTAGGTGAATGTTAATGAGTTTGTAGTTGACTATGTAGCTGAAAGGGTTATCTGCAGGTTTAGATAGTTCAGTCATAAACCAAACAGGGGGTTTCTCTGGTCAGTTGGGTTGGAGTTTGAGTTGTTGTGGGGTTTTTTTTTGTTAACCAACATCTTCAGTACTCTTACTATCCTCACAGCTTTCTTGGAATGGAAACTAAGGAACTTGGTTTAGTACAACACTGTACACCCAATTATTTAGAGCATGGGGGAGCCCTACAAAAAGCCTACTTCCCAAAGGTCATGTTTGAGGAACTTGAGATGTTTTGGTTTCGTAGTCTTTCTGTATAATTAAAGAAGAAAATGCCTTTTCTTGATACCATTTGAAAATATGGCTAAGAGTCAGGAAAGTACACTTTCTTTTTCCTGGTTTGACCACACAGCTGGTATGTCCCTGCACCACAGTGAAGCCGCATGTATTGTTTTACTTCAGTTTAAAGGTGAATGAAGTCTTGATGGCTATAGCACACATGAAAAGGTAAGCACTGAATGGATTGTCTGAAGAGTGTTTCTTTCTGGCAGTATGGCAATCCTAATGCATACTCAATGTGTATGTTTTGTGCATACTTGCATATTTTTGTTAGTCTCTAAGAAAGTTTTAATTCACCTCTGACTCTGAAACAGTTTGGAAACTTTTTAGGATCACTTCTCTGAGGCTTTTTTTTTTTCCTTTCCAAATGTACTTCCAGTGCAGTTTTGCTGTTGCGGAGTGATGCTCTAAATCACGCAAAGGTTCATTGAATTTCCTGCATTATCTTGTATTGGTCACTTTTTTATGAACTGAAGTTCTAGTTGCTAATAAAATTAAACTTATAACTTTGAAGTGGTTGCAGTAAGGCAGAATGGGATCCAAATTTCTTCCCATTCTCTGCCTCAGATTTCACTTGGGTTAGGTTTTGCCTTTTGTGAAAACTGCTCTTCTTGTCAGTCAGAGGTGATGGATGGTAGTGCTGGAAAAAAGTGGGTCAGTGCTGTTGAGACTGGATAAGAAATCCCCTGCTGACCATTACACAGCCTGTTAGAAATCACTGACCATGACTTGACAGTGCAGCCTGTGTAATCTCTGTTTTGGACAGGGATGGGCATGGGGGAGAGCTCAAATGGAGCCAGGCAGGTGTCAGTGAAAGATCCTATGGTGCTTGTTCTTCCCTTTACCTTTTTTTTCAAGCCCTTGTTATATCTACCTGTCATGCTATCCCACATCTAACCTTTCTGGTCTCCCTAGTGGAAACCGCTGCTACTTTAGCCTGTATTAATCCCTATTAGAGTCTAATCTACTCTTACTGCTTGGCTTTCACAAAGTAAAATAGGCTTTGGAGTGTGGAGGTTTGTTTTAGTGTGTGAGTGACTAGGCTAAATGTGTACCAGGGCTTCCTGTGTTCTGGGTGCTGCCCCCTCTGCTTCCTGCAGGTTTTTGCCTCGTGGCAGCATTTCCTCTGTGTCTGGCTTCTCCCACCTTGCCACCCAACCCTTTCCAGGGATCTGCCGTGTGCTCTCTGCTCTGAGCTATCTGGGCTGATGTGAACAAGTGCTGACTGTCTCTGAGGCAAGTCTGGCTGACCTTGCTCTATGCTGGTCAGTCTGGGAGCTATGAGTCATGAATGGCCTGTTGTGCCTGAAATGATTTTGTCTTTTCCTTCCCTGCTTTTTGTTTCTCAGGCACAATGCCACACACCCTGAGGTTCAAGAGATTGTGGGGGTATGTGTGTCTGTACATATGTATGCATGTGGAAGAAGAGCAACAGCTGAAAACTGGAGGCAGTGATTGAAGGTGCAATGAATGGCATCACTGCTTGTGTACCACGAACAGGGATGAGGCTGGTGGGCTAAGCAATGCCAGATACTTGGGATGAAGCACAGAGGACCACAGCTGAGAGCATGGGACCATCTCTTGGGTAAGAGGCAGAGCTGTCTGCACAGGAAGACTGCTTGCTGTGTGTCTTTTACATTACCAAGGCTATATCTGGCACCAGATCCAAAGGAGTTGGTTATCGCTGCTTTTTCCTTTGTTTCCAAGACTTAAACAACTGCAGACTGTTCTGGCCATTTGTGTGGTGGCTTGGTCCTATGGGAGTGCTCTAAGACAAAAAATTCACTTTGATCTGTTGTGCTGGAGCCATAATCCTGAGGCACTGCTTCCTCTGGAATCTAGTGTTTTCTGCAGCTTGTTGAAGTTATCTTCTAGTAGACATTGAAGTGTGTCACAAGTCAGTTACAGCCACCTGGTAGGCTAAAGGTAGGGTATTACATTTTACCTGTGCTCTGCCTGCTAATCCATCCTGTCCAGACAAAGCACTCAAATTCTCAAGCCATTTTCTGTTAGCTTTAGCTTAGTGACTGATCAAGGAAAATCTCTTCCAGAACTTCTTCCGTCCCCTCTGTTCATGTCACTATTTCTCAGACATCATCATCATCATGGCTGGGCTTCGCGAACGAAGATTTGGGGAGGGCTCTACCCACGTTTGTTACAAGCGCGTTGGTGGCTAAAAAGGCCAATACGAGACAGGCACGTCCAGTTGCAAAAGGCACAGCAGAAAGACTCCTTAGGTGGTATATTCTGCAAGGCACAATTCTTTCTGCGTTTTTTTTCTCAGACATATATCTATACGAATTTCAAGATGCAGTATTCAGTCTTGCATCATACAACCCACTGGACCTCGATTTTACCTGGATCTTACTGTTTGATAAATCCTGAGATTGAGATGCAATCTCATTATGGAAAATGACGAGTGTTTTGGAAATAACCCCAAGCAAATCTAATGTTCTGTTTCTAAGAACTGTAAAAATTAGTTTGTATATGGGCATGACCATGCCTTCATATTACCCTCTCCTAGTCAGTGAATGCAAACATTATAATGAACAATTTGTCTTCTCTAGAAGGGTTACATGCTTGTTTTTAGTTCATGGTTGGCACAATAAAATAATCCTGGCTTTAGGTGCACGTTACTGAGGTAGGTGTTGCAGGTAGGAAGGGAAAAACCACTAAATGCTCTCACAAAATGTTGTGGAGAAAGTCTGTGATTATGATTTGAGTCTGTAATAATCGTATCTGTGAAATGAGTTAAAGATGACCTGTGTCATTTACTTCAAACTCTGTCCAGTGCAGGACAGTGCAGTTGATTCGACTTTAATGAAGTCCCTCCTAAGGCCTGTGGGTTCTTTACCTGTGTTTACCTTGATCATAGCATCTGGGGGGTTGATTTTAATTAGAGTGGTGAGAAGGTGAAAAAAAAATTTCTTTGTCTGTTTATCTAGAAGAAGTTTCAGTAGAACTTGCTTAAAAGTGTGATCATGGATTCATCAGTTAGAATACTTCTATTGACTTTGTTATGTTATCTATTATTGACCGATAAAAGACCTGTTTTAGTTTCAGTTGCAACCTCCTGAGACTTCCTGTTATAGATGTACTAGAGCTGACAAGGGAAATGTATTAGCATATCAACCAAAACATTCTCAAAATACACTAGACATAAGGTTTTTTTTATTGTGAAATAGAAGTTACAAAAAGTATAATTAGAACACAGTACGGTATTTCTTATTAGCTATATTGGGAATAAAAAACAAATGCAGCTGGCTTACCGGATGATGACTTCCAGGAAGTAATGATTGTAACTCTTTACATAATTAGCTGTTGTGGGAAACGTAACTGACTACTGCAGATTCATGTAAACTCTCCAGACTCCTTAACTGACTCAGTGCTTACTCATCTGAATTACACTGTGTGTAGAATCTGTTAGCAGTTTGTTGGTCCTGTCTTACGTGAGGAGTCTTCAAGATGCTGCTTGTTTCTCTTAGGGTTTCAGAAGTGGGATGGTGCACACCTTTGGCTTTTCTCTGTATGTTAAACTAAATAAGGAGACACACTGATCCCCTTTCACTTTCCAGTGTACATTATTTCATATGGTAAATGAAACCAGTCTCTACTGTTCTAGCCAGTTCCAGAGTGTCTGCTTTCTGAAAGTCAGAGGAATCTGCTCATGTTTACAAACCACAGAGTACAGCAGAAGTCTAATAAGATTCAGTGATAGCTCTTGTATGGCTCTGTTCTTTCAACAACCTGTCTTCTTTCAAGCCTTGCTGTTCTCTGCTTTTGCCCTCTGATTCTTTTTTAAGAGAAGAGAGGATAAACAATCTAAAGCATCAGGTCAGAGGCAAGATAAAATAAGTGTTCCTTCAGCACCAAAATAAGCAGGCATTTGAACTGAAACTTTCTGACTCAACAATTAAGTTAATTTTATACAATAATAGAGCAACTGAAACTATTACCAGCCACTTAATTGAAGTTTTTATATTATAGAGTAAGATTATCTGCTATTCTACTTGTTCTAGTGAAAAAAAACCACCAACCCACACTTTAGCCTTTCATCATATGCTTCAGTATGAGCCTGGGTACCAAAACACGCTGTGACTAAGTTGCTAGGCATAAACTTACTCTTATTCCTTTGACAGTATTTATGCAGGCATTCCAAAGGTATACTAAAAATAAAAAAGTTTTTACTCTTATTGTAGGATACTTAACACACCAAGGTTGTTACAAGTGTTTAGACAATACAGCAAGCTCTGCCTCTTGCAAATCACTAATTTGATGATGAATAGAAATAAAAGTGGATAAATTCTTGTTCATAGGTGCCTTGTGTATATGGCAAATTGCTGTCTGCATTCTTGGCATAAATAATGCTAATTCCAGCTGTGTAACAGAAAACTAGCTTTTGTGCGTGTTGTGTTGCAAATGGATAACTGGTATGTGTAAGAATTTGACTGAAGTTTAAGGACTTGACAACTATACTGTTTTTGCTGTCCAGCAGACTATTTGAGAAGACCAATGTAATAGGGTTGTGTGCATTATGTGCCTTATTTTAAGGCTGCCTTCATGCATTTGTGCTTTCCTAATTTTCAAGTAACAGTGCATAAAATTAGTGAGATTCTTAATGTCATGACGAAAATAGAACCAAAGTATTAATACCTTTGCATTGAAGTCACAACCACATGCAGAGTGGGAGAAGGTTCCCCTCTGCAGAATGATGAGAGGTGAGGGAGCCCAGTGAAGGTAGCAGGTCCTCACCTGTTAGGGGCTCCTCTCCTCCCAGGGTGCCATGGAGGAGCCCGGTGACAGTGAGCGCTATCACTTCTTCCCTGGCAGCCTGCGATGAGCAGTCTATGTGCATCTGCAGCTGAGCTCATCGGATTATCGTTGAGTGTATTGTAATCCGTTAATTGCCAGCCACTTCTGATGACATGATATTGTAGTTGTGGGTCAAATCCCCTGCTTCTTAAGCAGTATTCCCACTGCCATCTTTAACTTTGCCTGTGGGATGGTAAAATACACTACACCTCGTGAACTTGATCATGTGGCCTTAATGAGATAAAAAGCAGCCAGGAACATACTGTTCCTTGTAGCTCATTGCAATCTAGACAGACAGCTATCAACAAACTTGTTTAAGCTAGAACATATAAATTGGGAATATGGAATAAAACGTTACTTTTTGAGGTTTCTTTGGGGTCTGAGAGGTTATAGGGTATGAGAATTTGGGATTTTATTGTTTTTCCTACAACCCTCCTGTGAGACTTCTTCTCGCTTCAGGTGTCTTCTGCTAAGGTTTTAATGCATTATCATAACCATTCTGAATAAAGGCACCTGAGGAAGGTATGATATCTGGCTTTTTGGTACTTTAAGTAAAGAAAAATATGAAAATGTTAATGAAAAAACTGTGGACAAGAAAAATAGTCTGTGTTTGAGCAGGAATCTAGTGCTGCATCTACCTGCTAACATATCAGAACAAAGGGAGGTGAATACTGAATTGTGTGGCTTCGGCTGACTGTACGTACATACAGAAAATTGTAACACATTTTCCTTATGAGACTACGTTTATGTCTAAAAATACCTGGTGAAGTATATGTATATTAGACTGGGCTGCAATGAGGCATGCAGTACTGAGAGCCTGGTGAAAGAACGAGGATAACTCTTAACTACCAAAGACCAAGTAGTTAATGTGCGTAAAATTTGCTTTACAGCTTTTACCTGTCTTTCAGAACATAGAATGCTCTGGACTGGAAGGGACCTTAAATGATCATCTAGTTCTGACCTGTGTCATGGGCAGTGATACCTTGCAGTAGACCAGGTTGTTTAAAGCTCTATCCAACCTGGCCTTGAACACTTCCAAGGATGGGACACCCACAACTTTTCTAGGCAACCTGTTCCTGTGCCTCACCACCCTCAGAGTGAAGAATTTCTTCCTTATATCTGATTTAAACCTATTCTCTTTCAGCTTGAAGTCATTACCCCTTTCTCCTATGACTACATGACTTTGTAAAAATTCCCTCCCCAGCTCTCTTGTAGGCTCCTTTTAGGTACTGGAAGGCTGCTCTGAGGTCTCCCTGGAGCATTCTCCAGGCTGAAGAGTGCCAACTCTCAACCTGTCTTCATAGGAGAGGTGTTCCAGCCCTCTAGTCATCTTTGTGGCCCTGTTTTGGACTTGCTCTAGCAGATCCACATGTTCACATCCTTATGTTGGGGCACCCAGAGCTATGATTCAGCATTCCTGGTGGAGTCTCATGAGAGCAGAGTGGAGGGGGAGAATTCCCTCCCTCAGCCTGCTGGCCAGGGTGTGGTTGGCTTTCTGTGCTGCAAGTACACATTGCCAGGTCACTTTGAACTTCTCGTCGATCAGTGCAGGCAAGTACTTCTCAGGGCTGCTCTCAATCCACTCTCTGCCCAGTCTGTACTTGTGCTTGGGATTATCCTGACCCACCTTCAGGACCTTGTACTTGGCCTTGTTGAACTTCGTGAGGTTTGCACGGCCCCCCCTCTCAGGCCTGTTAAGGTCCCTCTGGATGCCATCCCTTCCTTCCAGTGTGTTAACCACACAGCTTAGTGTCGTTTGCAAGCTCGCACTCAATGCTATTGTCTGTGTTGCCAGCAATGATGTAAAAAAGCCCTGTTCCCAATACTGACCCCTGAGGAACACCATTTGTCACTGGTTTCTCTTTGGATATCAAGCGGTTGACCACAACTCTTTGAGTGAGACCATCCAACCAATTACTTATCCACGAAGTGGTCTGTCTATCAAATCCATGTGTTTCCAGTTTGGAGACAAGGATGTTGTATAAGACAGTGTCAAATGCTTTACACAAGTCAAGGTAGGTGACATCAGTTGCTCTTCTCTTTTCTACTAGTGCTGTAACACCATCATAGAATGCCACCAAGTTTCTCAGGCACAATTTGCCCTTATTAAAGTCATGTTGGCTGTCACCAATCACAGTACTTTCCCTGTGCTTTAGCATAGTTTCCAGGAGGATCTGTTCCATGGTCTTGCCAAGCACCGAGGTGAGACTCACATCTTTGGGATAATCATACTGTTCAAACGCTTCCTGAATTCTGTCAGGCTTGGTGCTGTGACCACTTCTGTGGGGAGTCCGTTCCAGTGCAAAAACACCCTCTGGGTGAAGAATCTCTTTGTAATATCCAACCTAAACCTCCCCTGACACAACTTCAGGCCATTCCCTCAGGTTCTGTCATTCATCACCACAGAGAAAAGATCAGTGTCTGCCCCTCCTCTTCCCCTCACGAGGAAGTTGTAGGCTGCAATGAGGTCTTCCCTCAATCTTCTCTTCTCCAGGCTGAACAAGTAACCTCAGCTGCTCCTCATACAGCTTCCCCTCAAGGCCCTTCACCATCTTCATTGCCCTCCTTTGGACGCTCTCTAATACCTTAATATCTTTCTTATATTGTGGTGCCCAAAACTGCACACAATATTCAAGGTGAGGCCGCACCAGTGCAGAGCAGAGCAGGACAATCCCCTCCCTTGACCAGCTGGCGATGCTTTGCCTGATGCCCCCAGGACACAGTTGACCCTCCTGTCTGCCAGGGCACTGCTGACTCATATTCAACTTGCCATCTACCAGGACCCCCAGGTCCCTTTCCATGGCACTGCTTTCCAGCATCTCATTCCCCAACCTGTACAAACATCCAGGGTTGTCCCATCCCAGGTGCAGAATCCAGCACTTTCCCTTGTTGAACTTCAAATGGTTGGTGATTGCCCAGTCCTCTAATTTGTCGAGATCTCTCTGCAGGGCCTCCCTGCCTTTGAGGGAGTCAACAGCTTCTCCCCCTCCCAGTTCTATATCATTTGCAAACTTGCTTAGTCTCCCTCCCAGTCCGGCATCCAGGTCATTTGTGAAGATGTTGAAGAGCACAGAGCTGAAGATAGAGTCCTGTGGAACCCCACTAGTGACAGGTCACCAGTCTGATGTTACCCCATTCGCTATTGCCGTCTGTACCCAACCTATGAACCAATTGTTCACCCACCACATGATGTGTTTATCCAGCTGTGTGCTGGACATTTTGTCCAGGAGGATCCTGTGAGTGACTCTATCGAAAACTTTACTGAAATCCAAAAAGATTATATCAACTAGCTTCCCTTGGATCAGCTAGGTGGGTTACTTTGTCATAAAAGGAAATCAGGTTCGATAGCAGGACTTTCCTCTCATGAAGCTGTCCTGGGTGTGACCAATGACTACGTTTCAGGTGTTTTTGAATACCTCATAGAAAATCTCTGTAACTTTACCAGGCCCTGAAGTGAGACTGACACGCCTGTAGTTTCTGGGGTCCTCTTTCTTGCCCATCTTGAAAACTGGGACAACATTTGGCAACTTCCAGTCAACTGGGACCTCTCTGGATTCCCAAGACCGCTCAAAAATCATTGAGAGAGGTTTTACAATGACTTCAGCCAGCTCTGTGAGGATTCTGGGATGAATCCCATCAGGCTCCATAGATTTATAAGGATCCAGCTGGAGCAGATCCTGCACAATTTCAGGGTTGACTGGGAGTTGATCATCCTCGCAGTCATGGTCGTCCAGCTCAGGGCACTGTGACCCCCTTGGTCCATTATCTGTGTTGAAGACAGAGGCAAAGAATGCATTAGGCACCTCTGCCTTGTCTCTGTCCCTGTGTGTGAGTTTACCATCCTCATTCTGGAACGGGCCAGTGATATTTCTATATTTCTTTTTGCCATTAATGTATTTGAAAAAACTCTTTGTATTGTCCCCCACATTTCTGGCCAGCTTCAACTCCAGTTGAGCTTTGGCCACACAAACATTCTCCCTACAGCAGCAAGCAGCATCTGTGAATTCTTCCCATGTTCTTGACCTTACTTCCAATGGGCGTACACCTTCCTTTTTTTGCCTTATCTCCAAGAGAAAATTCCTGTTCAGCCAAGCCGGCCTTCTACCTTACCTGCTTGACATACGACATTTGGGAATTGCCTGATCCTGTGCCCTTAGGAGGTGATGTTTAAAAAGTGACCAGCACTGATAGACCCTGGCACCTGCAAAACCATTTTTCTTAAGCAAGAAACACCCTCTTTTGCATATAAAAAGGGTAAAAATTAATGAAAATAAGAACCAAAGTGTAATTCCTCCAATATATGCACCACCCTGACTAGCAAAGTAGTGGGTTACTGGTGAGAGGGGATGGGTTGTCAGATGGTTGACTCAAGGAGATTCCAAGCACATGCTTTGCTAGTGCAAAGCAACTTCTGGGCAGTTCAATATAGCTCGATGTTGTTTCCTTGTGGTTCCGGGATGGACTTTGTACACAGGGGAGGTCTCCGCTCATACTTAAGAGGACAGACTTTCAGGCTACAGTAGCAGTTTTCAGTCTTTGATGAGGGCTGAAAGAGGCTTAGGGTGAAAAATATCCCATGGAATTAAATCCCCAGAAGAACTCCAGCTCCTGTCTTTGCCTTTCAGATGCCACATTTAGTTCCCCTTTGGCTGCTACCTCACTTCGGAGGTGTCTGTGGGTATGTTTATATGACTGCATATACTGGCCTACATGTTTATTCTGCAGTATAATTTGACACACCACATCTCTAACATTGTTCCCTTATTTATAGACCAGAAATTGCCTTGCCTCCAGCTGGCAGAGACAAAAGTGCCAGCCTCATCCATGCTGATGTCATCTGAGTTGCCACCAGAGCAGACCTAAAAATGTTAGCTTCTGTTGAACCATGTGAAAATTTGTATGAAATTGAGGAATCAGGAATCTGAGAAGTTCATCCTTCCTAGTGATCAGAGAGCATTTGCCTGAGGAGTTTGGTTTCACATCTTTATCTTACTCAAACATTATTCACACCTTCATCTTACTCAAAACTGAGTTTTGAATACAGCTCACTCACCCTGCAGATGGTTGGTCTGAGAACTAAGGAACTGAGTATTCTGGTACAAGTCTTCCTGATTTCTTGTTTGTTTAAGCTCTTCTACTTTTTCCCAGACTTAATGAATATTTAATTATTTACAGAGTGGTTATGAATCCATTGCCTGGTAGTTAAAGCAGTCACCTGAGAGATATGGGTCTTGCTATGTATTCCAACTAGAATGTGTTCCTGTTCTACTTGTTTTTTTAAAGAAATGGAAAAGGAGGAGGACTGTAGAATTGAGATATTTATGTGACCATTCTAATTTAAGAATACTTTATTAATCTGGAGGGGGAACCATTCAGTGGATACCTTATTTATTCATCGCATGTGGTATACAGTATACAGAAAAAAACCCTGACCCTTTCCTAGGTAATGATTTTTAATCTTAATGCCCTGCCAGCATTTATGGTAATTTTTGGCAGATTGTCTCTAGTTTTGCTGACAATCTGTGAAGAAAATGTTTGATCAGAGTTGTTTGAAAGGTTCACAAGTGAATGTCTGTTTGCTTGAACCTTTGCTTCAATGACTCTTCCTGCAACAATCCCTCCATACAGCATAGTCAGTCCTCTGTGCCATGGCAATTCTGCTCCCCAGGTGCCTGAGTTGAAGATTCACAAACAGGTTTTTTTGCAGCCACCAGAAACTTACTCTGCAAATATTCCTGAGTTACTTCATATCTATGAAGAGCAGGAATTTGTTTGGGGGTTTTTTTGAGGGCAGAAAAATTGCCTCAACTGATGTTCAAGGAGGAAAGAAGGGCAGTGGGTCTGCAAATATTACTGAGGCAATTCTGCAGTTGTTAGTCAAATAGCAGTGAATGTTTTGGGGTTTAGAGACTAGAGGTGAATGTTTACAGTGTATTAATATAGCTGTAAGGAGGAACTCTGAAGAACAACTGAAGAACTCTTTACCAGTCATGACAATTGATCAGGTTATTTCCTTTGCAGAACTATATTGTAGGGCAGCAGACAGTCCTTCAAGAAGCCAAGGTACTTGTTATTGATTTGGGGCTTTACTTGAGTGTATTAACATACCTGTTCTTGTACTGCTGCAGCTGTGTGTGGTGAAGTCAGGTTGTGTGAACAGCCGTATGCAAAGTACTGTAGCTAAGAATCAGGCAAGAAGATGGAAATGATGGAAATGTCCAAATTCTTTTTAACCTAATTTAAAAGGGGATTTAAGACGACCCTTCAGGTATGCTTCTGAACTTGTACACTGGCATGTTTTGCATTGGAAAGAACAATTTGTTCTTATTTCTGTTCTGCACTTCACTTGGTTATCCAATAATTTATCTCACTATTCATTTGATTACTTTTTTTTTTTTTAAATTGTAATTGACTGTTGAATTAAATGAATAGCTGATGCATCCTGAATCAGAAGTAGTTCCTACTGGATAAGAGTATGCCTATAAGCTTCACAGATACTGTAAATAAGGAGATAGCATATACATGAAGACTTAATAGAAACTTCAGATCTCTAAGTATTTATATGTAATCTGTTGTTTTTTCAGTTGTAATATCTGACTTGCAGAGACATGCTGTTTACATTAGGCAGCTTCATTTTTGCTTAGCATTGCTTATGTTAGGATATTTGAAAGTTAATTTAAATACTTTTTTATTATATCTCTATAATTAGTTTTTTTCTTAGTTTGTAAGATACCAGTAGTATGTGAGATCATGGGATTAGCTATGATCACTGAAAACTCCACCTTGCTTGTAGGTCTGTTTGCAAGATACTCTGAGAAAGAGCTTTTTAGGTTGCAGCTTGAACATTGTGTAGTGCAGTGGGGATTCAGACCTGTTACTAGGATCATATGAGCCATTGTTCCTATTACAGTGTGTTTATAACCTTGGAATTACCCCTTTGAATCTCATCTTAAGAGTCTGTGATTTTAGGAAAACATACCTTTTCTGTAGTTCTTGTGCAAACAGACCTGACTTAGGGGGAAAAAAGCCCCAAACATCTTTGGTCTCTTCTAAGTCAGACTCTGATCTAACTTGAGCAAGAGGACTTAATTTAAAGAGACATATTAATTTCAGGGGACTGAATGGACCGACAAGAGTCTCCTTAAGTTGGTTGAAGGTAGATGTACTTGCATCAAAAAATGAGTACCAAGTTCCTTGTAATTTGATACAGACTTCACAACATTAAATGAGTATTGATGAAACTGATGTTTTTCTTTGTGAATTTTATTTTTCCTGTGATGGTTAAGATTTTTACCAGCATCTGATATTTAGGTGGTTTTCCAAGTGATGAGGTGGGCCTTGCTGAAGCAGTGCTCCACATAGATGAGGTGGAGCCGGAGCCCCTAAGTGCTGAGGAGACTTCCTAATTGTGTATAGACATTTCAGCGTTCTCTACTGAGCCTGTACTACAGGAAAAGCTTGAGACCCACTGCAGTAAAATTTCAGTCAGTTAAAGCATTAGGCTTTGAGTGTATTCAGTGCTCTAAATAGTTGCTAACTAATGTAGGACTGGAGGGACGAATGAAGTGGTACTGCTTTTACAAGCAGAATAGTAACTGCTGTGTGTCCTGTTATGCATAGCCTTGTTTACTTCACACACAGGAATTTGTTGACCTCACTAGAGCTCTTAACCTTCCTAGGGCTACTAATCTCCATAATGTCTGCAGAATTGGGCTTAATTTTGTGGTGGGAATATGCAAAAACAAGTGAACTATGAGTCATCATTTTTTACAGTAAAACATTCAGACCTAGTCCCACAGTTGATGTGCGTGGCTGATCCTTTCTTGAGAGCTTGTTGGATCTGACCCATGCTTTGGGAATCCTGACTTCTTAATTGCAGCAGAGACTATTCTGAAACAAAGGAAATGTAATGCAGAATATACTGGAGCAAAGCAAGAACTATCACTTGACTCAGATGCAACTTCCAAGATAAAATCAGTGTAAGTAGTGGACGGGATTGTGCAGACACTATAGAACATTTCAGTAGTACTCAATATGCCTTGTGAAAACTGTAGTGGTGATGTTTTCAGTTTACTGACCCTTACTTCCTTTTTGCATATAGCTTAACTAATGCATGGTTTAATAAAATAAACTCGCTTTTAAAATTTATTGGCAGCACTGAATTGTGGAGGTAGTGGAGAAAGATGTGAATGTGACTTTCATGTCTGCAGTATGAAATGCAAAAGCACAAATGTAGTAACCACAAGGCCCTTTTTGATGTTTTAATCTTTTAAACCTTTGAAATGTTGGTGTGCTTGAAAGGGCTTCTAAATCCGTTGGTTAGTCTGCTCTGTCTCGTATTGTGTTCAAAATCATAGCAGATAAAGGAAGAGTGATCTGAAAGCTTAATGCAGTCAGAGCATCACGACCTGTTATGTAAAGCAACATTTGGCAGGGCCTTCCCAGCTGCTGTAAATGAATGTTAACAGCATTTTATCATCTGCTTTCACTGTCTTTATTACATAATCTGAATATTTATGACCCTATTAATATGTTTAGCTCTGAAATTGCAATATTGATGGAATGGATGTTCCATAGAATATTGAACAAGAACGATTTTTGCCTCCTGAACAAAAGTTGTGTTAATATTAAACAGCTTTGAGTTTGTATTTCAAATAAGTTTGCTGAGTTGCTTTACAGGTGTATCATTAATTCCCTAAATTATTTATTTTTCTAAACATTGTCATAGGAAAAGTGTTTTGGTGACAGGATCATGTTGCTGAACATTGTCTGTGTATAAAATACATAACACTAACCAGAAAGTGATGATTTTTTTTACTTGTAATGCATGGCCTTGAATCCATAGTGATGATACTCTGTAGCCTTGAACAAACATAGCCAACCTAGACCAGATCCAGGCTATCAGAATCATCTCCATCCAGAGAGCTGCTCCGGGTAGGATTCTGGGGCAAGCTGTGGGCCAACTTATTATTACAATGTGTGTGTGTGGGGGGGTGGTTGTGGTTGTTTTGTTTGTTTTGTTAGTTTGGGTTTTTTGTTGTTGTTTTTGTGTAACCAGATTCTTATTTTGTCTGCCACAGTTCCTCACAAACCTACATGCCTTCCTTCTGTTACAACTACCTTTACTGTTGTCTTGTGACCTGAGATGCATATCACGTAATTGAGGCATGTGTGCACCGCATTAGGTGGTTGGGGACTGGTTACAGATGCTGTTCCACTACTGAATGTGCACTTGCCTATATCATGATCAAACTTGGAATTACATGTAGGAAGGTAATATGCTTGGTCAAGAGATGAATGAGGAGCTGTAAGGCGTTTCCCTTGGGAACCTCTTAGATTATATTATGTCTCCAAACAGAACTGAACACCACCATTTCAGTAGTCATCTGCAAATTTCTAACAAGATGTGTTCAGCAGGTTGACACTGTTGTGGTCAGTGGCTCCCACCTATGGAATTTACGAGTGGTATTGATATTGTGGTTCTTTATCATCCTGCAGGCTAAATAGCTCAGCTGCAGGCTCATATTTGCAGGTTGCCTACGAAAAGCAGAGCTGGGAAAGTAAGTTTTGCATTTCTTTTGAGTGGTGTGAACTTTTTGGTCTCTTTTATCTTTGAGTGCAAAATCTATAGCCTCTCTGAAAGCTGCTGTCCTAAATGTCTTGCTACTGATTGCCAGGGCTAGAGTTTGAGATATGCAGCTGTTTGTGGAGGTCCCTTTTGTTTCCAAAAGTCTCGTGGGTGGTAGTGCAAATCCTGTGGTGTGTTCTGACACTGACATGTGTCTAGTTCTGAGTAACTCTGTCTCATAATGGTCTGTACGTCCACCCTCTCCACAGTTCAAACCTTGCAAGCTGGTACAGGAGGCAGCTGCACATGGCTGTAAGTGTACAAAATCTTAGAAATTTAAAGATCAGTGGGTGGGGAGTGTTAGAGTTGGGAAGAAAGTTTAGATTAACACATTTTTTAATAGTATTTTGTCCCCAAGCAAGGTTGTTATAGTTACTGCAGAACTCCAAATGGACACTCTTCCCTTGTGGGGATTAGAGATTTAAATATGTATTGTTCTTCTGGGCAATAGTATTGAACAGTCAAGTAAGGTTCATAATAGAAAAAGGAAACCTTTAATTAGGACAGGAGTTTCAATTGCATTCTTTTTTGCTTTGTGTAAGAGAAACTTGTGTTAAATCGGATAAATAAAACAATGGATGGGGTGAAGGAAGTTTGGAAGAAGCAAGTCTGTTTACAAAGTTAAGTGCTGAGTTTACAATAAACCAGTAATTTTTACTTGGGAAGCTCTTAAAATAAGATTTACCTTGTCCCCATCCCTGAGCATCTGAGTCAAGATATTTTACAATGTTTTTCAACTTATTCAGTGTTTTGGCTTGGATTTTCTTGCTCACTTTAATTTTTCATGTAGGAAATACCTTTATTGCAATGTGAAATTAATAGGAGTGTTTAAGCTGTTATAATATTTTGGTTTTAGGTTGGCACATACATTGTAATTGCATTCTTCCATTGCTCATCTTTATACTTAGTTTGTGTAATCTAAATACAATGCAGTATTTCCTTTAAATATGAAGAATGTCAGTAAATCTTTTCTGGTGTGTTCTGGGGTGTACATTGCTCTGTTTTGTTGAGGTCTTGAAGTCAATAACCTTCTGTACAGTCTCAGCAAGTTGCCAGTGAGTAATAAATTATAAAAAACTGGCACCTTTAAGGAATAATACATAGTAGCTTCAAGGGTTTCTTAATTTGTCTATGAAATTACCTTCGGCAAAAAACCTGAACTGTAGTCTCCACTTCTCAACAGATACTGGTAAGAGGAAGCCTAGCAGATTTGAAGCTGATTTTCTTTTGCACTGGCTTATCTAATGTTTACTGGCTTACTATGTGTGATGAGACAATTGAATAATCTCCTGTCTTAAATGAGTTCTTTAAAGGAACACCTTAAAAAGATGGTTGTGCTTAAGCATTGGCCATCTGTCCTATGCCTGTTCTCTGCAGTTTAAACACCAAATCCAACAATGACAAAAGACTGCTGTTGTCTGGGAAATGATTGATTCTTCTCCTTGTTTGGGTAGAAGAGCTCTCAGACATGGCTTGAAATAGTCCATTTCCCTAATTATCTATCTCTGGGTGTTTTACTGCCTTCTGCTCTTTTCTGTCAAGAGAGTACTTTCCAGAGCAAAATTCATGTCCCTTTAAAGGACCTAGCAAAATTCCTAAATTCAGAAGAAAGCAGCTATTGCTTTCATTGGACTTCTGGTTAGGCTTTTGAAAAAGAAGGGCATAGCCTTATATGTTAAATAACTGATGTGATCTTTGTTGCTCAAAACTTTATTCTGTGAACTGTTCTAGAAATATAACATTCCATTTTTATGGTGTGAGCAGCAAACTCCATTTAAGCCTAGAACACAGTGCATCTTAGTTGCAGAGGTGTAAAGGATACTTCATAGTAGCAGTGTACTTGAAACTTATTTAAATCTCCTGCTCCGACCCACATCTTGCATCCCCTTTACTGCATCCCAAATGAGTAATATATTTGCCAAAGAAAGCTATTGTCTTCCCTTGGAACAACCTCAGCTGGCATGTGGGATTCTTTACCAGGAAGGAGAGGCAGGGACATTGTGTTGCATTTATAGAATGTGCGACTAAATGGCTCTTCCTGTTGCCTGACTTGATCATGGCTGGTTCTTGTTTGTCACAAGGATTGGTACAGTAACCTCATGTAAGGGAGATATTATTAACTTGAGAGTGCAAATTAAAAAGGTCTTTTTTTTCCCCAAATATCAATCAGTGCATGTTGCATCTTGTTCTTTCCATAGGCATCACTGGGAATTGTTTGGCTCCATCTTCTCTCTCCCTTCCCTCTGTCCCCCGGTATATGTTTTTGCTTATTGTTAAGATCCACCTTGAATCTTTTCTTCAGGATGAATAATGGTCTAGTGCTTTAATCATTTTTGTGGTCCTTTGCTGAACTCACTCTCATGTACCCACTGTACTGAGAATCCCAGAATTGGACACAGCACTGCAGATAAGATCTCAGCAGTTCTGAGTAGAGACAAAAAATCACCTTCCTCGACCTGCTGGCAGTGCCTTCCTAGTGACAGCACAACCATATGGTGTATCAACTTGCTCTTCTCAGTTTTGTGTTGTCAGTAGGCTTGCTGAGGATGCACTCTGACCAGTCATCCAGGTTATTAATGAAAATGTTATAGAGTACTGGCCCCAGTATCAGCCGCTGGAGTATGCCACTGATCACTGGCCCGCAGCTGGACTTAATACTGCTGATCATAAACCTTTGAAGTTGACAGTTCAGTCTGTTTTCAGTCCACCCCAGTGTTTGTTCATCTAGCCCATACTTCTGTCTGTTTTTCCATGAGATTATTGTAGGGGAACAGTGCTGAGAGCCTTACTAACGTCAAGATAGACAGTATCCACTGTTCTTCCCTCATCTGCCTAGGCAGTCATCTCATTGTAGAATGTTATCAGTTTAGTCAAGCCTGATTTTCTTTCATAATTGCGTACTGACTATTTGAAATCACCTTCTTGTCCTTAATATGTTTGGAAACTATTTCCAGAATTACTTTCTCCTTCGCCTTCCTTGGTATCCTGTTGAAACTGGCAGAACTGTAGTTCATGGATCTTTCTCCTTTTCCTTTTTGAGGTTAGGAGTTGCATTTGCTTTTTTCTAGTCCTGAGTAACCTCTCTCAATAGCTGTGACCTTTCAAAGATAATCAAGAGTTGCCTTGTGGTGGCATTAACCAGCTTTCAGCATTCATGGGTGTGGCCCATCAGGTCTAGTGGATTTAAGTACATCCAGTTTGTGTGTTTGCTAGACTAATTCACTTGTACCAAGGGTAAGTCTTGGTTGCTGCTGGCTTTCCCTTAGGTCTCAGGAACCTGAGAATGCCAAAGGGAAATCTTGCCACTCAAATCTGAAGTGGTCATCGAACATCTCTGTGTTTTCTCTGTCCTTTGTCACCATGTTCACTACTCCATTCAGCAGTGGCCTCACATTTTTCCCTCATCTTCTTTCTGTTGTTAATACACTTGCAGAAGCCCTTCTTGTTGTCCTTCATGTCCCTAGCAAGATGCAACACCAGACAGGCTTTGGCTTTCTTAACTTCCTCCTTGCATGCTTGGATGGTGTCTTTGTATTCTTCCTGGGTCACCTGTCCCTGTTGCCTCTCCTCATATGCCTTCTTACATCTTCCTTGTAGGCTCCCTTCAGGTAGTGGAAGGTTGCAATAAGATCATCTCGAAGCTTTTAATTCTCCAGGATGAGCAATCCCAATTATTTTAGCTTTCCCTCATAGGAGAGGTGCTCCATCCCTCTGGTGACCATCCCCTGGACTTGCTCCAACAGGCTGATGTCCTTCTTGTGCTGAGGACCCCAGAGCTGGATGCAGTCCTCCAGATGGGGTCTCATCAGAGTGGAGTAGAGGCTGAATCCCCTCACTCGACCTTCTGGCCACCTGCTGTTTTCGATGCAGCCCAGAATACCCCTGGCTTTCTGGGCTGCAGGCAGACATTGCTGGCTTATGTCCATCCTCTCATTCACCAGCACCCCAAGCCTTCTTGGCAGCTCTGCCCTCGATCTGTTCATCCCCTGACCTGTATTGATACTGGGGGTTGCCCTGACCCAGGTGGGTCTTGTGACTGCTCTTCAAGTATCTGCGTAGATTAGGAGATTTTGTTTGTTTGCCTATTTTTCCCCAGCTCCAATATAAAACATTTTCTCACCTTGATCCAAATAGGACAGATCACAGGGTGAGGATGTACTGGCAGTGAATGTGTGCTTACGATGGATGAATTTATGCAGCTAATTAACAAAATTTCATACAACTTAGATTACGTAATTAAATCAAGCAGGACAATACTAGTATATAGCTATTAAAGCTATATACTGCACTGATACTAAAGATTTTGTAAATTAGCCTTTTTGTTAAACAGTAATATTTCTCCCTAAACTTTTTAAACCAACCTTGCACTGAGTAATTTTAGAATAAATTCTTCAGGGTGCATTTAGTATAAGAATGTTCCTAGGTCAGTGACACATGCTGATTATAGTCTTTGTAAGAATTTATGAACAACTGGGGAAAAAAAAAGTGCATCTTCCATCTTAATTGAACCCTTGAAATTCATGCTACAAACTAAATGAAAATGGAAACTAGACGTCTTGTCAGCAAATTGCAAGCTATCAGTCACAGCTACGGATGAAAGCTAACACGACCTACATCTGTCGTGTTGCTACAATGGTGCCAGCATTACAGTTCCATTGTTTAGGTTTAGGGTCAAGCCTGTTGAGACCTCTTTTTATTCAGCTTTGAATGTATCCATTTTCATTAAGTTTTTCAGAGCCGTATGAAAGACTCAGCAGGGCAAGATGTGGTGATGCCGAACCTAAGTTAGTCTTGCAACTGTCGAACTGTCTCATAGTTGCAGATGGTCGCTGTGATTGTCCACACCAATCTACCTCCAGAGCTGCTATTGAAAGAGCACAAAACTGATGGTACAAAGAGACGCCTTTTTTCCCGCCAGTAGATGAAGCTAGCGTTGCTCTGAGCCAGCATTGCCAGAGGTTTTGTGTGGGAGAAGAGTGATTGTTGACAAACCAGTTTCCTTGCTGAAAAATGCTACTCTTGTTCCCTAAACTTAGAGATCTTTCCTTGGTAAACTCTGACTAATATCGGACTGGCATTTTGCAAACTATTTTCATTGATTATTTGTATGATGGCTGTACTGGGAGGTCTAATGCTGACAGCAGTAAATGCAAGCTTGTTAATATGCCTAAAGAAGACACACTTCTGATTTGTAATTCCATTAGAAGAAAACCTCTTTGATTGTACACTGTTAAAAATGTTGGAAGCCTTAATTGCCACATTTCTGTTTTCAATCCTCAAGTGTTAGTATCCTTACATAGATTAAAGAAGCTTGGCCAGTTGTCACTCTGAGTTATGTAACTTGATTAACCAAGTACCAAACATCTTGCTTTTCACGTTATAAAAATGTAATGTTTTGGAGCTAGGAAGTGAATCTTCCAAGTCTTTCTTATTGGCAATGTGAATGTGCTCTTTGTTTTGTTTTTCTTTAAACAGAACTGCTTTTTCCATTTTCCTGCTACCATTTTCTAAGTATCATTTTCTTTCTTTTCTGGTACGATGAGGTGAAAGGTTCTGCACAAATGACCCGCCTGTTTGTTAACAGCCTAGAGAAAGTTCTGGTGAGATTACAATAGTTCTTGCCTGAAAGAACAATAAAAAGCAATAAAGCTGCTTCCTATTTTATGGGATCCTTTTACCACTGGCAAAGGAACTCTTAAAATTCAAGCGGCCACAGTGATGAAATGGATGTTTGTTCTTGAATGCGAAATATCAAGCCTCTGTGGAGACCAGTTGAATTATTCACCCCATAAAGTTTAGAAATTGTACTTTAATTATTAGGGTATGTGGGGTTTGGGTGGGTTTTGTTTGTTTTGGTCCTCCCCCCCATGTTCCACTGAAGCTGCCCACTGATTAGCCTCCTCTGCTGTAGTGGACTTTTTCAGCCCCCCAAGACCCTCAGTAATTTCTGAGTGGCCTGTTGCCCCAGGAATTTCATAGCTCTCTGAGTACATGAATGGTTGGTTGGTTGGTTGTGTCCCTTCCTCTGGCCTGGTAGTCTGTAGCAACATGAAATGCCTTAGCCAGACAGGTATAAGTTACAGAAGAATATATTTCTGCATGTGAGAGGTAATGAACCTGATAATGTACTTCAGTTTACAGTCACTAGAATGAAATACTTCTGTGCCGAAGATGGAACTGAAAAATAGGAATATTTTTCCCATAAGATGAAAATCACCTGCATAGAGATTGATTTGACTGTTCCAGAAAGAAACTTTCAACTTTCTTCTGCTTTGATTATTCTGTTAACAAGGTAATCTAAAGAATGAGACTTTTTGCTAAAAAAGGGATGAATACTGATGATGTTCAGATTTTGTAAGAACTGAAAGTAATTTGACACTGACCTTAAACTGAGTCACTTGTGTAACTAGTCCTTCTTAATGACTTTGGTCAATATGTCCTCGCATCTATGATCATGCTTTCTGCTGCCTTGCTTGCTCCCAGCTCCGGTATTATTTTCTCATTTCTGCCATACGGTATGCTGCCTGCAAATAATTCCTTAAACAAACGTGATGTAAATCATTAGAATTTCTCAATAGTGACTTCCTGGAAGCTATGTCCTGTTGGAGGAGCGGTTTCTAGGCTTGTGGTTTCCTTTCTCATAGCTAGTATGTGTTTATTAGGATGTCAGTGTAGCTTATACTGTGTATTTTTCAGGCAGAAGCTTTTTCCTATTGTTTCTGATGTAACAGGTGCTGGTAGAATAAGCAGTAAATGTGCTTGAGCCAAACAGTACAGATTTCACAAATTGAAAGCCATGTGCAAAAACAAGTCTGCCTCTGCAGGCCATGGACTGCAGAGCTCTGAGGGATGGGAGTGGGTAGTGCTAGGTATGACACTTGGGTGATGTGATCCCAGAGCCTGGCCCCTCCAAAGCAAGGTGGAACCAGCTGTAGCTGCTTCAGCAGCCTCTGTGCCCACCTCCTGCACGTACCTGATATGTGAAAGGGCTTTTCTGACTCCAGTTGGTTCTTTGTTCTGGGACCCTACCAGGTATGGATAAACAACCTGTCAGTGAACTGGTCAGGTTTAATTACTAGTTTGAGTAATACTGAAGAACTGGTTTGGATTTTTCGTAGTCGCTGTCAGAACAGAAGTGGCACTTCAACCTGCCTTTTCAGCTTCAGTCCATGAGTTGCACCAACACAAGTACTTACTGCATTTCATTTCAAGATGTTGTTTTCTGGCTTTGCACACAGAGTCAGATTTCTATGAATAAACAAAAAACTCTGGAGTACAGTATGCTCTGGTGAGGGAGTAGTTCTGCTAAATCAGGACCTTCTGTGTGCCTTCTGTGTCTGGTTTCCAATACAACTGTAAGTTAGATGGAACAGCAAATCCAAATAAACTGTTAAAAGATCTAAGGAGTCAGGTGTGGTTTGGGTCATAGTATTTTCTCTTTAGCCTTACATTGCAATAGAGGAAAATCTATCCTATTAGTTATCTCACAGATGTTAAGGTATTAAATAAATTGTACTGGCTGCATAAATTATATTGAGGTTTAAGAGAACAGCAGTATCTTGGAAAAAAAAAAAGAGGGTTAAGATTTGAATGCTTGAAGAGAACTCTTCCTCCTTTGTGAGGAATTACTACTCTGCTCTTAGAGCAAAACCAATGTGTTGCTGTTCATACTGCAAAATTAAGCACATATACATTGTCCCAGTGTCATAGGAATATTCTACCAATTACCTACTTAAATGCTCAAAGAGATTATGTTTGCACTTCCTTACTGTTCTAGTGGGTTTTATTAAAATGTTACTTTCTTATCCTGTGCAATTCCACATACAGCAGACTCTATGGTAACTTTTTTGTAGATTGTAAAATGGCTTCTGGATGTTCACGAACCCCAGAATGGTATAGGATTTTTTATCTGATGACATAGCTAAAGCCCCTGCAGCACCTTTGGAGAGGTATTACGTTCTACAACAGATTTAAAATGTCTGTTAAGTGTTCTGTCTGCTTATTATTACCAATGTCATTTCCTTCAAGACACCAATTTCCAATAACCTATCCTACATTATGACTTTTCTTCAGAAGGAAAGGAGAGATTGTACTCCAGGTAATTGCATTCACCCAGACCGTTTTCATACTGTCTAGGAGCCTGAGGGATGTTTAGCATTCCAGCCTAGCAGGAAAATACAAGATCCTAGACTTCATCAGCTTGGAGCTGTTGCTACATGAGCGCTTTCAATGTGAGGACACTTGGGACTTCATGAACTACTTCTGCAGCCAGAAAACTAGGAAGACAAAGCTGTTGATGACGGATTTATATTTGCTGTTTTTATGTACCTTTTCTGCAAAATACTTGTGGAGTTGCTCAGCTCAAATGGGACTGAAATGCAGTGTGGCCAAGGTACTGCATATTTCTGTATGCCTCTGCCTAGAATATATTTTAACTGCTAGGACCATTTCTCACTGTTCTGTGATGCTTCCTTTCTTTTATGTTCACTCCTTCTGCATGCTGTGTCTCAGAGGTGGCTGTTGCTACCCTTTTGCCTGAGGAATGCTGGCAGAGTCTCACCTCTGAACTCCTCCATCCAAATCCTTAATCAAAGAGTCTGCAGCGTGAGAGCAAGCATGCTGTCTCTGTGTCTCTTATGCCAAGAGCACTGAGTTGACGTGAATGGACGATGCCCACTCTGTCTCTTTGGCCACGGAGGGGTTAAGTGTCTTAGTTTTAAATGTCTTCCTGTGTTTTGGGGGTGTCTGCTCTTGGTTATCACTAGTTAGATAGTTCTGTGTGACAAACTGCCGCTACTTTTAAACCTGTTTTCCCTCCATCCCTTGACTTCCTTTCAAAAATATGCAAAAAATAAATGCAAATCTTTCAGGTACTGTTGTTGTTAGCAGCGCAAACCTTTCAAGGCATTCTCCTGAGGGAAATTAGCAACACCTTATTCATCAGTGTACTTGACAGTAGTCTCACTGGCACAGGGGAAAACTGCATGTTTTATGAGTGGTTTATATCAGGAAAAACTGAAATTTGCTTTCACTCTTTAGGCATGTAATTCCTGCATAAATTGCTTATTAAGTTAAATGATTAATTACAGCTGGAGCTTTACATAAAACTGAGGAGTTGGGGAGAGTAAGAAACTTACAGTAATACCTTGAAAGCAATACATTGCACCTTGAAAGTGGTACATTGCAATGGGAGCTGGAATTGAGCCCCACGCTTCCTGAAGAGATGACCAAACCTCTGTGCTTTAATTTTGTCAGCCTTGCTGTGTGGTGCTGTTTGAAAGAAGTTGGAAGTTTAATTTTTTTAATTTTTTTTTTTTAAGGTGGAGTTTAAAGTTGCTCAGTACATTTTTTTAAAAAATATTTTTTGAAAGTGTGTGATATAAAAATCTCAAAATGAAAAAGCACAAAGGAACTTCTAACTGCTTGAGCTGCATATGCTTAAAGTTTATGAAAAGAGGTATTCAGGGACAGGGTGCAGCGTTGTGTCTCGCATCCTCAATGCAGCTGCTTAGCAGCGATAAGGGAGCAATGCTCTATTCATGCTGACCTTGTTTCCAAAGAAGCCTTATCCTATGAACTACTGAAAATAAGGAAGAATTTCCTGTGACATGCTGCTCATGTTGGCTTTTTAAAGGGGAGTAGAATGAAATCTCTGAGCACAACACATACTGTATCTAACCACACAGAATTTCCTGTGCTGGAATGGAAGCTTAGTGGAAGCCACATTTTTCTCTTCCTCTTAATTCATTCAGAAAAACAGAAGTCAGCGTCATGAATTGCTATGGCTATAGTCGCTGCTAAAAGCTAAAATCATCAATTGCTAATGGATACCTTGTGATGCCACGATGACTGCAAGGCAAATTTTTTTCCCTTTAACACAATAAGGCCTATACATAACCTGGTTACACTTTTAAACTCTCATAAAAGAAGAGTTGTGCAATTAAAAATTCCACCTTACTGAAGGTGAGAAAAATAATACATATATTGAATTAGACTTTATTGACTTTCGGTTGTAGGCTTTTTGCTTGATTCAGAATTAATAGATGATGCGTTTGGAAAGACGCGGAACAACACTTGGATTTTGCCTCTAAAAACATGGCTGAATCTGAAGAGGATTGAAAATATTTATTTTTCCTTAAATTTAGCTTCATTTTGTAACACTTTAGTTGAATAAAATTCCCAGCGTTTTTCTTGTCTGCTGTTCATTTGCAACATTATCTTCCTGGTAGTGTTTCATTGGGTTTGACTGGTAAAATCAGAGCTTCCTGCCATAACTGCAGTGAAGGTTGGAATTATGCAATGGATTTTATTAGGATAGAGTGCATATATTTTTACTCCTAGTTAAAATATAATCACCGAACATTACAGTAGATCTTCAGAGGCTGAGCTAACAGCCTGTACCTTTTCCTCATGTCCTGCCTGTACTTAATGGCAAGTCATCCAGATGTGCTCATCCTGTGTCATGGCACCATGCAGGCTCGCTTTTCTCCAAGCAGCCTTCTGACTGTGCTGTCTTAATGGTCAAACCCAGGCCTCCTTGGTACTTCTTGGCTTGGGTTCAGTGCTTTTAAGTTGTTAACACCTTTTTGTTCTTTCTTTAGTCCAAACTGTGGTCTGCTGTCGTCATGATGTATGGGTAAGAGTGTGTTTACTGACTCAGGTTGCTGGTGTGTACTCTATGTAAGTCTTCTGCTCAACTACGGCGTTCACAGTGGAGAGTGATTAATTCCTCTATAGTTTTTACTTTTACTCCAAGTGATATTATTTGTATTACTTTACTGTCATTTGGATTTGCTAGGGCTCATGCCCATGCATACTTTTTTTTTGTCTAAGAAGCAAAAGTTTTTTACACCTGGAATAGTTCTGCTTCTCTCTGGCAATTCTGAGACACCATAGCTTAAAGAGCTCTTTTTCAAAGGGGAAGTCATCTCATGGCACATCTACAGCAGTTCTGCTTGGTAGAGTCTGTGTGCTTCTTCATTTTCTTCCAGAGTATTCATAGCCTAGTACTGCAGGCCCCAGCGTCATGAGAGCCAACAGATGGTATATGCAAAAGGCCTGTATGGATGGACTCAACCTGCTTTTTAGCGCACACCCTTTTGCCATGTTTTCGTGTTACACATACCAGCCTATCACATGAGCTGTTTCTGTATGATGTCTCTGCAGTTCAGTCTTTACTTGAGTTGGGATTTTCATTTGTATGTTACTGAGGGGATACTTGGATCTCATACATCTCATTTAATTGATTGAATATTTTAATATCAAAGCAAAATCATAAGAGGCAAACTATTAAGGAATTTTTCTGTATGTTTTACATGAGGACTTCCTTCTGTGCTGCTTTACATATATTTCAATTGTGTACTTATCTTGAAAAAATAGAACGGTATTCTGGAGTCACTACAGACAGATGGCTCTGCAAACAGTTTGCAGAAGCAAATAGAACTTGTAGCTGAGAACGTTTCCACTGAATTGAATGATCTGTTAAATAAGGCAGAATTTAAAGGCACTTCTAAACAAAATGTGATACAGTTTTTCCGCTCTCTCTCTCTCTTTCCACAATCCCCAGATTGTCCCTGGATAATCATATGAAAAAGTGTTCTACTTATTAGTGGAGTTGGGTAGTTGCAGAGGGAATTTAATCTTTTTTATTTTGAGTTCACTATAACATAGATATATACATAGATATACACATATGCAACTATTTGGAGTTGCATAGAGAAAAGTAGTATAGATTTAAAAAATGTATCTTACTTGGAACACAAGGTATCAGGCTTTTAAAGTGCCAACAACTTAAAAGTGCTGTATATCTTGCAGCACATTTGAGAATAGAGGTAATGTCTTTCAACTTTTCCTCCAAAGGATTTTCACTTTTGGTTTTCATATCGTACTGCATGTTGTACTCTGGGTGAGGATAGTAGCATACACTGTTTAGCAAGACTGTAGGTGTGTTGGCCCAGCAGGAATTGTTTGGCAACTTATGCTAAGTCCTAGAAGTACTTCATTGAGAGGAATAAAGTTTTCTCAGCCTTTCCAAGGGTCTTACTAGCTTGGGTACCATTTCCATGCTTCCTGTTTCTTTGGTCTCTAGACATGTCTGTTCACCAGGTGAATATCCTCTTCTAAACAGTATTTATCGATTTGCACAGCACAACCAAAACTAAAATCCAGTATTTATGAGTCTACCAAGCACTGCTTATCTCAGGCTATAATTTCTCTTACTTGCCAGTCACTTATAGTAATGCAGCTAAATTTGACCAACAAGTTGTACCCGGTCTGTGAGAAAGAACCTAGTGCACGTATGCCGTGTTTTCTGAACCTTTCCATTTAACTAAAACTTAGCTGTGCTCAGAAGATACAAGTAGCCTGTGTTTTCATTTACAGCTCCTGGGCTTCTGACTGACAATTCTTTTGAAATTCTGCAAGCAGTGCCAGGCACAGCTTGGCGCACACTTATCTGAATTACAATTTGACTTAAGTGTAAAGTTTTGCAACTGTGTACTAAAATAGTGTGATAATTATGCTCTGTACCTGCCTTTAAGGAATTAAAAGTAGTTTTAAAGTGACAATTTGCCATTAGCAACAATGAGATCAGGTTTTATCAGCTCCATGACCTTAAGTGAGATATCTGAAACTACACAGTGTGTATAAGTCTGTGTGTGTCCTACTGGCTTAAAGGGAAGTTCTGCTATTTACTGTTTACCACACGCACTAAATTGGTGTAAAACATCGGCACTTATTATGCTGGTTGTTGGCCTTTCTTTCAGTACTGCTGAATGAACGAGTTGTGAAAAGTGGCTTTGCATCTGCAGATTGTGAATTAAACATTGGATTCCATATTACCATGGTTGCCTTCCTGTGTGGCATTTGGTTGCTCAGAAACAGTACCCACAATTTCTTTTGATACTTAATACATACATTCCTTTGTGTGTGTGATTTTATATATATATATATATATTTATATATATATATGAGATTTATAGTATGATGATGACATTTTAAACATATGGTTTTCTTTTACTATGCTTGTGGTAACCCAGAAAACCAGTTAAAAAAATAATCTAGTGTACTTGGGATTCATATGGTAAGCCTGCTGTATCAGCATTTTCTTGACATCATTTGTGTGGATGCCTGCTGAAGGCTGCATGCCCAAAGGCTGTGAAGGGGAAGGTGGGACATGTACTGGCCTTTCTGGGTATCAGACCAACTGTTACTGGGCAATTATGTTTAATGTTTGCTGTGAAGATGCTGAAGGGCAGATACTGAATATTATTCCAGCTCACCTTTCTTTGTATTTTTTCCTCACTTGTTTGAAGACAAAATAAATCTTGGTGGAAGCCCAAGAAGCCAGTCTGACAGTGACTTGTGTGCTTGCTTGTTAAACAGTTTATCGCTGTTGCCCATCTGGGAAAGGTACACTAGCACAGTTATCTGCAAAGGAAAGAGGCACTTATCAACACTGTAGAATAGACACAGTGGAAAGAAGACAATAAATATTTTAAATTTAATTTTAAGCCTTTTCAATTTGAAAATATAAAATCATTATTTTTACTTTGTAGTGGCAATGATTGGTTCATGTTGCTTGTAAACAGAAAAATTAATAAACATGTCAGTCTGTTAGCAGTTGCATTTGTGTTTTCTGCAGGTTCTTACATATGATAAGTGGAAGACAAGAAAATATCCCTGTATTGCCATATAAGGATTAGTAAGGACACACTGCCAAAATTAAAACTGGAGAATATTTTGTTGAATAATAGATAAAGTGAGGAAGGAGAAGTATTTTTGTCTATCCACCATTATGTGTGTGTTGTGCACATGCAGAATAGGAAAATATGTATTACTGAGCAGGAAATCTTTGATGTGGGAGCACCTGATAAGGATTTCATTGCTTCTTTGGGATAATACTTTGTATTTTCTTTGCATTTTTACTGAATTGTTATTGCTACTGTCAATGAAAACAATTGCTAATCAGCCTAGAGAGTCAGTAGTTTCATTTTGGGTTTTTTTTTTAAGTAGGCCGGGATCATCCTCTTATACCCATTTCCAATTTCATTATTGGGTACCCCAGTAAATTCTGCAAGCTCCTACACACACACACACACTTTGATAAATAACAAATGGCAGGTGCAACTGGTCACAGATGTTACCAGATTTGTCCTTCTGGTCAGATTGATGATGTTATGTTGAAGCCATGACACGGAGTAAAGTGTTCCCTGTGTCTCCCCAGGGAACTGGTACCTGTCAGGTGCCAAAACATCTTTGGCAGGCTGGAGTCACAAGGTACATGTGGACTCCTTGGAGAAGAGAAAGTTTTAATTATATTCAGGGAGGACAACATCTTCTGGTAGATTGCTTGGTTAAAAGAGATGCAAAACTTTCTTGTAGAAATGCTCTGGTTTAGGAGTTGTCATTTTACCAAAGCAATAATTCCCAGAGTCCACAGCTTACATCTTTCACCTTCTCTTTTGGACCAGGTGAGAGGGTAGGCTGCAGGCCACAGTTAGTTGTCATAGATGACACTTTGGTTCCTTCTGTCTCAAGGGACCTGTTTCCCTTCTGCTGCCATCAGAATGCTAAAGCTCTGCCATCATGTGCCAAACACGCATCCTATCACAGAGGCAGATATATGTGTGAGACACCTGCACTTGGGCAGATGGTAATTACAAGCAACATCCAGTTGTATGCCCGACTGCACCTCCTGCAACCTCCTGGGTACAGGAATGCCTACAAGCTATGGAACTTAACACTTCTTTCTCCAGAAGGTTTTCTCTAGTGGAGGAATATCTAGAGCGCCACTACTATAGGCAAAAAATTGGAGGTATCCTGGAAACATACCAGAAGTAGTGTGGCCAGCTGGACTAGGGCAGTGCCTCTGGACTTGGCACTGGTAAGGCTGCACCTCGAATCCTGTGTTCAGTTCTGGGCCCTTTGCTACAAGAAGGACATTGAGGTGCTGAAGTGTGTCCAGAGGACAGCAACAAAGCTGATGAAGAGTCTGGAGCACAAGTATTATGAAGAGTGGGTGGGGGAACGGGGGTTGTTTAGCCTGGAGAAAAGGAGGCTCAGAGGGAACCTTATATTTCCCTACAACTACCTGACAGGAGGATGTAGCAAGGCAGAAGTCAGTCGCTTCTCCCAAGTAACAAGCAATAGGACAAGAGGAAACAGCTTCAAGTTGCGCCAGGGGAGGTTTAGGTTGGATATCAGGAAAAATTTCACCACCAAAAGGGTTTTCAAGTGTTGGAACAGGCTTTTTGGGGAAGCAGTGGAATTGCCATGCCTGGAAGTTTTCAAGAAATATGTGGATATGGCACTTGAGGGCATGCTTTAGTGGTGAATATGGCAATGCTGGATTAATGCTTGGACTTGACGATCTTAGAAGTCTTTTCCAACCTTAATGAGTTTATGATTCTATGGAAAAGAAAATTATTGTTACACAAGTGTTCATTTTCTTTCATTTTACATTACTTGTAGCTACCTCAATTTTTAAGAAACTTTGAAGAACAGAAGTCACAGAAGCTATTTCAGTATCATGTTTAAATTTCATATATATATATAAAAATGTAGATAATGTATGTATTTTATATATATATACAAACCTATCACAGGCTTTTAATGTCTTCCAGCCTTGAATTCTTTTTATTTGGCCTTTAGACTCTGGTCTAGTTTCTCATCTTTAAAATTATTAAGATACGTAATACAGTCTCTTGAATAAACAGAATCAGGATTAAAAAGAGGAACCCCAAACAAAACAGTGGTAGGAACTTTAATAGATCAGAAAGGTGAAGAGGACTTACTGAACTTGGAATTTTACCTTAACTCATGTTACTAAAATACCATTGCATACTATTATTTATTATTTTTAACACTAAGAGAATGGAAATTATGTTCTCTGGTTTTTGATGAAGACTATAAAACCCTAATGACATTCTTCAAAATATCTTGCTTTGCTTTTTGAATCAAATCATAGGAGATAAATACATGTTCTTTGCACTTTGCAATTGGTAAACTATTTTATTCATTTTACACGTTACAGGAGTTCACAAAAGTTCTGTGTGTTTTTAGTTCAGAAGTGCAATTAGTTTTAATCAAAAATGTAGCAGATCTGGGCATGGTTATTGTTGCCTCCAGCTGAAGAGACTCGATGTCATTGTGCTTTTAAGGACAATGAAACTGGATAGCATAATAGGCCAAATGTCACCAACAGGTGTCTCAGTCCATGTGAATAGAAGTTGAGTGAATATATAGCAATTATCCTGGAAATATACCAGCAGTTATAACATAGAATGGTGATCATGATGCAGAATATGAAGGAAAGTGAGGATTGCTGTGACGTTAGGAAACAATAATGTCCAGAGAATTCAGTTGCTTCTCCACATATTAGGAAGAAGTTAAAAAAGGTATGATGTGGAAATAATAGTCAAATATCAATGATTTCATTGGAGAACCCACAAGAAAAATTCTGATTTTGTCCTGGGGCTTCATTCATTCATTCACAGTTTATATGCTGAAGAGTTGTAATAGATGATGTAATGTGTTTTAATTCAGTTTTCTCATTAAAAAATGAAAAGGCCTCCCAAAAAACCCCTCATTTCCCACTATAATATTTCAGAAAGGAAGTAGATAAAAATGAGGAAACAATCAAAGGCATATTAAAAGGAGCAACGGAAAGGGTAAAATACATAATAGACTATGAATTAAACCATGGATTATGCTGTTAAACTATGGCTCTGGTTTAATGTGTTTTCTGTAAGTGTTCCAGGTTTAATAGTATGCTACATATCAGAAAGAGTTTGCTATATAAACCATGGTGCAGAACTTCTTGAACACTGTATGTGATTGTAGTCTCTCTATCTCATAATGAAAGTGGCATAACTGAAACTGTACAAAAGAAGTAGAATCACTTTGGTGTGAAGGTGATTCCAGATAACCTGGGAACAAGTGGCTGGGGAGGGAAATGGGAAAGTGTGTGTAGCTGAAGTCAGCAATTGAGATCGTGTAGAAGGAATGACTGAAGTGGCGTCCATTCTTCCTGGACATTTTAAGTATGGAGCATGCATGGGATTCAGAGGGAATTAGACAATTATTAGCCCTTGTTAGAAGTGTCCAGTGTGAACAGTAGTGATCTGTAACATGGGAAGCATCTGCCAACTCTCAAGGTCTTCAACCACCAACTGAAAAAAATGTGTGTGTCCTATGAATGTTATATAGTTGTGACGTGCTGCGTTTAATTCCTTACTAAGAAGAGAATGTTCAGTTCAAGGATGAAAACAGGTATTTGAAACGCTAGAAAGCCTTTTACTGTGAAAAATGCCACCAATTCAAAAGCTAAATTTTAATTTTTTTCAAGAGAGCATGTTTTCTCAGTGTTTCTGTACTTCGGTAAGGTCACTTGCTTGACAGGTTTCTTAAAACGACTTTTCTTGGTGTTCTTAGCATTTGACCAAATTGCCTGAAAATACTGCTCTATAATAGAAATGGGAAGGACCTCTTCGGATAGATCTTCAGGAAGCAGTTGGGCTTTCCTTTTAACTTTTTTTTTCCTCTAAATTGGCCTCCCATTAAGTAATTTTGCTGGTATTTGCAATATGTTGATTACATACTGGAATAGTAAAACTTAGAATACATATTACTTTAATATGAATACATTCATGTTTTTAATCTGGAAGAATTTTATTCCTAAATCCTAAAACTGTCGTGCATTCCTGCACAAACATTTTTACATGAACAGAGGCAAAGATTTTTACCTTGAGTTTTGTTAGGCTGATCTGATTTTGCTTGTGTTTTTGGATAACACTTCTTCAAAAGTGTGATACACATAGCAGCATGAGTCGGTGGCTGTTGACCTTGTCAATATTAAAAATGTTTGAAAAAGCTTTTAATCTGCCCCAGTGCATTTCAAGTAAGCATAGTTAACAGTCACTGCCTTTACAGAACTCTCAGGGAGGTCTAGGTGTCCTCCTGATATGGGCAAATTGTGTGCACAACAATATTGAGCATTTTTATTTGGAGAATTATTTTTGTTCTTTCCAAATGAGTTTAGTATATGATTTTGTTCATTTGAGCAAAACTCTTACTTGTCTAGGACACTATCTATAATCCAAGGAAGAGTTCAGTCCAGCTAATTTTATTTTGACTGTGATTGTGTAGCAAAATTATTTATTGAGGAGTAGGTGTATGTGGAGAAGTTGTGTGTGTGTACACTTTGCTTGTGAACAGGCAGTTTATTTCTCAGTCTCTATATAGAATTGTGGTATAATTTAGGTTGGGAGCTATGTCTGGAGGCCATCTAGTCTTGTGTGTTCCTAGAAGCCCCTTAGATGAGATTGCTCAAGGCTGTTTGCACTTGAGCTTTACAGATGTCCAAGAATGGAGAGTTCACTATCTCTCTAAGCAACCTGTTCCCTTGTTTGACCACCATCACAGAGAAAACTTTTTCCTTGCAGCTAATCAGAATTTTCTGTCATACAGTTTTTATCTACTGGCTCTCCCTCATCACTCTGCACCTCTGGGAATACCAGGGCCTGCCTTCTGTATGTATGCCTTCCCATTAGGCAGCTGAGGACAACACTAGTGTCCCTTGTTTTCTAGTCTGCAGTGTGAAAGTGAAAAAATATTCAAGTTGCCATTTGGTTTTCCTGTAGGAATTGAAGTGTATCCCAGTTGAAGTTGTCCATTAGACATAAGTGGAAAGCATAAAGCACTTGAATCACAGTTCCTTGAGAATTACAGTTCCATTTTAAATCCAGATATTTTCAGCTTGAAGTGTCAGATTTTATTCAGGCTCTCTTCCAACAAAGAAGATTGTATTTAAAGCAATCTTTTATAGGAAAAACTTGAGCTTTGCCACTCAATATAAAATTTGGTTTTGACTTAAGTTTGCCAGAAAGCTTTTAAGCACATGTCTAATGCATCTTAATACAGCTGAATGCATTTCTACTGCTGCCAGAGGAATTGTACCCTAGTGTTTTTTAAACATTATGACCTTAATCATGTTTCCCAAGCCCTCTGAAAGTTCATCTTTTGTGTATTTGCGTCAGTTTCTGATGTTCCAACCAATTTTGATTAGGTTGCCGTTGTTGACTGTTTTTAATAACCAGCTAATTTTTCTTTACTAGCACACCAAGAAGCATAAATGAGTGTAGTTTTTGTGCGCTTTTCAAGTATTAAACTTGAACTTTCTTTAGAATATTCAGGAGATAAAGCAAAACAAAAAGGAAGGGGAAGTTGTTGTATTGAACTGCAGTGTTTGTTTTTGTCAAATGGATTCAAACAGGTTTAACTGCTCAAAACATAGCATGCATAAGTATACACACTGCACTACTTCGACAACAGGACCTGACTGCCTTGGTATTACAGAGCAAACATTAAATAAGATGGTTCTGTCTTCTAAGGTTTATAAAGAAGCATTTCATTTGCATGTTGGATAACTATATGACTTAAAACATAGAAAATGCTGGTATTTCAAATGAGTAAAAGGAAAGAGAATCCAATATGATTTATTGTGGTCCCTCACACAGTGAAATTCAACTTGTTCATATTCATAAAATATAATGAGATTCTTAGGGCCCAGTATTTGAGGCTGATGAACATGGCTTCATGGCTTTAGTTTACTTTGCATCACACCTAGTTGTGTTTTACCTGGTTTGAACCTTTTAAGAGGACAAGACACTTTCATCTTCTCAAACTCATTCCATGGAGTGCAAGTTTTGAAAAAGTCTTTTCATCTTGAAAGGTTTTAAAATGGCTCAGTGTGGCAGGAGGAGACAAACGCTGTCCAGTGCTTGGATTCCCAAAGGAATGAGAGCAAACATGAGAAGAATTTTACAACTTATTTTTTATGGGTAACAACACTGATAAAAGTAGATACAGCTAAGGTTAGAAGGACTGTGTGAAAGCAGTGAAAATTTCTTTTCAAGTATTTCTCATGACACACACTGAAAGTGCTCATAGCAACTATCACCAGGGAGACCAGTGAAATCCTGAAAAACCCTGAGGTCAGATGTGAGCACCAAGAGACATTCCATCTTGATTAACTGGGCTTTGGACCAAACAATCCCTTTCCCCCCCATTTCAGTGGTTTTTTTTAAATGGTTGAAGAACACTGTGCCTTAGAATAAAGTAATTCTTCATTGCTGAAAAAGGTTACACAGATACAGACAGTATTACGTAAGGCTAGCATGGGGCTGGCATCATAATGATCTCAGACTTCAGAGTAAGCTGTCAGGATACCAAATGGCTGTGAAAATTAGCTGTAATGGACATAGTTAATGCATATTAGGCATGAGTCCACAGTATAACAGCTTGCAGCTTCTTTTTTAACATATAATGGCTACCTCCTGCAGGCACTGACTTTTTTTTTTTTTAACTTATTGGGAAATTTTAAGTAGCATCGGCAAATTTCTGTTTTGGGTACCATGCACAGAGTTGTTAAATGAAAAGCCTGGATATATGCTGAAGAATTTGTTGTTTGTGTTTGTTTTAATCTTAGCTTGTAAATTAGGAGGAAGTATTGCACAACACTCTCGTGAATATTAAGTAAAAAATTATGTTAGAAATTCAAAATGTGTAATTGGCAAATTCTGAGACCATTTTTTCATGATTTTTGAAAGGATGACTGCTGGATCCAAATGCCCTTTTTCTCTGTAAACTTTTAAACAGTGTGTATGACATTCTTGGTAGTATTGTCAGAGATTTTTATTTTCTTTTGGTGCATTCTTGAAAGAGAGTGCCTTTGCATATTTTTCTTCATACTTTTTAGTTGCCTTCTTTTTTTAAAGTTTATTTTGCTGTGTCCAGGGCTTCACTCTATTTCATTGCAAAAAGTCTTAATGTATATTGCTGACTTGAGGTTTATCTGTAGCTTTTGCCAATTTTATACTTGAGTTCTGGGAAATGCACAGTGATGGACGTCATGCTTGGCTCATTCTCCAGCTGGTCGCCATCCTCCACTCATCCGACACATCTTCTGTTTTGTGGCCTTTTTATTGCTGCTTTTTAAATTGAGAGCAATAAATAGGCCAACTGGCATAAAAAGTGGGGATAGCTCTTTTCTGCTATTGATTAACTTACGCATGACCACACTTTTTAATTTGTGTGGATAAACAAAAATGAAGCAGCCGGGCCAGCAGCTCATTTCTTACGTAACCTTGCCAAATGAGTCTCTTTGGGCTGCAGCCTGGATCAGTTGGTCAGGCCTGTATTGATGAAACTTAGCAGTAGCGGAAAGACGTGGCAGCTGTTAGTGTTGTCACTGGTTTCACGGATCTGTGGCCTGATGAGCTCTATGTAAAACAAACAAGTAGAAAAGTCATTGCAATTTGTTCTGTGGTGGGGGTATCCTTTCCATTCAGGAATAAATCAGATCTCACTGTAGTGACTGCTATATTTAAGTTTTTGCTAAGAGGGTCTTCAAGATGACCTATGCCACTGTTAACAAGAGGTTGCAGAGCATGCTATTTGAATGCCGATGCCCTTCTGCTGCTGCCTTCCTGATCCCCCATAAATGCCCTGACAAGCTGACAGGGTTTTGCAGTTTTTGGGGAGCAGCTGCTGAGCGGTTCTGCTGCTGCAGCCCAGCTGAACACACGGCAGACATGGAGAGTGGACCTCCAGTGGGGACTTAGTGCTTTGTGCAGGGGTCACCTGTCCAAGTGAGGCCAACCCAGGCAGGAACACTGGTGAGGCTGGCAAATGGAAGGCAAAACAAGTGAAGGCCTGTGTAGGAACGGGTGACTACCTGCGCTGTGTTTCTAAAGGGCTGGGATAGATCTGCTTTCCTTGGGATGGTGATTGTAAGAAGAAAACATAGAAGGAAAGCAGAATGCATTCTTATAGAATGGACTAGATCCGATGTCTTAGTGTCGTATCAGTTTCCAGTGTCAGGATGAAGTGTAACACTGGAGATATTTTTATGCCTATGGTTGCAGGGTAAATACCAAGGGATTTATGGCACTTTCCACTAGATTTAATGTGCTTATACTTCTAAATCATTCAACTTCGGTATACAAAAAACTCAGTATAGTTCAGAGCTATAAATGTCTACAAGGGATGTCTTAGTCAAACTATCCCTGATATTTTAAATTATGCCTTAAAACTCAGGTGACTTTCAGGGACCACCATCGTAATTGTGGTATGTGATATCTCCAGCTGCCTTTGTACTGATCTTCATTTCAGCTTAGAAAAAGGTTGAAACTTCTCATTGAAGTTAATGATGCTCTTACATGTACACCTCAATTCAAGCCTAATAAGGGATTGTAAAGTTTTCAAGGAAAGAATTGATTTTGTTGCAGAAATGGAAATATTTTTAATACTGATCTTTCCTGCTGCATGAAAGAACAAGCTGACTTGACCTTAATTTTTTATTTATGTAAAACAAAAAAGAAAAAAAAATCTGAATTTTAATACCTCTTATGTCATTTGCAAAGCTTTGGGGTTTCGTTGAAGGGGATGGATTGTTTGGTTCACCTTGGGTATTCATAGTAGAAGAGCAAAACACAGGAGTAGGATATAGCTTTTTATTAGACTTCTATAAATGCCTCTAGTATGCCTTTTTTAATGGTATACCTGCCCATTCTAATCAAATAAATATCATGACATTTGCTGAGAAATGCATCTTGTACCAATTTAATATTTTAGCTTTATAACAAAATGCTCATGAAAAGAATGCATAGTTGCATAAGAGTATGTTGTTTGCTCTCAATAGTGAGAGGAAGTGCTTGTGACTTAATAGATATTTTTTATTTTACTGATGGTGATGGTGGAAGTATGTTCTGTGAGACAGATTACAGTCTTCTCAAAGCACATAGGAAAATAAATCTTGCATTTCACTAACTTGCTCATAAGCCATCATCAGTTTGCTTGTCAGGGTTATAAGATTCAGTGAATTGAGTTGGTTTGTTAACTTTGCCTTTTAAGTATTTGATTGTTTTCTGCCTTGATTCTTAATGGAGAGAACATGATAATTCTGTAATTAAAAAGGACTGGGCTGGCACTGTCACGTTATTGGTTAATTTATAATCATTATAAATTACTGAATTAATTGCATAGATGATTTATGTGTTCCCAATTCTGATGACAGAGGATTGCTTTTGTTTGGATTTATAAACTGCATCTCAAACATTCTTCTTCACATGGGTTTACACTGAATCTTGCTAGTTGGTTCACCTGCACACATATTTATAGCAGACTTCATTCCTGTTGAATGCTCATTTTGCTTGCCTCAAATGATACTGTATGGTACAGAGACCACCACAAAACACACATCGTAAAAAATCTTGATTGCTGGGTGGGCAGCAGCCTGCCTGTGACTTCCTGGCATCTCCAGTTGTGCCCTGTCTGAGCAGGAGACCTTGAACCCTCCCCATCTCCAGGAGGAAGCCTACAACTCTCCCACGTTTAGGCAGGACCCTGCATTTCAGTCCTTCAATGATAGGTTCTGGTTTCCTCACCAAGCCTAATTTATTCCCTAGACTGTGTAATTTTGTTCTTTTTGGAGCAAGCACACACCGGATTTAGAACAAAACCTGTACAAAATAAGCTTTGGCTTCAAAAAGAGTAAAATTGTTTAAATGCAGTGCATGTTTAGTAAATGTTTAGCCAGCACTGGATGAACTCCGATCCTTCGTTGGAGCTCCCCTCTTTGCTACCTTGTTTCTTGGAGGGCTGACACCTTTGGGTGCTGTTTATCCTATAGGGTAAGCCTTTGGTCTGCTGATGCCAGCTCTTCCCAAGCAACATTTGCACCTAATTGGAGACAGAAAATGAATTCCTTGAAGCAGCTTGGCCAGGAGCACACTTAAAGGAACCCATTGTATTGCTTCCATGTTTGTTCTTCCCACAGCCCCATTGAATTTCAGCATTTAAGACATACAATAACTGCTCTATTAGACTCTGCTGAGTTAAGGGAGTCTCAACAACTGACTTATGGTGCAATGCCTTAACTATTTTTTTGCATAGCAGCTTTCTTAGTACACATAGCTTTATTGTGTATTCTTAGCTATATTGTGTATCAGTTCTGTTTCACAGTTTGTGTCATCCCTCATTTGAATCATGGCTGATTAACTGATACATTTGTTACTCCCGGGGCAGAATATGATTCTGCCATGACATTTCTAATAAGTGTGCTGGACTCAAACAACACAATATGTTTTTCTTTATAACTAGTTTGCAAAATGTGTCGTACTTCTGTCTTTATAGAAGCGAAGACTGATCTCTGCCCTGCATCTACTGGAACTTATTGAGACCTATCTCTGCTGGTAAACTGTTTTCATCATCTCCAATAAAATGGGCGTTAGTAATCATTACAATAAGCTACCCAGAACAAAAGCTTAAACAGTTGCAACTAGAACAGAAAATGACAAAATCACAGTGAAATGTATATGTTAATGGTAAGTATGGCAGGGGTGGGGGGGGAAAGAGGAAAGTGGGCTGGCAAGCTGGCAATACAAGGTGAAAAGGGGCAAAGGAGGTCATACTTTGTGATAGTTGCTAGAGCACTCACTGAGGGAAGACCTCAGTTTCATCCTGACCGTGGCTGGAGATTGTGGTTAAATTCATTGTATCAGGTCTCTGGAGATGTGGATTTCTTTCTCAGCTTACCTGCATGGTTTGAACAATATAAAGTACGGATGGTACTTTCTTTGCCTTTTGTTGATGGTAAACTTTGGGAGAATGTCATGTGTTACTCTCTATTAGCACACTGTTTAGTACAGTGATGTTTCTTCTCAGCTGGAGTTTCTGGGAGCTTTTATGCTAAAGGCATAAAATAATTTTATTTACTTCAATTATTAAACCATACACATCTTCAAAAAAATTAAGATGACAGCTAGCTTTTCTTGTGCCATGCAAAAAAATTTAATACACTTAGCTTATTTAAATATACACTAGATACTGAAGAACATTATCCTTAAATGGAAATATCCCACCAAATCTTTTACGCTCAAAACCTTCTTTGAAAGAAAGAGTTTGTAGTCCTCTAATTTGGAGAGGCTATTAAATGATATTCACAAATCTCATTTAAAAAATACATCAAGACGATGTCAGTATCAGTGCATTCCAAGAGTATTCACATTAAAGATGTTCTTTGCAGGGGGCACTGACTAATCAGGTGAGCTGTAGTTTTTTCCAATTGACAGAACTGGGCAAAACCTTCTAATTACAGAGTGCAGTAGAAATCTTCCAGGGGATTAGAGTGAAATCAAGCTTCTCATGTAAGTATCAACATCCTCTAGAAAAAGCCTCTTGCTGATTTGCATCAAAAATACCCAGTTCTGCTTGTGTGTAATAATGGGATATCAAGCTGGTGTGTTGCACAGTACAGCAGAAGTCCCGTATCTTCTTCATGAGGTTCCTGTGGTATATTCTCTTCTACCCACTTCCTAAGAATCTCACTGGGAGCATAGTGCAGGTTGGATTAGCTACTCCAATAAAAGCAACCAACTCTGTCTCCGTCATGTAACAAAAATGAAGATGGTCCTTGTGCAGCATTGCCATTTATAGAATCACAGAATATTATGAGTTGGAAGGGACCCATGAGGATCACTGAGTCTAACTCAAGATTCCACACAGGGCAACGTAAAGGTTAAACCATTTATCTCAATGCATTGTCCGAATGCTTCTTGACCACTGACAGGCCTGAGACCATGACCGTTTCCTTGTGGAGCTTGCTGCAGTGCTTGACCACCCTCTGACCTGAACTTCTTCTAGTGTCATGATGATACAGAAGATAAAGGAACCATGCATGCTTCAGGAAAGAAGGTGATGAGGAACACATTTCCATGAAAACTGCCGATAAGTGCAGGACACTCAGGAAAAATAGCCACTGGGAGGCAGCTACATAAATTACTCTGTTGGCAACAGGCTGTTTATGCCCAAACTTCTTCCTGAAGCTCTCCAGCTCTGAGCAGCCCTGAGCCCCTGTGACATCCAGAAGCCATCTGAGTCTCCTTCCGGTTTTAATATCTCTGATTGTATTCAACAGTTGTCCCTGAGGTACCTGTGGCCATGCTGCTTCCTCATATGTGAGGTAGTAGCCACAGGAATAGGGCTGTTGTTTATATGATTTTTTTTTCCAGCTGCTGATGAGAGATGACAAATTTAAACAGTTCAACTCACATTTATTAGATGGCAGATGTTCAGGTATAAAGTGTATTCTGTCTTCTAAAAAGTTTCAAAGAGCATACTGTTGGTTGATAGTAACTGGTGTGTTCACATCCATTGCTGGATCTCCTTTCTTGTTACTTTTTGTCTAGGAAAAAGAAAGGTAATGATGATTGTTGTGTTGATGGCCAGAGGCAAGACCTAGTTCTGGGTGTTACTGGACTTTAAATTTGTATCACTACAAGATGTGAAGATGAAGAACCGTGAGTGGGGACTTGATGCCTCCTTCAGCAGAGGCAGCAGTAGAACTTGCTTTGGTTTCATTGATGGAAAACTTTATCTTAAGTGAACAGTAGTCTCTTCATTCTTCCGTGTTTGTCTTGGCTTTAGTTTTCATTGTTTTCTGAACTGAAAATTTTTGAGTTCTAATTAATATTATTTCATAGAACTGTTCAAAAAAAAAGGCATCAAAACACAGTGAGAACCATCCTTGAAATACTGAAGGAACTGTGCACTGGATTTGTACTGAGCTGTCAGTGGTGCCTCTGCAAGACTGTGTTGTGTCTCTGAATTGCTTGTCTTGAATCTTAAATGTGTTTCTGCTTACATGAAAACTGAGATGCTTAGGTGATCTATGTGGGATTAACTAAATTCCAGTGCATGGAAAAATTTCCTAAAGGTAAACTTTCAACAACATAAACCATTATAATTTTATTATTATTGTTTTATTTACTCGATTTTTTTAATGTAAGAATGTAAACATAGTGCAGCCTGGGGCACTTGAAAGTGTGGATCTTTCTGCTCTCGTTGCATCATACTGACAAACTAGTTAAATCTGTTAAAACACAAATATTTCTATTTGCAGTCTGGAGCACCCACTTCTTGCACTGGATTTGGGGAGCAAATTTTTGTGGGGGTCAGACTTCCCTGAGTCGTTGACCAACTGAACAGTGAGCATGTTTCCCTGCATGTGCCTGTAGCCCCACTGGTGCCAACATAGTTGTGTTATTCATGCTGTAAATGTATGGTTCTTCACAGGGTCATGGCTGTGTAAGAAATTTTTATATTATGGGTGAAAGTTTTTGTGTGGTAACTGCCAGTGGATTTTGATGACACTATTGCTGTGAGCATCAGAAGTAAATTATGGTTTAGAAAATGTGGATCACTTTAGAGTTTAAGTTCATACTTGCTTTTCTGACTTCCTCAATATACTGGAATTATACAAACACAATTATGCTGGCATTTTGAGAAGCTCTCTTAAAATTTTCAGGTTTTAAATATGCAAAGCTAACCATCAGCATTTCAGTTTACCTCTCTTAAAGCCAGTTTCCATTTTCCTCTTACAAGCTTCAGATGATGATTTGTTGTCTCTTAGTATAAGAGGAACTTGCCTGTTTGTATTCCTTTATCCTTCAGATTTTTAACACGTTTTCCCAAGAAAATAGGTACCATGAGATCCTGCTGTGTCCATCCTTCTGGCTTGCTGCCCTTCTCTCTCCAGCGCCTTTTCAGTTTGTGGGCAGATGGGTCAGTGGGTCAGCAGTCTGAGAGACAAGGATGCCCCTTAGAGCTTTGGCAGTATGCATAGCTGTCTGTAGGAGGGAGGTTTTATTCCTGTTCCAGCTGAGGGGTGTGCTAATTAGCTCATCTTTCATTAGCTATCAGGAGACAGAAGCAAACAGGTTACATCACTTCTGCTCTTATTTTTCCTTTTCCTCTGCCCTTGCCTATACTTTTTGCTGTTTATTTCCCCTCTCCGAACAATGCTGCTCTCATGGGAGATCCTGTTGTTTGTCATCCTGTTATTTTGACAATACTCTTGTCTTCGCTCCACAGCTGCTTATCTTTTGAACTTTGCTTACCTAAAAATTATTGAAGATGCTTCAGGGAAACCAGCTGGGAGTCAGAAGAGCCATCAGAGCTGTGAGGTCTGTCAGGAAACAGGAAACCCAAGTTGCACTGTGGGGGTTCTCTGCTGCAAGGCTGCAACCAGTGGAAAGTCTAATCCTGCCATCCTTTAGTCAAGTGACTAATCCTAGAGTGCTGAGGCTCTGAGAAGTCAACAGAAGCTATCTGTGTTTGTAAAGAGTTGCTGGACCAAGTCCTTATTTTGAAAGGCAGATCAATTGTTTCTTGCCTTTGAAACTGGTGCCAGCAGGAGCAGTCTGTGCACGCTGAGAAAAAAGATGTACTTCGGTGAGCTAATCGCTTGAATGTTCAACAAATGGCTAAGTGGTAAACTTTAAGCAGATTATGTTACTCTGATTGTTTTCCCTGTTTGTTTTTTTTTTTTTAATGTCAAATATAGCACAACGTAATTTATGAAGACATGCCTTCGAGTAGAACCACAAACACTTATAGGGACACTTGCTTCAGACAACATATGGCCCATCCTATGAATTATGCACAGCTGACATACGGAAAATGGAGACAGCCTAAGGAAATGATTAGACCTGTTATTGTAGCAGTAACTGTATATTATTTTCACATGACTGGGAAAAATGAAAATTTAGGGCCAAGACTGTTACTTCCAGGTGCAATATATTAACAGTATAGGGATAGTTAATGGTTTCTAGGAAATGTGGTGGTTTAGTTTTGGCTAAAGCTTTAGTTCATTGAAAAACTAATTTTCTTCTATGCTGAACTGTGTGTTTCTGATGTAGCTGTTACAGTCTTGTTGCAAGAGTAGCAGCATAAAAATAGATCTTAACTTTTGTAAGTGTATTATTGTAGAACATTAGGTTACACACCAGCAAATACTCCACTACAGATGGGTGGCTTTTAGCAAGTTTGTATTTACTGATTCTTGCTTTTCTTGTTCTGAAAAATAGATTTTACGTTTTTACTCTCAGGTTAATTGCATTGTTCCACCAACAGGATCCTCCAGCGGAAATGCTGTTAGTTAAATGCTGATAATGCAGAGTTTGGACTCTTTCTGGGGTGAAAGGCCCAAAGGTTTTTAATTTAAATCCTGACTCTGCTTCTGAGGGTTGTCAGATGTCTTCCGTAGCATCTACTTCCTGAAAAAATCACCTAAAACTGTCTTGTTACTCTACAGCCTAGCCCACAGTGCTTCCCTGCAACTGTAGAAGTCTCCAGGGGTGACTGGGCACCCAGGACATTTGGGACAGCTGTAGAAGTCAGTACTGGGTGGCCTTGCTACTCCCAAAATTTCTACTACAGTTAAGAAAGAAATTCAGAGGTGACATTTTAAGTTTAAATGGTTCCAGTTTGCATTGCAGAAGTGAAAACCTTCTGAAACTTCATCTGTGTGATTCAAGGATTGCAAAACCAAATAAACAGAAGTCACAGAAAAGAATGACCTTCTTTTGCACCTCAGGGTTTCCAGCCAGACTTGCTGTGCACTGGGAACCTGACAGAAGTTTAAGCACCAGACTGCTGCTCACAAGCCTATCTGAAAAGCACTTGTACCATCCATTATTGCCTCTTTTCTGATAGCATTAGCCATTTAATTCTTCCCAGCTGACTGATAGTTAAATAGGTGTTCTTCAGCCTCTTAATTAGATGTTTCCCATCACACTGTCTCCAGCCTCCTAGGAAGTGCTACGTGCTGATAATGAGCTAAATCAGAATCCTTACTCCATGTTAACTGTCTTACTTCTGCCACTGTCGTTTTCAGCACTCTGTATATTAGGCATGTGAACATATGTTGACTAAAGACAATAAAGCATCTAGTTTTTACACACTACGTATCCATAAAACTCATGTGATTCCAAAACATCGGTGATGCTTTCTGGCTTTACTTTTCCTGAAGGCATCTGTCAGAGCACAATGTAATAGCTTTCACAGTGAATAGTTCACAGGTGCTTCACAACATTTATTTGCAAAAAATTTATGGAAAAGCTTTTACCTCTTCTGTGGAGGAAGAAGAGTAAAGGGCAGGAAGTGTCTCAGTCAGATGATGGACATTACTATTTTTGGAAGAGGAAATTTATAAGTAAATCTTCATGTCCTTGTGTCTAGGCCATATGGTAAAAGATATAATCTGATTGATTCTCCTTCAAAATATTCAGGGCACCTTCCTTTAGGAGAAGTTGGAGTGAACATGACTCTTCTCCTTTTGAAATTATCAAGAGTAAGAGCAGTGCTGCCTTGCTCTGCATAGGTACATGTTAAGGTGTGTGTGCCCCTAACGATGTTCAAGACTGATAGATTTGGATGTCACATATGCAGCTGTAGATGATGTAACTCTTAAAAGATGTTGAATTTATTCAGTGCAATGCCTCTAAAAATTGAGATCCTAGTTTTACTACAAGTCTGGATGTTTTCAGAGTTTTATTACAAATCTGGAGTCTGGGATCCTGTGTTTTCTCCTTCTTATTTATCATGTCAGCATCTATAGAAATTAATATCTACACTGCAGGAAGATCAGAAATTCTGCCTTGTAGTGTATTAAACAAGATCTTTGTATAGTTAGTCAAAATTCATTTGAACGGTTTAAAATCAGGACAGAAAATTTTGATAATATCTTTTAAAAAGCTCTGACTGAAACAGCCTTCTCCTGTGTTGTGTTTAGTGAGGTCAAGATTTTCTACGAGAAAATTTATGTCTTTTCAATCATTTGTTTTTTTCTGTTGCTCTGACACTCCTGCTGAGCTTGGACTAGCCTTAAGTTCTGGATCTCATGATAAAAATAAAATTTCTAAGATGGGATTATGCTTTTATGGTAATATTTCTTACTGATTATCTTGATTGTTGGAAAAATACATTAGGATATTAATGTAAAAAATTGGAAAAATTAGGATTAGAGATGCAATGGACTTGCAAGTAAGTGAACAGGAATGTTATTTGTTCAATGGCACTCTTACTGAGAGGCACAGTGGCCTAGGAGCTAACCCTGCAGCTCTGCTACAGTGCAAGTCACCAGGCAAGCTTGTAACAGAAAAACATCCTTTTGCTTTTGAAGCAAATATGTCTTTTCCTCTATAGGAGGCGGTGAGAATATCACTGTACATTTTAGATGTGCATTTTGATTGAGAGTCACAGAAGGCTTTATTTCTGTGAGTCGAAGGATTTGAACTTTTAACTTGGGGATTTTCCACAATTTTCCTCTGCTCTGAAAAATGCAGTCACCTGGCTGCGTTTCTTCAATCAAATTGAAAACCTTCAGGAGGACAGTTTAATAATAAATTTTATTTGTAAATCAGATTTATCTTTAACTGCCACTTTTCATTTCACTAATGTATGCATCAATTCCTTTCCAGATCAGATAGTATTTTTCAGACAGGAAGCAGAAAATGGTAAGGCAACTTCTTACTATTCAAAAGCACAATTTAAATTTCTAGTTAGCGTTTTAGACTTGAACCCAAGACAATACAGAGTAACTACAACTTCATTTTGGAGCCTTCAAAGATGAGTAAAGTTCTGAGTTATGAGCAAGTCATATTTTAAGTGTAGATTGGTTGAAATGTTGCCTCACAATTTACTGAGGATATTTTTACATGACTGTTGTGTAGTTGTGTAGTTCCCTTTTTTTCCTTTATTTATTCCTTTCTTATTTTCAGGCTATTTGTCATCTGTACTGGAACCTCTTGCACTCTCCTCAACGGTAGCACTTATTTCCTCTTGTAGCCCCAGCTGCTGAAAGTAGAGGAGTAGAGAGCTGTAGGGCTCTCCTGCCTTTGAACTTGGACAATAAACTGCTTGTGACTATGCAGATGTTTGTTTTGTACACTGAAGGCAGCATTGCACACAACTTCCTCTCTTCATCCTGCAGATGTCTGCATATTTGAATTGTAGAAATGGGCTTCTTGACACCCAGAACAAAATGTTTTCCTTGAGAAGCAGGAGGAAGTTATTAGTATTCAAACCCGCATCAGAGCTTTCAAGTGAGATGTTTCAGAAGTACTAGTATGCAGGTAAACATGTCTCATATTCTCTCTCTTAACCAAATTGTTCACTCCTCCTGGATTTCTTTTGCTGTCAGTGCCAGGCAGTATGTCTGTCAGCATGCTATGGGGCCAAGCCTGTAGTTGGCAGGAGAACGTGGTTTTGGTGTTAGAACTGCTCTCGTTCACAGCTTCTTGTGCTGCTACTCAACTATTTCTTCATTGTTGTGCCCTCAGTTCCTCTGGTGGGACATCAGACAAGTCCTCTTGCCCATGGCTGCCTTAGTTCCCCAGGCACTGCGCCAGCATACCAATAGCTGCCTCACTTTATACAGTGCTTTGTTAAAGACGGTGCGGAAGTTTACCGTGATATTAATTGTATGTTGTTTTAATAAGGGCTGCCTCTGTGAGTCACAGCAGGTGAGCACCTGTAGCTTGGAGGCTCGTGTTAACTGCAGGAGACTAGAATAGAGTCCTGGTGGAGGGGAGCAGCTGATGAAGGGGAATTGATTGCAAACTCTGACAGTGAGATGCACCGTGATCTCTGCAGCTCTTAGGTCCCTTGTGCCCAACTTCATTAAGGTCAGGACAAGGAAACAAGATACTCTGATCATCTCAACACCTTTTCTCCTCTACTGCAGTGTGTATGGAGTGACAAAAACACTCCTCCTCAGTGTATGATGGCAGCAAGAGGAAAAAGACTGTGTCATCTCTTTTTTGCTCCCTGGCAGCAGGCAGAGAGGAAGAGATGAGATGTGTGAGCCTTCTCCGAGTAGCATGAGAAAAGCCGAGGAAAAAATTAAGGGGACAGAAGCATAAGGGACTGAACATGAGCTTTCAAGATAGACAACTGTGTCTTTGGACCACAAAAAGGAGAGGACATGAGGGACAGGAAGAGTAACACTTGAAACCAGCGGTGTAACACTGCCTGGCACTTGGCTGTGTGTAATATGGTAGCTCTGAGCCAGGGGTCCATCACATGCTCTGCTTTGTTGACCAGCAGCTGGTGCAAGGTCATGACAGACACCCAGAAACAGCAGCAGTGAATCCTCAAGAGAAACAGTTAGCTCAGGAGGTTGGAGGGTGCAAGGCTTTTCAGTCTCTTGGCTTTTGATCCCTGTGCATTTCACACCTAGTTAGTTTTCTCTTTTCATTTATAGCATTGGTTCTCCAGGAGTTTTTTCATTTTTTATTGGGTAGTATGTTTTTAAAGTGTCAGCAAAAACCCAAAAAACCCATAAAGTTCAAGTCACAGATCTTAGTCTGGGTGACTCCTTCTGATGGCTTGGAGATTGACTGAGTTGAAGTTGGTGGTGTTCCTTTAAGGTTGGAAATGATGAAGGAAATCAAGCCAGGCCAGCTGAGCTCTGTGGCGAGGCAATTCTGGGAAGATTATCGGTCCATTAGAGCTCCTTATTCTGCCATAGCTAGGGTCTTGTTATTGCTGTGGTTTTCTAGCTATCCTCTTACACCTGGAAAGCATTAACACACAATTCAGTTCCATGTAGAATTCCCTCAAATATGTCTGTTTGTGAAAGTAAGTTATCTGTTGCATTTGATGTGACATAATGATTATAATTCCTTTCTCCTGAGACAGCTCCTTGTTTTGTTCTTGTGGATGTTTTTTTGCCACAGCAATTCCTTTCTGATACATTTGTTTTATAGTTTTAAGTCCCTTTGAACAAAGAGATACTTGGTTTTGTTCCTTATTTAATTGCCATAGTTACACTGACTGGTATGTTTGTAGTCATTCGTAACTTCTTTTGTGTTAACATTCCAACATCTGGACTTAGAGGTCCTTGATAAGTGCCTCTGATCCATAATAAGTGCTGGCTGTCATCTACCATGGAGCTCTTACTTAAGCAGTTGCCTTAGGACATCAAATATTGCCTTCTGTCTTCCTTACAGAGGGGAAAAAAAAGATTTGGAAGGACCAGTAGCAATAAGAGAAGTGACACTGTAGTTAAAAAAAGTATCCCACTGGTGTGGGAGAAGTTGTCTGTGTTGGCACACAGCAAGGAGGCATGTTTCTACTTCTTCAGAAAAGATCAGTATGTGTCCCTGTCTAGCATGTCTGTTATCCAGCTGATGACCTAGCCAAGCTCCTGCTTGACAAATCTGTCCTTTTCATACATTGATACGTGGGCTAATCGTGTACCCAGCTGTTCACTAGAGGGAGATGCCCCGAGCAATGCTATAAATCAATGTCGTACCTCTCTGGGACTAGCCGTTTCAGAGAGCCAGCTCATGTAATGGGAGTCTTTTCTCCCTCTCCAACAGAAATACCTAGACATACAGGATAAGGTTATTTCCTTTTCCTGACACTGAATAACATCCTGACACCTCCATGCCTCAGGCTTAATGCACACATGAAGAAGCAATTATATGACAGACCATTTCCTCCCTGGCTTCCATGATGCAATTGTTTCACATTCCCATGTCCTCTCAGCACTGATTGACGTGTCCCTTGTCACAGGCGTCCCAAGACCCTCAGGACTGGTAACATGCAGAAAGATGGTAGAGGAGGTATTCACTCTGGGCATTGTACCTGCTCTGAATTCCCTGGAGGAGGATTTCTTTCATAGTTGACTGCATGAGGAATAACTAATTGCGTTCCTGAACTAGGCACTGCTATCTTAGATACTTAACGCAGGTGCTTTCCTTTTTGAGGCACAGCATCCTGTGGATTGCTGCTCTGTACCACTGCAAACCGAATAGCAAGGTGGGTGAGCTAAATGATGGTCTGATCCACAAAACCAAAAGGAAATTCTTCTACAGTAAGTAAGGTGAAATATGTGGTTGTGCCTGATGCAGGCTTTAGGCAAGAGAGTCATTTATCAAGGAGGAAGCTGTATCATCCTTCATGTTAATGCTTTACACGTGTATTTTTACTCAAGTGCTTGATGATATCCATTGTACTTTATGGCTGACAGTAATAAAAATTGCCCCTGTGCTGTAGGATTTGGACTGGAAGACAGTGAACCCTTGGCATTAGTGCCAGTGACACTGGAGTGTCACTTGTAGGGAAATGTATCCTTGCAAGTACTTCATTGGGGTGTCTAATACACACCTGACAGGTAAGACAATGCCTGTGCCAGGCACTGCCAGAAATGGCAGAGCACATGATCAAATGACAGTGTATCGTGCAGGGCAAAGAGGACTTTTCTTGACCCTTTTTTTCTGACATGCAACTGCATATCTGAATAATTTGGGTGAATTTTCATCTGTATGCTGCTGTGCCTGTGTTCAATTGTTCTTTCTGCCCCTCCCTGACTCACTGGTATGGGGGGCTGCCACTTGCTGTTTCAGGTGCTATTTCCTGATGCAAAAAAACGGATTATATGGAAACTAGTGGTTTGTAGTCATCAAATCTTTTTGGAAAGGGGCTGGTTTCTCTGGGTTCACTCAGTCCTCAATGGAAAGAGGAGTAGCTCTCCCACAGAGCAGACCAGAGCACATGGTACTTGGCTGCTGCTCTGAATCAGTGGCTGAAAGAGAAGCTGGGTGAAAGGTGAAGCATTCTAGGACAGAATGAAAATGTAACCCTTTTATAAGGGAACCCACATGGATGGAAAACAAACCTTACCTTCAGTACTCTCGCCTGATTTTTTTTCTGGTTGCATTCAGGCCTTGATCTGACAGATCATGCAGCCCACATGTGTCTTATCTCTGGAGGGTCTAGAAGCAAAGAGAAGGGGGTGAGCAACCATGGAGAGAAGGGAAGGTGGGCCCATATATTTCCTTAACAGCCTACACTCAATCAGCTAACAGAGATCAGCCAAAGCTTCAGTCCATCTGCACTTTAGGTCCATGACTGATCTGGTTTGCAGTAGCCTTCTTAGCCTCTGTCATATGTTCTTGCCTTTTGCTTCATCTCACAGTGGTATTGAGAGCTGATATGAAGGATAATCTTTTTTACCTCGTTAATTTTTAGCGAGATCAACACCCTAACACATGTTAGCACAGATGCGCTGCTCTAGATCCAGCTTAGGTCAGCTTAAGTTGCACCACTGCAGTGTGCAAAGGAAAATCAGATGGAGATTGTTGTTTAAGAGCAAGTGCAAAAATAGGCAGTAAGGTTTCACCTCTCTCATAACACCAAATTTGCTGTAATATTACTAACAGTTCTGCTTTTGATAGTGCCTGTGGCAAATAGGATGGCTGCTGGATTTTTGTTGATGGATTTCCTTTTTTCCTCAAAGAATCACATAGGTCTTGTTTCTAGAACACAAAGGTGAACTCATCCTTCCCCTTCATTACTTTCTCTGAATGTCATAGCTTGGGTTTGCCTCCCTGCTGCTGTCTGAGGTCAGCTGGATTTTAAGTGACCCATGGTAGAGAAAGTATGGCCAAATACAGTCCTGTCAAACTGAAGGGTTTTGCTTTTATTCACAATGACCAATCTTAGATGCCTTCATCTTGAGCTAATACTTCTTCATTTAAAATTGCTTTTTTAAAAAAGTACTTTAGGTTCTTCATAACAATCAAACTTTGTACTGAAATGCCCTTCTTCTTAATTAAAAACACCAAACAACTCACTTCTTTTTTTTTTCTGTTTTTTTTTTTTAAGAAATTTAAAAATTGAGAGTACAAAAAAAATTTGAAAAGGATGGATAAATTACAGGGCCACTGTGAATTCAGTCCCAGAAGAAAATAAGACAAAACATCTTCTCCTTAGATCACACAAGAATTTAGTGAAAGCTGAGAATAAAATCCCCATTTCCCAGGTGTTGTGTTTGTGTATCATCTTCACCCTCATCCAGGCAGCTTCTGTCTTTTGTGCATGGGTTCTGGCATGGGATACTTAATGCCACATGAAAAACACATTGTTCCTGTATGTGCAGCATTTACAGTGATTTGAGATTTAGATGGACATGGTTGATAGAAAGGTCACCATTCTGTACCGTGCAAGAGTGAGCACGGCTGCGCACACATTCAGTTGTTGAATACAGCTGCTGTTGAGAGCTGTAAATGGCTTCCTAGACCAGACCTTAACACTAGATGTCTTGTATTGAAGAGGGTGCAATATTCTATGTTTTTATGCAGAAAAGGTACAGTTTTCTGAGCTGACCTGACCTTTACTGTATTTTTTTCTTAAATAGCATACCAGTGTTCAGATGCTTATGTCTATAGTCTTTATTAAGGAATGCCATTAATGTCACAAAACTTTGTTCTGTATTTTTGCAGAAAAGTTTGTCAGTCTTTCAGTTAAAAATCTCATGTAGTCATCACATAGATTTATCTATCCTCTTCTTCTTATCCAAATGTTTCCCATTTAAGCTGTCTGCAATGGAGCAAATGATTCTGCTTCTCTGAATTTATTTTTTAAAAACCCCAAAAGCATGTGGGGAATACAGAGGGAGCATATACCTGCTAAGTAAAACATCTTGGTAAATAGAGAGGAGCATCCTGCAAACCAGAGTGTTGTATGTGGCTGTCTAGTGCCTGTGTAAAAAGATAGTGAAAGTATTTCATTTTGCCCTCAAACAATTAAGATTCTTGATATTTCTCCCTCCCCACATTCAGAGAGCATCAACAGAGGCTCTTGAGCGATGGCAGAAGGTATTGGGATGTCCGTATAGGGCTTGGAGAACATAGTGAAGGCATCCAAAAACCCATTTTCAAAAGGAGACCTGAAACTGTTACCAAGGTGATGTTGGATTCACTTGCTTGGGAGCACCTTCCTGAAGACACCTATGCACAGAGGAGTTCAGAGGAAGGATGTAGGTGGTGATGAATCCAGCCCAATCAGAGGCAGATGTATTTGGCATTATACAAGAGTGACTGGCCAGACAGTGTGTTCTCTTGCATAACTAATGAGTACAGGTTTCTAATAAGACCAAGTGCCTGAGACGGGCCAGACTGTGCTGAGCTAATGGAGTATGCACTGCATGGCAGCACAAGGAACAAGGACAGCACTTTTTCTTACTATATTTCAGTGAAGAAATACGTAGATCTGAAGGTGCAAATTGGAAAAAGTCTGGCACTCAAGAGAATGCTTGTCAAGTATTCCACTTCCAGATGCAGCCTCTGCAAGGCTCCTTATTCTCCTGCATCTGGTATTGATTTGTCATTGGAAGCTTTCATTTCTTGCCTTAAATTTCCTTTGGCAGCAGGAAATTACATTATAATTACATTATAATTACAAGGTTTTAGTAAATCAAAAGACTGAAACTTTGCAGAGGAGAGAAGTTTTAATTAAAATCATTAGGTGATTTAGAATTGAAATGTGTTTGTTCTCCTTCATTAAATAGGAGTGCTTAAGGGCTTTCCTCATTTGTTTAGATTTATTTTTTTTAAATCACCTCTGTCTGCACTGTCCATGCATCCTCGTGGGTTGAGATATGCTTTGAAAGTATCTTTTCTGTTCTTTCACAACCCTGGTGGGTCTGCAGCTCTGGCAATGAGCCTGTCTGCAGAAGTGAGCACTGTGCAGACAGAGCCCAGAAGTCAGGATCTTCATCTTGGCGTTCCTAGCAAAACACCTGAGGGATGGAGGCAGGTCAAGGTGAGTGACACCCTTGATAGGACAGCAATGAGAAGGTTTTTTTGAGAGGAAAGATCTTTTTTTGGAAGTTTTCAGTGTCCTACCCTGAAATTGAAATCTGGTACATTTCTATCAAAATGCAGTTTTTACGTCTAGCCTTAATGGTGATTCAAGAAACAAGTAATTATTCAGAAGAGTTAAAATGTTGCAGATGTACTTCTCACTCAAGAATGAGAGATAGGTCTCCAGTCGCCATCTCCTCATGTTGCTTCTATCAGAGACTACACTAATTCTGGGTGGCTTTTTTGCCCCCTCTGTGGAGCTCAAGCAGCTTGTTCGGCTTGACTGTTAACTGCTTGTAGGTCTGCTGGCAAACTTTTTCCTAGGAAGCCGGCTTACAACCAGCTTTTTCTGTTCAGGCTGCTGGCTTTTCTGATCTGAATCTCTCCATCAAGAGTGCTATATACCTGTGTGGTTAGGGGACTCTCTTTCTGGAGAGTGAGAAAAGCTTGCTTGGCTCAGTGGGAAAAGGAGGCTGAGCTCAATGGATGTCATGTGCAGTGATATTCCAGACCAAGGGAGGCTTTTGCCAACTCGTGTCTCAAGCAATCTTGTAAATATGGATCGAGGGGGAAAAATATGCCTAGTTATAATTTCTCATTAGACTTCTATTATATTTACAAGCAGTTTCAATGTGATTGACACAGTTTTGAGCAGGATTGGTTGTTCTTCAAGCAGGTTCACTGTTGTTTGGAAGTTGAGAGGAGGTTCGTGGTGAGGTTAACTGTGCTCATCTGCAGTAAGATCTGGGTATTACATTCTGTTGAGTTTTCTGACGAGCCTTTCATCACAGCTGAAGTTCTTTATTTTCTCAAAATTTGACCTCATTGGTCAAAACCAGTGCTAATTTGAGGTGAAACTGGGTTTCACCTGGGCGACGAAAGACCCATTACCTGGAACATCATGTCGGCAAGACTTGACTTGCAGAACACTTTAATACTTCTTTGCTTTTCATTCTAGGTAAAAAGTTCTTTCTTTTTTTTTTTTCCTCTTATCAGCATTTTGTTCCTTCAAAGTAGATAAAAGCAAATGATACTCAAAACCCTTTCACAGCATCTCCTGACTATCTTACTCTTGTCCCTCATAACCTGAACATCTGTGTAAACAAGTAAAAATACATCTCCAAGCTTTTTGATTACACTACTTGTTTAGAATTTGTAACTTGCCTTTTGACTTCAGTCATTTGGACCTTGCTATTTGCAGTAGGATAGTGTTTAGAAATACAGTGTGACGCCAGGATCATACAGTGTCCAGCCCTGCGTGAAGGTAGAACAAAGTTTACTGTAATAGTCTTGTACCATTCTGAGCAGTATTGGTGCACATGCTCCCAAACAGGTCATGGCACCTGTCAACTACAGACCACCATGGTTTCACCATTAGTGTTTGATATGTGCTGTATTTCTGCCTGCAGTCTCATCTGAGTTTGGCACTTTGTTCAGCACTGAATGGGCATACAGTAAGTTGGATGTAGAAGCTGTGTTATAGATGACTGTCCTGAGGAAGGTGCAGCTAGTTGTGAAATGGTTGTTGTTGGATAGAGAAGCCACAGAGGAGGTCTTTCAGATAATACCCAATTTGGACATGATAATCTACAGTTTTCAACTGAGTCAGCCAGGACAACTTGAACTTGGTGTGAATGTAGTCTTTGTTTCTTTGTTATGTTCACATGACAGAATTATGACAGATTACCACCAAAGTGACAAAGCAGTAGATTAGCACTAAGATGAAAATGTATATCCAGGTAGAGAGGACAGGACCGATACTTCAGTAAACACTCTCTGTACTGATAGATTAGGTACGGGACGGAAGCTGCAGCCAAAATGCAGGTTTTGCCAAAACTGGAAAGATGAAATGCTTTGTAACTGGTTTATCTGTATTTTTGTACCCTTTAAGGTTTGTTGATAGATTTGAAATGGAACAGGAATAGAATAATTTGAGACAAAGGACTGCAGGTAACTTGAAACTGAAGGTCAGCTGAGCTTAAGTTATCCACTGTCTGTTGATGAGCTCAAGTAATTCTAATGGCTTGCCACTGTACAGTTTTCCAGGAACTGCCCTAGTTTCTCCTTATCTCTCTACCTGGTTTTGTTTTATAAATATTTCTGGTGAGAGTTTCAGTAATTTACTTGATGCAGAAATAGTGATTTGCTTACCTAGAACACACTGGCATCTCTCTCTGCTCCCCTTCAGCCTTTCCAGGAGGAAAGATTCTCCTCCAGTTCTTTGGTCACAGCAGTCACTTTCAGGGAGAGGGAATATATTCTGCAGTGGCACTTTGGCCACTGCAGCCCTGGCTTCATCCAGGCTGAGTAGGTGTGCACTGCCCACACCTCGCAATCAGTTAATCGTAGTTAATCTTTCTGTTTCAACTCTTTTCCCAGTAACTCTAAATCATCTTTGTTTTAAAAGAAAAGAGCACCCCTAAGGTAAACATCTGGAAATTTAGCACCATTGTAAGAACCGGTATCAGGAGTGTTTAGAGTATTACTGATTAAGAAAACCTAACTGAGGATAAAGCCCCCTTTAGCAAATTGTCAGAAGCTTATGAAACTTGTATTGTTTGCTGGCATGTCTGGTTTGTCCGTCTGACTACCCTTGCTTGTTTCCCTGATTGGTATCTGTTTTTACTGCATTTACTCTTTTCAAAAAGTTTCCCTAGTATTTTGCTTATGTCTGGAGGATGGGCTACCTACAGGATGGAGATTACTCCACTGTAGATGTCCCATCTTTGATTTCTTCACTGAGTTGCACACCACTTTCTGTGAATTACCCATGTTTTTTCCCAGAGTAATGAATAACTATTTCTGCAGGTTACCACTTTGCCATCCAGCTGCTGTGGCTGCTGATGCGCTTCTCAGAGCTAGCACTTTATACTTACAAAAATCAAGATTCAATTTCAGTTTAGTGCTGCAAGGGGCCTAGGAGCTACAGATCCTGCCCTGCCCATTGCAACTCGTCTTCTTTACTCACTCCGGCAGGGCTTTTGCTACAAGAATGTCTGCTTCCAAGTGGAGCTAGGCTAAAAACATAGGCAATAATAGGATTTTTATGGCCTTATTCTATAAAGGAATCCTGAACTAAGTGTTAACATGCAAAGCATTCGTCCCTTTTCCATTCAGTGAAGGTGCCTTAAGTGGCACATCTGTTTCCTACAGCTGTTCTTGATGTCTTTGCGTCCACAGAGCAGCCATCAGAGCCCTGCTGGAAACCCTAACCACCCTTGTGTCTGTTGGAGAGAAACATTTGCAGAATAGACAAACTAGGGAATTAATATAGGAAGACAATGCAGATACTGGGTTCTACAAATCATCAACTTCAAATTTTCTTGGTTCTGATATTTCATTTCATTAAAGAAATGTGTTTTTTTTCTTTTTTGTAAAACTTCTAACAGATTGAAGACTGTTTCCAGGGGACCAGAAAATATGCAAATTAATTTAGTCCAAAAGTTCATTTACCAACAGACACTATTCTTTATCTTACTATTGAGTGAGTGAGCAACAGTTACCTACAGTCTCACAGGGTATGTTTTTTGCTATTTCCATTACCAGGAACCTTGGGTGGTGAGAGCTTTCTTCTCCTATAACAATCTGAAGATCGATTTAATTAAATATGGTCCACAATTAAATTTATACTTCCTTGTAGCAGGAAGAATCTGCTCTGTGACACTGAAGGATTTGTTTTTTTCCCAGATGCTGCTAGTGGAATTTGAGGCTCTGAGTAACTGGGTTCAAATTTGTCAGAAAACCTTCCTTTGAGGTAGACATTTTATTTTCTCACTTAGAAATTACACCTTTTACGAAATCAGATCAGTACATGTATTAAAATACATTCAAATACATACATGTATTTGAAGCGTGGAAGAATTTATATCATCTTATTAGTTAGGTGCTATATAAGAACACCTGTCTGTTACAGCTACTCGTTTGATAGTTATTACCAACCACCATGGTGATTATCTTTTTTACATTTATTAGGACTCCCACAGATGGAAAAAGTTATCCCATCATTATAGGGGTTATTCTCTTGTTTAATTATTAAAAATACAAACTTCTACTGTGCAAAGTGTGGCATACAGACCTTTTTTTTCCCATTCCCAGAATGTAATGTTGTCCTGTTTCTTAAATCATCTATTTAGTCAAATTCAGTATTATTTGGTATTGAAAATGAGACAAGACACTGAGATTTATTTGTTGATAATGTCATAGTCATGCTCAGAAGACCAGTAATCCCACACTGGGAGTTTTGCAGACTCGGTCAAGTCTCTGCTAAAAAATTATGCAGATTGAGGTCCATCTGGTCTGATGGACATATTCCCCAGCAAGACTAGCATTTTTACAGTTAAATCTGTACAAGAAGTATGAAGCGTGGTGATATGATTTAGTTCAAATATTTGCTGTGTGTTAGACACTGTGCTTCTGAGTGAGGGAGGAGCTCTAATCCCCCACTGCCACAGGGATACCTCACCAATGCAGGGCGATGGGGACAGTCCCTGGTCTGTGCTGCTGGCAAGGAGGGTGCTTATGGGCAGGGAGTAATGCTCTGCCCAGAGGTGTGACAGTGACCAAACCAGACCGCAGCTCTGGTGTGTTGCCCAAGACTGTCTTTGCCCCCTTGATTGGCTAGGGTCGACAGGACCTTAAGTAACTATGTGAATATCCTCAGGTGAGTAATTAGCATGGGATGTGGACACAAAGTTTTAAAACTGGTGTTGATGGCATGTCTCAGTGGCATAGTTGTTTGTCTCAGTGAAAAAGAGAAGCATCTGGATGGATCTGTTGCAGCAAAAAAAAATACAAATTTGTTTAAGAGGAAAAACACAAAGGTGCTCAATATATTAAGTTTGTGGGGTTTAGGAGTTAAATGTGTCGAAGCTAAATGAGCAGTAGTGATGGTGTTTCACTGTATGTTAGACAGGTTGGACTGAAAAGGGGAGTGCGTAAAATCCTGGCACACAGCATAGATTACAGTTTCCTTTTTGTCTTTAGCTGGACTGTTACGTCACTTTGGGACTTAAAGAGCTGTCATTGAAAGTCGTGGCTGGGTCAAATGCGTACTCTTATTTATGACATCCAGCAGGGGGTGTGTGTCCTAAAAATGTTTTCTTGACCTCTTAATGATGTACCATGCATGGAGAAACATTTTAACAGGATGTAGGGAGGGTATTTTCTCTAGTTATTAATTCCTGAGTCTTATTGGAGTGACAATCATCAACAGGAGGTGCCGTATCTGACTGATGGCTTTCTTCTCGTTCTGCTGCTCAGGAGTTCCTGCCCTGCACTACTACCAGCATAACTCTCATTTTAAGAGCTATGTCACCTGCCAGAGGTTCAGAATAATTAAATTTTTGTCAAGACAAGACACATCTCTCAACACTTAATTTCTAGAAAAAGCCTTCAGACACTTGTCAGCTGGTATCGCAGGTAGACACCTGCAATATTAAGAAGGAAGGAAGGGTTTTATTGTGACAGAGCTTAACAAAATGAAATGGTGCTGGTCTGGATGCAGTCATGCAGTGTGGTCTAGGATGACCCTGCTTGAGCAGGGAGGTTGGAGGTGAGCCACTGTGGTTCCTTCCAACCTTATCCATCCTGTGATTCTGTGCTCACATCTGTGTGATAGGGAGGTTTCTGCTTCTCTGGAGGTAAAGGATGTGTGCCAGTACTAAGCCTGGAGTCATTTCAGGGTGGTGTCGGTGGACGAGTGATGCATTATCTGTTGCAGAGTGGATACTGCTGCTGTCCAGAAGTAGCTCCATCCTCAACTTTGCAGCATCTGAGGCAGGAACTTAACCTGATTTCACCCAGTTTACAAGTAAGGAAGCTAATTAAGCACATTGGGGTTTTATTACTGTTCAGATTGTGACAAAATGGGTTTTCTTCCCTTCTAGGCACCCTGGTTGGGTTTTTGATTTTCTCATAGAGTGCTCATGTCAACCCAACATTCCAGGTATTTTGCAAAGAATGATTCAGAGGAGAACCGTGAGTCATTTTTCTGTTCTACTGGCAGATACCTCACTGGTGAGAAGACAAGAAAGATTTGGGCATACTGAGTTTCTTTTTCATTTTCTCACGTGCTGAAAATTTAAGTCTGCAAGGAAAGGCTCATGGTATCTTTAACAAACATTAAAAAAAGGGATGATTGAAGATCTTCAGAAGCTTCAGAGTAAGTTTTCGCATAGGTCTTGACAGTTTAGATGCCCTAAATGGATTTTTAGACACCTACTTAATGATCACCTGTCTTCTTGGAAGACAGAGATGTATGGACGCCCTCTCTCTCTCCCTCTCCTTTTATTTCCTATGACAGGATACAGACCTTTGCCATGAACACCACAGTTGGGGTAGTTTCTGCTTTCTTTTGTTCCTGCATGTGTTCTGGAGCTTATTTGTTGTGTGTTAGTGGTTTGCAGAGCTAATTTGCTCATGTAGAGCTCAGGCCGTTGTATCTGCTCCAGCAGTAGGAGGAGAGGGCTGGGTCACAACTGGTGGAAGACCTTATATCAGAGCATTGAGGCAGAGGAGGCATCTTGCCCTTTGCTGTTGTGAGATGAGCTGAGGTTTCACTGGTGGGCAAAACAAAGTTCTCTCTCCTCTGAGGGACAGAAGTTTTGTCCTCAGAGTCCCAGCTCCTGTGACCCCAGGGGCAGAGTAGGCAGTGCTCAATATTTGGTAGGACATAGTGCCAGCACTTAGTTACGTGTGCAAAGGAGCAGTTGCCGCAAAAGCAGTGGCACTCAAAATGTGGTGCAGGCAGACTGCCTGCTTAAATCCACAGTCGCTTGGCAGTAACACTGTGGCAAAAGTGTCGTGCCAAGTCACGAGCTGGCACACTGCCCTCCATTTAGACTTGGACTGTAGGCAGCCAAGTGACCAGCAGCTGTGGCTGTGAATAGCAGGAGGGCGTTAGTCCAAGAACAACAAGAAGAAAAGTTTCTTCAGCTATATCTAGAGGTTTTCTTGGCTCTTCCAGACGTGTCTTCCCATTTCAAAGGGAGCTGGAAGGTGGAAGATGCCCTAGCGCAGCTGCCCCTTTCGAATCCTGTCCACAGGGATCCCCCCACTTACAGATTCTGTTTGGGGACATGTTGCTCAGTCTGTGACTGCAGTAGATAGGAGTTTGTTTGCTTGAAGATGTAGAATGAAATTTGCAGCTGCAAGGAGAGAGCTTGTTGTTTCTGTGCTCTCTTTATTTCAGCACGACAACTGAAGTGACCTGTAAACAATTGTCTGCTTCCTGCAAATGGCTTCTACACGAGATTTCCTGCTAATGGCTGCACAAGGGCCGTTTTTATCTTAAAGCATGCCAAAGTGCTTGAATGAACGTGGTTTACAGTTTTTTAAAGGGGTTGACAGATGTCAACAGGGGCTTCAGATTCCTGAACAGCCCTTCACGTACTGGGCATGATTCTCACTCCCCATCTATTTCTACGCTACAGCCTGAAGACATGTTCTGTCATAGGCAACCTCAACCACATACTCTAAAACCCCCAAAGAAACAAAAAATCTGAAATTAATTCTCTGGGAAATAGCACAAAGTCAAACATTAACTTTAGTGCTGGAATGTGCATTGCAGAGGTCACACTTTAAGTGAGGACATGTATAAAGCTTTATGCTCCATGTACTAAGTGAAATTGTCAGAGGTCAGGGTAGAAAAAAGTCCATAAAAGCCCTGCCTTTGGAAGCTGAAGAGCATCACTGTCTCTGCAGCCACACTTCTAGCATGCTGAACACAGGGAAGTGATTTTCACTAGTCTGTCATAGAAGGTTAATGTTGTGGTACATGCTCATGATCTATTTAAAGGCATTTCTGCAGCAGCCTGTGAGATCCTCACCCCAGCATCTCACATCTTCTTTCTGCTGTCAGTCTAGTGGAATTTCCTGGCTTTTGAAGTGGATTTTCCTGCTTGTGGTCAAGGAAGATGGCAACAAGGACCTGGGAGAGAGCATGAGCCAAACCCCATCCCGACCACAGAGCTTCCCTCGCCATTTTTCATAGAAATATTTAAACAGCTTTCTAGCCATGGCTGTGAGAAATAAAGACTTGCTCAGCACTAGTACCTTTAGGTTGTGTATCTCAGAGAGAAGTATTGACAGCTGGGTCTCAGCACCCACCATGGGTCTGATACCTCTCATCATCTTTGTCTTCTTATCTGTTGAGAGGAAGGATAATGTCCCTGGGAGGTGTGGGAGCACTGATCTTAGGGGTGACATGGCATTGAGGATTACTGGCTGTGCACAGGACCACCTCCAGTCCCCTCTCAGTGATTCCTGATGTGGTTTTTCTGCTGGCAGCATCCCTGGTGGGCTGGACATAAGTGCTTTCCTGAAACAAAACCTAAACTGCAGATGTTGGCCAGCTGCATGCAGCTGGACCAAAGCTCTGCTCATCTTGGCAGAGAAGACAAAAGCAAGTCTGCATAAGGCAATGGCTGTGATGAAATGGGAATGATCAGTCCCCCCATGCAGCACCCCAGCTTCTAGCAGCAGGCACAGACATGAGCAGTTGTTAATGCTAAATAACTGAGGCTCAATGAGAGGCATGTAAAACTCAAGTGTCTTCAAGAAAGAACTACAAGATGATTAATGCTCCAGTAGCTGCTTAATTACGAATGCAGTCACTAGGTGATATCTAGGCTGAATTTGAGGTCTGAATTTTTTTGTATGAAATATGATCCGAATATCGTAAGCATGACAATGAGGGATATGTGTGTTGATAGCTCACTGGGGTAAAAAAACCCTACTAAGTTTAATGGTTTGGAAATACAAAGTCTAAGATACCATGTTTTGGTTTTAGTGCATTTGGTGAGACATTTTTGAGTGTTTTAAAACTAATTTTTTTTTAATTTTTTGTGAAGGAGATATTTGAAGAGAGATAGGAGGTGATACGGCTTTGTCTGGTTACCTGAGCAAACAAAACCTGCAAACATAACTATGCCTTGTGAAAGCCTCCTTGTACTCTCAAATAGTTCTGATGAGTTGCTTGCTTTTGTAATCTTTTGCAGAGTGAGGCCCTGAGGCTGTTTGTATTATTACAGTAATACTACTAGATTAATGTGTCTGCATAGTTTGTATATTGTAATCATGACTTAAATATAGCTCCTTGCCAGGCAGGATGAGGCAGCAGGTGGGAGGCTTGCAGTGCAGCAGAGGGGGTGACCAGGGAGATGCATCCAGCTCTGTGGCACCTTCCAGAGTTTTCAGCAAACACCAAAACCCATGCCAGGGCTGCTTTGCAAGCACAAAAGTTAGTTCCACTTAAATGGGAGCTAAGGGTGACAGGGCTACAACAGCTTATGTTGGGGCTTGGGCAGGAAGCATCTTGCAGCAGGCAGGCACCATGAAGCATTCATTAGAGTTGCTTTGCTCAAGAGTTGGTAATGAGAGTTCGTGGTGTCTGAAAAGTCTCCAAGGTCTGAAAGACTAGGCATACCCCAGTGCAGCATGGCCGGAGCACTGCAGTACTGCAGGGCAGGGATGCCGGTGGGCCTTGCAGTGGGGAGTTCTGCAGTGGGGTGGCAGTCTGCATGCCAGGGGTTGGTCTGTCAATGGGTTAATTTGGTTAATACTGTTAATACTGTGTGCATTTATGAGTTGTGCTGTTGCTGAGGTCAGGAGGGGTTTTCCTGTGACTTTTTGGAATGCTTGATGGAGCCTGGTGCTTTTGTGTGTGTGGAAGTGAAGGTGAAGAACTTTGTTCCATGTAGGTGTGTACCCAGCATCATTGTATGTCACATGGTAATGTATCTCCCCACAGGTTCCTTCAGGTGAGGCACTAGCCTATAAGTGGTTACACATATCTTCTCCGGGGTAATATGTTGCATTACTGCAGTGCTATGTAAGTCGTTATTTGTGATACTGTACTGTGTGCAAAGAGGTAACCTTGATGAGTTATTTCTGGTTATGATTTGGGTGATGTCAATAGTTCAGCTTCATCCCCCTTGACTTAACTTTCAAAACAGCTATAACCTTGTCTCATTTTGCTTTCCATGGTGCATGGATTTAATCTCTTGTCAGAAGAAAATAAAGATTTATTGAAAGGTTAGATTTACATCTTCAAGACTGGTACAAACAAAACCTAATTTGACACTTAATGCAGTAATTCTGGAGGATGCTGTAAATGAGGGCATAACTGAAATAATTTTTAACATGAAAATCTTTAGATAAAACTTTACTCGGAGTTTATTGATTTAATTTCAGTCACTTTAACTGTTTTCTTGCTTTGGTTTTGTTTAAATCTTGGGCAAAGGGTCTGGGTGGGCTTTTTCCACTTGATGTGATTTCACTCTGTTCAAGGTGCAGTATAAATGGATGGGATTCCTTCTGAGCCAGCCCCTGGCCAGAAAAGCAGTGGGTATGACTCAAAACTGCTAAGAGGATGAAGAAGGTGTTAACTCATCCAGGGTTTAAATGGACCTGTTCCTGGCACAGAATAGCCTGGCAATTTGACATCAGCCACCCCGCAGAACAGAAAAGGACAATGTCATTGTCCATTACAGCTGATACCAATTCAATTTTGAATTTAAATGTGCCAGCAAAATAGAATAAAGACAGGCACCCTTTTGTTGCCTGCTGCACTCGTCTCTGTATCTATGGAGTTCAGAGTCTACTGCTTTATAACTTGGTACCTTCTTGTATTGGGTATTTGTTTCTTTGAATATAGTGCAGCAATTTTCCATGCCACTCTTTGTAGCCCTAGGGAAATCACACGTGAACTCGATGCATTTTGCAATAGCAGTGGGTAATGGGTAGTCTGTGTTAGTCAGTAGTGCTTGGACAATTGTGATTTTGCCATACACAGCCACTCAGGCTGCCTGAATATTTTGCCAATGTTTGTTGGGGGGTTTTGATGGTTGCTGGGGTTTTTTTTAATCCATGGCTCTCTCTTATCAGAAAATGGAAATCACAACATTTGTCGATCTGATTTCTTATTCATTGCCATCTCCTCAGCCTGCCAGTATGGCATTACACATTACTAGTAAAAGAAGAATTAGAAAGTGCAGGAGCAGAATGACCTGAAAGACTAGAAGGAGTACTGCTATTGAAGTCACTTCTGGACTAACTGTGGCATGAGTGGAACGTGCACCTCCCCTTTTTCTCCTCCAACAGGAGGCCAGAGGCTCAGCCTGTTGGAACCAACATGTTCTTCATCTTTGCCGAGATTCAAATAGCCAGAAATTTTAAATCTTTTTTCATAAAGCTGGAGTCCCCCTATACCCCAGCTTACCACCTTACTCAGAGCTTGTACATCTCTATCAGCTTTCAGAGATCATGCTTCAATTTTGTTTTCTAATACACAAGTTTGAAGGAAGCCACTGTTGTCCACTGGAAATCCTGACAGCATCAAAAACCTAATGCAGTTTCTCTTATTTTATCTGTTGTCCCTTGTTCATTGTTTCTTATATTTCTGTTCATATATTCCTGTTTCTAAAATCTTTCTCATTCCTGTTGCTATGGTAAAAGCCTGCCTAAAAAAGAAGAATTATAGCAGCAAGATACACTGACCTACAAAATAATCAGAACATAGTTGTTCCATATAGAGCTTTGCTTTTGAAGGAACTGCTAGAAAATCTGTAGTTGGAAAGGGAGATGGCCAAAGTATAGGGACCACGTACATGGATCTTATGGACAAAATTGCTGCTTTTGATCAGTGAATTTGTACAATTGGTTTCCCATATGAGGAGTTTTCAATGATTGCAATATTAACAGTAGCGGACACCCAAAAAGGTGGTACTGAGTTTTTGTTTCTGTTGTTAACCTTCCAGCTCCAATTGGTTTCCCATACACAGGAATTTTCCATGATTGCAATATTAACAGTAGTGGACACCCAAAAAAGTGGTATTGAGTTTTTGTTTCTGTTGTTAACCTTCCAGCTCCAATGTGGTTTCCTCCTCTGTGTGGAAGAATGTCATTGATATAGTGTTGTATTACAGTGGCTCATCCTTACTGGAGGCATGGTTTCTCTTCCAACAAACTGATTGGAAATGAAGTGAAAACCAAACCTGAATTTTTTGGTTCCCCTCCCAGACTATAAAAATGGATGGTCTCATTAATGATTAACACAGCAGCTGGTAGCTCGAAGAAGATCTGGAAGAAAATACTGCAGTGTCTCTCTCCTCCAGTAAATATGTTGGCGTAACAGTTTTCTGTGCTCATATTACCTTATTTCGGTATACACGTTTGAATCCCAGCAGAGTGGATCTCTGCCTTCATACCTGTTTTAAGATCAGTAAGGATGCATTACATCCTAGTTGCATCAGATCATTTTTGGCAATGTTATTACTACTTACTGATTGGCAGTTCCATATTGATGTTCGCATGATTTCTAGAACACTCTTCTATTTCAAACTGTGCTGTGGGCATCTAAGATTTCTACCATCTTCTAGCCCACAGCATGGTTACATCATTAAGAATCAAGTAAAAGTTCACAACAATTTTGCATTTACTTGGACATTACTTCTGGTTGGTTTGCTATCAGTAGGTCCTTGTTATAGCATTAAACTGTTTAAAATATATACATACATTATTGCCACAAAATGTGTATTCCCGTGTTTACTGAGCAGCTGACAAAACTGTAATGAACCCTAAAAAACTGCAGGAATGTTTCTAGACTGAGTGTTCTCAAAATGAGATTAACTGCTTAGTACTCAGGAAATAAAAGTGCTAATAACAAAAACAAAACCCCAAAATAAAACCCGTACCGCATAGTAATTGTGCATTTGGCCAACAGCGGTAAGAAATCTGGAGGCTTTTCCCTGTTGCTCCAGCAGAGAACTGTGAGCATATATTCTCTTCTAAATTATCTGATTTTTTAATGTTAAAAAATGCACCGTGGTCTCTGGGACCTTGTGCAAATTTTCAAGTAGTTATCTCCAAATATAATTACACTTTTCCCTCTGTATTTGCTATAAAATATTGGTGAATTAATGTATACTATATCAGTTCCCTCCCTGGCAGAGATGGGGCAGATATGGAAGCTCACCTGTGCAGAGTTACAGTGGATAATGGCTCCAGAGTTTATCACAGGGTTGTTTCTATGGTTGTTTCCATGATGATACCAACAAGCACGGTCCACCTGGCGGCCAGCAAGCTGATCCTAGCCCAAACAGTGCATCTTTATTCTCCCATTTATCAGGGCAGTATAGGGAGCTGCTACTCAAATGGTTGCACACCACCTTCTGCAAGGAGATCACTCCCAGCTGAATGTTGTGCTAATGCCAGAGGCCTGGAAGAGGATGGAAGGTGGAGCCAGTCTTCTGCTCACCTGAGCCCAGCGGAGTCCTGAGCCCCTGCCATAGCTATTTGTGAGACAGACAGCAAGTGGAGGATGCTGGCCATAAGCATGCGATGGCAGAAGTGAGAGCTGCCACTGCTGCGTTCCACCACAGGACCTGAAATCCATATCCAGCTGGTGTAGCTGTGAGGCTGAAGTGTGCTGGAGCATTTGTAATTTTGGTTGGTAACTCTCAATTCTCATTTGCTTTCACTGACCTGACTGGTTCTGTGTTTCTTTCATTAGAGATCCGAGCTCAACTTGTTGAGCAGCAGAAATGCCTGGAGCAGCAGACTGAAATGAGAGTGCAACTTCTTCAGGATCTGCAGGATTTCTTCCGCAAGAAGTCAGAAATAGAGATGGAGTACTCCCGAAACCTGGAAAAACTGGCAGAGAGGTTCATGGCAAAAACAAGAAGTACAAAGGATCATCAGCAGTACAAGTAAGAGAGATATGCTTCCCTGTCACCCCCATGTTAGCTGTTGCTACAGTGCTGCACCACTCTTTGCTTCTGCTGGTTTGGACTACTGCTAGATTTGAGCCCAGGTTCAAAGGCCTGTTTAAAATTCCCACCCGTGTTTAGCAGTGTAGCAGTTCTCACTGCAGTCAAAGGCAGGTGAGTACCTAAATGCTGTTGTTGATTTGGCCCTTTGCAGTTATTCATATAATGCTTCTGACAAATGATTTCAGTTTGTTAAAAAGTAAGTTGCACATATATTATCCCTAACCTACCATATGGATTTTAAACCACCCAAAATACAGCCAATATCTAGAAGAGATGCAGAGCCCCAAAAGTGCTTGAAAGCTGTGTACTGATCTGTACTGGAGTTGATAAGATTTTAAAGTGTCTAAATGAAGGTCAGTCAACATTGCAACAAAAGAAGACGATTTTGGCCAAAAAAGGCATTAATAAAGAAAACTGTTTTGATTTGTTATTGCATGTGAACTTTACTGCCTCTTGACCCCTCTGATTCATGGAAATTAGGATGGTGTGAATTTTATGCCTTGCTTATGATTTAATGTATCCTCTTTCATGGCATAGTATCTTTTGTGCAGAACTGAAGTGGTCAGGTAGTATCTGGCTAAACCTGTATACAGTATGTTTTCTGAAGTATTTCAAGCATTACTTGCTGACATAGCTCAAGTCAGGAAAATAACCTGATGAGACTGATTACTGAATGCATTTGTCTGGCCCTGTTACGCTTAGGGGTATAAAACAATATTTTACTGTTCGTAAAATTGAAAAATAAGTACCTTTTTCCACTGTTCACTCAGTGCTGTGCTAGAGATAGAGCTGTTGTTTCAGGACAAAAGTCTTTTCCAAATACATCTGGCAAAGGAAAGGTTAATCCAGATACGGCTTGTACAGTTCAAAGAGCATTAACATGTATTTCTTAAAATTCATTTAAGTGACTCAATGATTCTCTGAAATAGCCAACGTGTACATATGTCACCACTTCAGAGAGGGCCCTGGCTTCTGTTCTGCTTGTGGCAAAATCTTTTTTCCTTGTGCATACAAACATCTTTACTTGTTCTTAAACATGTTAAATCCAGACTGGCAGTTGTGCACGGGGGTTATGACTGGAGTCCTGCCTTTGGCTTTGTTCTGCAATTCTCTGCTTTGAGAAGAGGTTACTGCAAAAATCACCTTAGCTGTTGGTCCCCAGAGCTGTTCCCTCCAGAAGAATCAGGTCTGTGGAATTGGCTTTGGGACATGCAGAAGCAATAAGGACCAAGTAATATCAGCATGGTCCTTCGGGAGTGCTCGTGTTGGCTGACCTGGCTGATAAAACCCTGAAGCTCCTTGCTGTGCTTAACACTGTTAAGATGTCCATCTCAAATTGAGGATGTTTCCTTAACTCACTTCTGATTGATAGCAAAGAAAACACTAATGATTAAGAAAATACTTTTGTCTGTTAGTTATTCGTTGCTGCTTTGGTTCTGAGGGTGAGAGCTAAAAGTAGGCAATTAGATAGGAATTTAAGGACATATTTCTAATAGTGAGAATAGTTAATTATTAGAACAATTTACCGAGAGTTGAAGGAGTTTCAGTTCATCACCACCTCTACCTGTTTTATCTTCACATGCTCGATAGTTTTGACTATAGGATAATCCCTATATAAGAAGGAAAAAAAAAAGAGGAGCAAGTTTCTAGAGCAGTTAGTTGAAAGGCAAACGTAATAATAAAATTTCAGTGAAATCATAAGACATGTTACAAATAGTTTTTTGTTGTCCGTGAAACAGTTTTTGAACTACCTCTATTTTTATTCTCCTTTGTGTGAAAGAAACGAGAAGTCATCTGTGATTTCACTTTTCAGTGTATGAAAGCTTGGAGTGGGCCTACATTGCAAAAAGTCTGTCACAGGAATTCAGAACTGGATCACTGTGGAAAAAGTCCAGTCCTGCTGTTTGTCTTGTAATTGACCCCTCTAGGGCTAGCAGTAGCAGTGTATTTATGGATGCTGATCACAGAATATGGATACTTGTGACATTTTCTTCTACTTTTACAGCAGTTATACAAATCCAGTGTAGGGAAACAGCTACGCCTGCAGTTTTGCTCATGAAGGATTTGGGATGTGCTATCCAGTGCTTGTTTATTTCTAATGTCAAAAATTAATTACTGTTACTCTTTTGGCAGTGACCTTTATTGATTTTGAATATTTACATGGAGTTCATCTCTAAACAACTGTAAGCTTTGTGGCAAGATATTTTTATACTTTCAGGTGGCTTGCAGTGTTCTAAATTCTTATACTTTTTCTATGTTTTTGTATCCATGCCTCATGAGACTTGTAGAATGCATTTTAAAAGTAATCTGAGGCTTGCTTAACCCGAGTTATTCCAAAAATTGATTGACTGTTCAGAAGCAGCTATTTTTACATAACAAGTTATGACTGTAAATGTCAGTGAGATGTTTGTATTAATAATGTAACTTTCTCATTTCTATGCATAATACATGTGTGTATCTCCTTTCTTAGGAAAGACCAGAACCTCTTGTCACCAGTGAATTGCTGGTACTTACTTCTGAACCAAGTGAGAAGAGAAAGCAAAGACCATGCAACATTGAGCGATATCTACCTGAACAATGTGATCATGAGGTTTATGCAGATAAGTGAAGACTCCACCAGAATGTTCAAGAAGGTAATGTCTCTCCTGCAGTCCTCCATGCAGGCTTGTAAGATGCATGAGGGAGGCAAAAGTGTCCTAATAGGTAGCCTTTGAGGAGAAGATTCAGCACACATAGCATAAAATCTGTTTTAGCATACATATAAATTCTTCATGACTGTTCTCACGAACCAAATCCTTAGCACTAAAATGCCTGGGATCCTGCTGTATATGCTGGTGACCTTAAGAGCTGAATCACAAATATCCCAAAGGCAGGGAAAAAAACCTGTCCTTCTCTCAAAAGCACACTTGCCTACCCATGCAGAAAGGAAACAGTTTTCACTTAGGACTCCCAAAATAGTAATGCTGTATTAATGAATTATTTGTAAAAACAGTATTTCATTGTGACTGAAACAGATTGAAGCCAGAGCAAGGGTTTACCGTGTAGTGCTTTGACATAAAGATGGTAGCATATGCTGCAATTCTCCTAAAAGTGTTCCCTTTCCTTCCTAGTAGTAAATATGGACATACACTTTTGATAACATAACTACTTCTATTAGATCATTAAAGTATTGTTTCTGTACATGTTTGTCCTTGTCCATGCCTGTTATGTATTTTCATAACACATACAATGTGTAAATCCTTCGTGTGCTAAGCAAGCACTCTAGGCAACCTTAACTCGAGATCTACATAATGTATTTGCAGTCATTGTTGTTATAATATTCAGAAAGAAAAAACAGATTATAAATGGATATCCATTAGTCACAGTTGGATGCTGGTAAGCAAGTGTCATACAAAAGAGTTCAAAAAGAATAAAAGTTAAAAACCATAAAGTGTGTTACTAAATGATAGCAGAGGTTATATGTTAATGTTTTCAAAAGAGGAAACTGGTTGAAGTTTATATTCACTAACCACTAAACTTAGTAATGTGAAAGATTATTGTAGAAGTTGAACAGATAATGGGAAAAGTGATTTGAACGTATTGCAGTACTGTCTGTGTAGGGAGATCTCAGAGTTGCAAACCAGTAGAGGTTTTTTTGGTATTGAATCTGGAAGTTTTTCAATCACTTATGTCCTAGCTCAGAAATATCTTCTTCACTAGGTGTGCATTGTTACATTAGCCTTAGCAAACGCTTTCGGTGTAGTTCAGTTCTTTGTCACTGGAAATTCAGGAGGATGAGACTTCACATTCTGCTTCTCAGTGTTAGCTGTTACTGGCTTTTTCCATCTTGCTGGTGGCACATGTTTGTTCTCAAATGAAACTTTTCCATGAAGTGACCACAACATTTTCTAGAGGGATGTGGTTTAAATTCTGTCTTGAGATTGGCTCCAGCTTGAATTGTAGTAGTGAAAAAATCAATTTCCTCATTTCCTGGCCATGCTTACCACTAGAATATTGTTTTGTTCCCTCTCCTATATGGGATATAGCACAAGTCATAAGTCTGTAGCAACCCCTTTCTCTACTCCTGTAAAAGGTGTGTGCAGTACCCAATGATGGTCTCTGTGAAATGTAGTGATAGGGTGTCTGTGCCCCTTAGTCTTTGTACCTTTTCCTTGTCTCACTCTCTGTTCTTCCTCATTCTGGTTCTTCCTTTTGTGTGCATCTGTACCTCTGTCTCAACATTTGGATTCCTTTGGGGAAATGGTCCCTACTGGTTCTAGCTTACATGTTCTGATGAGACAGGATATGTTGTATTCAGATACCTGATTGTACAAGGCTTTGCTGTCTAGTCTGGCCTACTTAACATGTAGATAGTCATTATTTTTGTTCTCCCAGGAGCTATTTGTCATTCTTTTTTTCCAGGGGTCAGGAACTGGCATCTGTTTAAATGTACTAAATGTAGGACAAAGATAGGATATAGTTCAGGGATTTTGTAGCATTTATATGAAGACATTATGTCAGGTCTCATACTTTCAGATAGGCACTTAAGCTCTTCTTCGTTTTAGTTGCTGGCATATAAAAGCAGTACATATTGCTGTTCATGCCTGGCCTTCATGCTGCACATAAAATTACAAAAATAAAGTAGCAGAGTTCAAACCTTGCATGCTTGTGTGTTTCTTCAGGCAGATGGGGTAGCTGGCCTCATGGGGACAATTAAAGAATAAAGTAATAAGGAAAAATGTCAAGCAGAAGGGAAAAGTATTATGCAGAACATTTCGTGCAGTGATTCGGGTTACCCCAGCATTAATAATCAACTGTATAAACACATACCCACAAAATCCTTGAGTAGATTTGTATATTTATAATTTATAAACATGTATTTTCTTTGGACAGAAATCTAAGTGAGCCAAGATGAACATATCTTCCAATCTTTGCAGTTAAAGATGCTGGAGAAGCCAAGCGCAATAAATATTTTAGTTCCATAATCTGCCTATTAACAAGGAATATGACTACCTGCTGCCTCTATTTGATGTTATAAAGATTGTGGCATACAGAGAGATTTTTTGCTTCATTTTCTTAAACATTTGAATGTTTAAAGGATAACAAAGCTGTTTGTTGCTATCAAGTGGCAAATCTGGGACAAAATTTTGCTATGAGTTGGTTCCGTCATTGTCATTGTCAGCTTATGAAAACTCCTCAAAAGAAGGGTTCTCACTTCGACTAGGGACCAGTAGCAGACTCATTTAAAAGCAATAGTCACAGAATATTTTCCCTAAATGATGTAACTGAGATTAGCATTATGTATGCTAAATACAGACACTAAAGAGTTCCAGGAAGAACTGAACTGGCTCTTAAATTTTAGTTAAAATAGACAAAGGAGTAAAGTTTGAGTGCCAAATTATGCTCTAACTGAAATGGATGGAAAAATTCTAGCAGACTTCAATGAAAATGTATTAATGTGGAATAAAAATTTAAGTTTCTCAGACATATAAATCTCAATAACATCAGTAGGACCACTGATGTGTTGAAAGTTGAGCACATACTGAAAGGGGGGTTTAGATGCACTTACTTGTCTGTTGCATGGCTGCAATCATGGAAAAAAATACACTACTGTCTTTTAATGCCCTTGAACCAGATTAGTAGCATATATAATATTTTTAGCAGGAATTTGCATGTACTCTAACTTTTTTATGTTCTTTGTTCTTTTGTTTAATAGGTGCTCACCCATTTCTCTAGGACATAGTGAATAAAGAGGCACCTCAGTGATTGATTGTCAGGTTTTAATAGCCTGATTAGAGTTATCAGCTCAGCGCCAGGAAAATGAGTGCTGCATCTTACGTTCTGTTGTTTGGCTACCCTGAGTACAGGCTCCTAGAGGAGCACACCATTCAGACATGCTGAACTACTGCAGGGAATAGGTAGCATAAAAAAGAAATAGGAGAGTCATTAACCACTGAAAATAAATGCACTTCTTATCTGGTGCTCTAACACACTGTATATTACACACTAAAACCTGTATCGCTTGCCTCTCAAGTCAGTTTTTCTTTATCTTAAATGCTAATGTAAAATGTATTGGTTCTTGAAAATTAATCCCTTTTATACTGCTGAGGTTAACCAAATTTCCTGATTTTTTTTGACTACAAAATCTTTCATCAGAAAAATGCAACAACTGACATGTTATCCATCACTACAGACACCCTCTGTAGGTTGGAGTCCACTGATGAACTGGTGAAAGGATGATTCTTCTATGATTGCATGGCATTGCTAGGCTGTCTCTTTTCAATTTTTACTCTTTTTGCTGATCACCTCCCTCCTTCTCCTTTTGCTTCCCATTTTAAAGCCTATTGTCCTTTTCTAAAGCATCTTCCTCTTTCTCTACGGTGATCTATTCTGTTCGCTTTCAAATTAACCATCACTGTGTTGCCCTGGAAAAGTCCGTGTGTGCATGTTGGCCAGTAAATCCTGAGCAAACTGAGGGCTGGACCGCTTATGTTTCAGTGCTGGACAAAGCTCTAAAGGAGCAAAGAGAAGAAACGGGCCCTACTAAATAGTGATCATTCACTAAATCCTCGACTCATCTGGTGTCTATTTGCATTAAGGTGTAACTGCATTAAGAGCAGAAAAGGAGGGTGCATCCTCCAGTGAACTGCTGTGTGCTTTGCTTACAACAAAATTTGCAAGGGATAAAGAGAAAACTGGTTTGGTGTTTTCTGTCTCACCTTCTCAGACTTTTGCACTACCAGGTTAAGGCATCCTGCCTTAGAATCACTGTTACTTATTTGGGGCTTGACTTCTCACAGCCTTGAGATGGCTGTGACCAACAGTTGAAAGGGATAAATTGATTGAAGCTAGAGTTCATCTAGAGTTTCCTCCCACACATGTATGCTTTCATCTTAATGTCAAACATCTATTTGTATGTTTTGCCCTTCTTTCTTCTAAAGTAATTTAAAAAACAGACCACTCATACTCAGCACTATAGAAGCAGCTATCCAAGAAAAAGCAGGTGGCCTCCACTTGGAGCTTTGAGGAGGTGTGTAAGCTGTGTTAGAGCTGTGCTGCTGACTTTTAGAGGCAGGGTGTCAATGTAAAGTATTGAAAAGCAATTCAGAATTTTTGCTAAAGCTTTTAGTGCATTTCCGTACAGCAGCTTGCAAATCTGCAGTCCTTTTCCAATTCTTCACAAGCACTCTGTGTGCTGTTACTTATATGAAGTTTTGTGCTTAATATTAGATTAAAATAATCTGATATACGCAAAGAAATGGAAGTAGTAAGCCTTTTGTTCTAGACACTTCAGTAGTAATGCATACCTCATGAAGAATACCAGACTTTGAAAAGTATAAGCAATAAGGAAAGTTTCATAGTAATTCCATGTAACTCAACTTCAGATCAGCTGCCTTACTGTGCCTTAGCTACTACAGCGAATGCCCTTGGGAATACAAGAATTTCATTGAAGTGGTTTTTAGATTGTATTCCTAGCTTCTTGTCAGTGAAAAATCATCTTGCATATAAGGATTGAATGAATACTGCTAAGTGATATGACAGTTACCTTAAAATACTGCCCAAAGTTAGAATATGTCAGTAGAAATAGGAGGAAAAAACCCACAAAATTTTCTGTTCGAGCTGCTGTATGTGTCTGTTTCATCCTGCTGGAAGACACAGTGGGTGGGATGTGTGGTGTGGTTCTTCCTCGTGCGTGGGCGTTGTGCTGGAAATTCTCATTCAGAAACCATTATTCCTGCAGGTGTTTTAGTGATGGCCAAGTATGTGTTAGCGGCTTTGGAGATGAGTTGTCCCTGAGGATTTTCCTTTGGCTTCTGTGCAGATGCAAAATATTTCTCATAGCTAAGGCCATTGTCTATCATGGAGCTGGAGTTTTTAGAAGCCAGACTAATTATCAATTCATTCACAGAAAAAAAGGTCTGATGTTTTCATCATGGATGTTACAATGCTGAACGTAACAGAAAAAATGTAGCCAGGCTGTTTGCCAAGTCCTGTAGCTCTATTCTATAACTGTTTTCCAAAGGCTGTGATACAAATGTCTTCAACTCTTGCACAGTTGCCACAGTTTTCCTCAGATTGAACTGCTGTGGACAACTAACAAGGGAATATATTTGAATGAGAATCCAATTAAATACTCTTATTTTGACATATTTGCTTTATTAATAACTACTGCTAAGTATTTCTTTTTTTTTTTTTCTGGATCAGAATGAAAATAAAGACACAGTCCAGAAAAGCTAAACAAAGCTGGTTCAGCAACCCACTCTGTGGAATATTGTGCAGATGGCTATCTGTTTCAAAGAGGAGCCACAATTATTTCTTGCATAAATATTTAGATAGTTGCATGTATTGAGAAACAAAGACTATCCTAGATGTAAAATTGGGCGGGATGTCCTTCTAGAATATCACATTTTGCCTGGTTTAGGATTTGTATGCATCATAGCAGTTATAAAACAGTACACAGTTTCTTCCATTAAAAACATTAATCTTGAACTTTACCCTTTCTGTTGGCACCTAATTTCCTGATGCTTTATGGGAAAAACATCTCAAATTACTTTTGGGTTTCCTTTTAGCCTCTGACCAGATATTATCTGTCTACCTCTGCATCTCTGAATCACTCTTTGTAGGACACTGTAATTCTGTCAGAATGGTCTTTGTGAGCAAAATTGCATTCACTGTCTAGGATGAATGATGAGTACAAATATCAAGAAACAAATGTATGCTGCAGTTTTTATGTGACTTTTTCTAATTTTTTTTTTGATTACAGAGCAAAGAGATTTCATTTCAGCTTCATGAAGACTTAATGAAAGTACTTAATGAGCTTTACACAGTAAGTACAATTACTTACTTAGCTTATCTTATAAAAATGCCATATCAAACTACTTCTGTAAGCTTTAAGTGGCCTTTTATCAAGTAAGTTACCCCCCAGTGGAGATGGTTTTTTTTGTCTTTTACACAAGTCTAAACTATATTTTTGGGAAGACTACTCACTTGTTTAGAATACCCACGCTAACGCTTTTAGGATTACTCTTTACTTTCAACCCTTTTTTCTACCCAGACTCTGCTAAACCAGTTTAAGTTTTGTTGATTATTAATGAGACAGTTCTACTCAGAGGTTACCAGAGCAAAGCTTCTTTCTTTTCTGCCTTGTTTTTGTCCATGCTGCCATCTTCTTGGTTTGACTCGTGGACTACAGTCAGTAAAAAATCATAGGTGTTTGCAGATCCAGTGCCGTGCTGTCTAAATGTTACTTATGTGCCCTCCCCCGTCCTTGACTGGGATAAGTAAATAATGAAAAGAAAAACAGAGGGGTTTATAGGCATTCCGTACAATTTAGAGAGGTCAAGAAAAAAAACACTGTAAGCATTCTGGCAAGCTGCTGCTAACCCACAGGAAAATCTGAGAGAACTTAGGTCTGGACCTGTTTTCTTGTTTGAAACCAATCTACACAACTTGTTACTGCAAAATGATGTTTTGTCTACCTAATAATTATTTCCCCATTTATTTTTTGAGGGGACATGTTCTGAGAAAGAAAAAAAGCAAGAGGTACCTTTTTTTTTTAAACATAGCTTTAGAATGAAGAGGAACTAATGATATACACCTCTTATTAAAGCATGTTGATTCCTGCTGTTTGAGGAAGTTGTGCATCCAGATTCTCTTTTGGAAGAGCTTGAAACATGTTCCTCAGTACCCTGCATAACAATCTCTAGACTACTCCCTTTTCCATCCTCAAGATTTGGAGGACTATAAAGAGAACTCACAATATTTATATCAAGGAACAATTTGTGACCTTAAGGAAGTTTCAGAACTTCACAGGCAGAGCTCAAACATTACTTTTGTGCATCTTGACAGTTTTTCTTTTGACTGGGGAAAAAGGGAAAATTGTGCACCCGTCAGTAGATGGGTGGAAGAACATTTGAACTCAAAAGCAGCTTAGGTGGCAAAAAGGAGATCCAAAGAAAATAGTCTTGTCCTACTGCCTTGAGTTCTTTTGAGTTGTAGTTACGGACACAGATTCCTAAAGCCTACCTAAACCACCACCTTTTTTTTTTTCTGAGGGATTTTCTTCGGGGCTTTTTTGTCTGAAACCACCACTGATTTTGTAGGGTGCAATACTGCAAAACCCTGTTGGCTCAGGCCTGTGGTCAGTGAAGTATGCTGGGATCAGCTTCTGCAAAGTAGCGATAGCCGCAGACAAATTCACACAGCTGCTGGGGATCAGCAACTGTAGGAGCCATTGCACAAGTGGGACTTCAGCAGTGAATAGGCCCTGAAGATACAATCTTGTTTCAGTTAAACAGTTGCCTGATGAGGCTTGGGATTAGTGTCTGTGCTCCCAGGGTAGGGAAACAGTGAGGCACGTGCTGAAATACTTTTCTGAATCACTAGTGAAAATCTTCAGGACTGGACTTCAATATTTTCACTCTTTTTCTTCACACTAATGCTACATCTTCCCGCTGATGGTTACAGATTTGTTCAGGTATTAACTTCTACATTATGGCTTCCAGTGAATGCTAATTCCTTCCTCAGAATTTAAGATGTTTTAAAATGGGAATATTTTTGATGTTAATAAAAATTCCGAACTTGTGCACAATTTGAGTCAGGCTACTGTTGCAAGATGGTTTCTTGGGATGGAATTTACTTCACCTGATTTTCAGACACCTGCAGTATAGATACAAATATCTTAGCTTGCTATCTGGGTTCCAGTTATAGTCATTGGAGATCTAATATGGGGAGATGAGACCCCTTTAGTCAGATGCAAGAATCTGCTTCAGATTAAGTGATCTATATTGTTAACTCCATTGTCCGTCTTTTCGTAGATTGCAAAGGACTTGGTCAGCTGTGCATGTCCCATTTTAGCTAGACACAACCCACATACTAAAGTGACAATATGGTACAGAGTAGCATCTGTTTCACCACTTGCATGTTTAGAATGTTCATCAATATATCTGTGTATTATATCTGCTCATGTACATAAAGATAGAACAATATCTAGACGGATGGAAATCCCATGCACAGGTTTTTAATTGTGTATGACATTAACTGTTTACAGGGCAAGATCATAGTGGCCTTACCAAAACTAGTATCTTCTAATCTAGTACACTTCTAAACTAGTACACTTCTAATCTCCAGCAGGCACATTTTTCAGTCACTTACAAAACAGAGACATCATCTTCTTGTTAACCTCACGATTTATAGAGGGGAAAAAAGTAAAAGAATTCAGTCTTACTATTGTGGGATAAATCTTTGTGTTCAAAAAAAAAAAAACAAACAAATTAATTTCAAGTCTGCAAGTAATGTACTAATAGTGAAATCTCTCCCTACTACTTTGTTCTGTTTTTTTGAAAGGAATGGTGCCTTCATGAAGTATAACTTAAAATGTGAAGCCTTATTGGGATTTAAGTACCTCTAAAGCCTTTGAGTGAGGGGCAAGTAGCAGAGCTTTTAATGTGTATGAAAAGGGTTTTATAATCTGGTTATTTCTTATCATCATTCCTTATCTTACAGTAAAGGTCTGTAAATTATGACCTTTTCGCAGCATTAAAAACCACATGGTTGTGCACTAAAGTGTGTTAATGAGAGAATAGAATGAAAATTACTAAGAGCTGAAGTAGTAGGACGTGCTTGTTCTGAGGCACAGGTATGTGGTCAGTTTAAAGAAATTGCACATTTTATTTGTTACTTCTTGAATTTCTCAGTTAAAGATTGTGCCCATTAGGCACACATATTCAGAGGTTATATGCCTGGATTTCTCTAATGCTATGGGACGAAGGGCTGAATTAAATGCTTGTTTCAAACCCAAGTGATGAAAAGCTCTACCTCCCGCCTCTGACATGCTTCCCATCTCTAGCATGCCAGTCAGATCTGAGGCCTCAACAAACCTGCTTGCAGACTTCTTAAGCACCAGATATCTCAAAACCAGTTTATCTAGAATGATCTGGAATAAATGAGATGTTTAAAGGAATTGCCACCGATTTAGTCCAAATATTTTTAACGGATAAATTCAAATGTAAGCTACCAAGTATCAGTAGTAACTGACTTTTCTTCTGTGAAAATGTTTTATCAAGTGTCCTAATCTTCTATATTATAGCAAGTGCCAGAAAAAACAGATGGCTTTGGTACCCATCTCTGAATATCTAGCATTGCACTTTTGCCTCAGAAAATCCTTTTTAACCTGTTCATAGGGCCAGATCTAAAACGTGCTGTAGTTAGGGAGCTATGTCCATTGATTTTGACGGGGTTTAAATCAAGGTAGTCAATAAGCAGTGCTGTAGACTTTGCAAAGAAGAAACTGCTCTAAGAGAAGAAAACAAGAAATCACTGAGAAGTTTAAGACGCACCAACTTCCACTAAGAGTGCATTATGAAGATTTTCAATTAAAAAACTTTCTGCTCAAAGATATTTCTTCTCTTGTGAAAGTATGACCCTCTGCCTTCTGAGAAAGAGACTAGAAATTTTGGCTGTTTTTTTAATGTAGAAAGGCTCAGAGCTGCAATGAAGTGTCAAAAAAATCAGTAACTTTGCAGTATTAAATACCTATTGTACTTTGCAAATGCACACTAATAAGAGACCTTTCTCCTTGCTTACACTTTATATAATTAGTTTCTTTTCCCATTTTTGCTACTAGGAGTTATCATGGAAATTGGAGATTTGCACCGTAGGTCTTCATTTACTCCATGGAGTAGCTTAGCTTTTGTTGACTTTGGCCTGTGGCATCCTCGTTAAAACTACACATCATGTACATGATTGTTGAAAAAATAAGAACAGAAGCAGGTGAACCACAACTTCAGAAGATATTCTTAGAACCTATGAGCAAAGCAGGCTTATTTTGCTGGAATAATCAGAATTGTGTAAGGGAAACCACAGTTTTTCATTTTCCATCTCTTTTATGTAAAGGTTTTCTTAAATGTTACATTACATATTTGTATGTTTTCTAAATGTTTCATGACTAGTGAAAATGGATTTTAAGACTATATTTTCAATTCTCAATATTTTATGCACTGATTTTAAAATTATAACTGAAAACATCATGCTAAAAACAATTGAATAGCTAAGCTTCATTGCGTATCTTCGCAAGTTCAGTAAACTGTGAGTGGCAAGTACTTTTTCATTATGCATGGCTTCTCCCTGGCTGTACCAGTCAGTCAGTATTTTCAGGTCTGCAGCATTCCCAATTCCCAGCAGCTGCACTCCTGTCTTACTCCTCTCCCTACTATGCTTTCAGCCAGTGTAGGCTAGTAATTAGTCCCATGTTTTACATAAGGATATAAGCTATTGAAACTGCAGTGAAGTGTATTTTTGAGTGAGGATAGATGGGGAAAGAGGAGCCCAGTTTGTTGTGTGGAGTCACAGATTGGAGTTTTTCCTGGCAATTACAGCGAGAAAAGATGGTCAAACTGAAAGCTGTAGGAGGTTTGGGTTGGTGTTTTCTGTGAACTGACTGACTTAGAAATCTTCTTACATGTTGACTTAAAGAGGCAACGGATTATTGATTTTACAATAGATCATCTTTGCAACAGAGAAAGCTCCCCAGTCAAACTCTTATTTCTCTGGAAAGCTGGAACACCTTGCGTTGTCAGATCAGGTACTGGAATATAGCAATAGCATCTGAGTGATTGGAAATGGTAGGAAACAGAAGGTAGGCAGACTCTTCTGTTCTGAAGGGGGTTCTCCACTGGATTTATTTAGGGATTAGGACATATTCATAAATGTCCTCTAAAAGAGTCAGGGAGGTCGCAAGTTTGCTAAAAATATGGAGCTGTTCTGGTAATAAGGCTGAGGGAAAATGGTGGAGAAAAGTGATGCACATCATAAAAATACATCTTCATGTCTCCCACTTGGCTTTCCAAATTAATCCTACTGGCATCACACTTTTCACAAGCAACACAAATGTAAAAGTCTCAGAAAAATGAAAAAGTAGGGACAGTCCAAAGCAAATTTAATATTAAATAGGACAGGGTTGCTGTGCCACTTACATTTTCCACTGCTTTATCTTACTTTTTAAAAATCTTGGCTGTTTAATTTCTCAAAGTAGTTGCTGCCAGATTTTCCTTTTTCTTTCCTGAAATAACACAGAATCTGGAATTTTCTACTCTGTAGAAAAGTAAAGTTTAGTTTACTGTAGCACATCAGAGATCTGAGAAGGTGAAATCAGTAATTTTCTCTTGGTAGTAATATATCAGTGACAATTCCTAAAACTATGTCAGAATTTGGCTTGGAAGGGAACAGGATGCTGACAGCAACTGACACTGAGCCTACTTAACTGCTAGAGGCCACTGATGTGGTAAAATTGGCATAAGATTTTACTTATTTCTTGTGTAGCGTACTGAATAACCCAATTTAGTGAAACCCTTGTGACTCCATATTCTGATAAGAACTAACAGCTTAGCAGAGACAATTCTGAAAAATTCAAACATGGTAATTGCACCAGGCATGAGCTACTGTTCTGGGAATGCCTGTTTCCTGAGAAACACTATTAAAAAGCTCCTAATTTTGCAGTTGTATTATAAAAGTAAAGCACATGGAAGCACACATTAATTCCAGTATTTTTTAACTTCATAGCATTCAGTCTTACGTTGGGTTAAGAAGTTCTCTAGGAAAGAAGTATGCATGTAGAAAAAGAAAACCAGTGCCTTGCTATGGGCACATTCCTTTCTTGAAGTTCACAGAAGTACAGTGCTAATTACTGACTTTTTGATGGATTTGTCCAGATAACAATCATTGGTTTAAATAAAATAATTACCTAAAGTTGTACTCTGATGTGCCCTTCCCTGTGATGAGTTCTATCTTCTGCCCTAAGCCTACTTGCTGAGCTCTCTCGAATGATGCTGATACTTTGGCACGCAAAACGAGGTGTTTATACCACTGAGTGAACAGTCTGTCACCTACAGGTGTGAGAGAGGGCAGCATAATCTTTTTCATCTGCTTGTAGTCTGACACAGTCATCTGACAGAAATCTGTTTTACATCACTGGATCTGCAGAATAAACCTGAAAAATTAATAGGATATAAACCTTGAAGTTTAATTTTAGAAAGATACTAGTAAGCATTTAATAATGCTTGTTCACTACAGCAGAGAAATGCAGCATATGTCATGATGACAGTTCAGCATCTGCAAAATTACAACCTTGCTCTCTCTTTTCAGTGCATACTTCATGGCTGATCAATAAGCACTTTGGGGATTAATTAAAGTCAGTTCAGTGATGGATACTCTCACAGGATAGTCTATCAGTTCAACAGTTTGGTGAACACTGGAGAAGCATTATTGCTTATTTCATCAGATTATTTGTGGTTTGCATAACAGATCTGTGGATCTCTTGGATACTCACAGATACTCATATAATAAGTCTATTTACAAGAATTAGGCAAGCCTGTTACTGTGTTTAACATATCTAACAGTCTTAAAAACTCCAAGGTGAATAGATGGTATAGTGTTAAGGGAAAGAATCATATATGCAACTTAGCATGCAAATTCTAAGCTAATTTGTTGAGGAAGTATGCCCTGAAATTCTTGGAAGCCAGCTCCTTAGCTTGTTCCCATTTATTTTTCCATACGTGTTTCTCTGATGCTTTCTCAAGTAAAGTTTTGCTGCTGAAATATCAGCTCTTAAAAAAACAAATCATGAAAAAGACTGACAAATCATGAAAAAGCTTTCCCCAGAGGCTTGCAAAATAATGATGCCACTAGTGCATGAGATAAGCAGTGCTATCAATATAACAACTGGACAGGAGTCAAATGCATGGGCTGATCACTGCTCTGTAGAGAGTCTGTGTTGATTACTAAGCCAGTGTGTCTCAGGTAGGACAGACTAACTGCTGTCCAGCCTGAGTACTGCTAAAGAGAGGGCTGCTTTTTCAATTTTAGTTATCTAGGGAATCATTTGTACCAATAACTCATGTAGAGTTTGTTGTGGGAGTATGGATTTCAAGTAGACGTGAGTTCCATGTAGTTTTCCCACAAAACTTGCCATTCAATCAGTGTAGAGTGAGACACCTGGATTTGGTATCTTGTGCTGTAAACAAGCAGTGAGAGGAGGAAATACTCTTCAGTGATGTGAAGTTAGTGGAGTCAGCGTGGAGACATTGGTGAGAACAGGTAGTGATACACTTGTACTCCTTCAAGGAATACTTCCTCCAACAAGGAAGCAGGCTGAAACGTCAGAGCCACTGCAGAAGGACATTTATTCCTAGGCCACTAGGAACTTAGAGAAATTGTTTAAAAGTCTTCAATGCTTTATGCTTGTTTCACCACTTAGGTGCTTTGAGATGCAGTTAGAAAACTCTGAGATATTATTGTTCCATCTGCAGGCAGAGTATAAAGGAAAATAACTTTTCTAGATGGTAAGATATGTGAGTTAGCCTTGTCCCACGAACTAGAAAGTCTCTAGAGCTGACACAGGACAAAAGATAAAAAATAAAAGCAAAGACCTATGGCCTTATGTAAAGAAACACTTAAAAATTTAATAGAAATGCCAGAAGAGAAGGGCACAACCTTACTTTTAATTTCCTCTCTCCATCATTTTTAATCAGAGCCATATCACTTTCTGTGCTTCTCTGTTTTATTCTATAAACCATTTCTTTAAGAAGTGCATTTCTTCTCTTTGCAGTAACTCTTGTTTCCATGTGGCCATATGAGTTAGATTCCCTGGGCATTGATTACTGACAACTTTAGGAGCAAGTGCCTTTGGAACAGTGCAGGATATAGGAGACTGAACATGCTGTTTGGTTAAGCTGGGAACCTTGCAGACCTTGGCTCTGTGGGCTTGCCTTCTCTTCCTAGCCCAGCTTTGTCTGTCTTTGGGTTTTTGCGTCATCCATGCGGACTGTGAGCTGCTGGGGCAGCAGCTGCTCCCAGTGGGTGTAGACAGTGTTCAGGCAGGGAGCTCTGCACTCTGGTTGGGCCTTGGAGCACAACTGTGTTATAAAGGAGCACCAGCAATAGCATTAAGTTGTGCTTCAGGCAGTTTGATTTTTTTCACCACAGAACTGTAAACATACATTTCTAAAAATAAAAACAGGGCCACTTTTTAATGTCCATCTCCAACCATTTTACCTTACTACAGGAAGTTAGTGAAGAGTTGCCTGTTTCATTTTTAATACCAATGCTATTTCAGTTTTTATCAGCAGCATGGCTTCAGTATTTAGTAGTGGCATACACAGTTAGGTGTATAACATCCATGGGTTACGCAATATTGCAGCTCTCTAAAAGTGTGTTGTCTTTCTGTTGCACCACACTCCAAATACACATCAATTCAGCCACCCACTGACATGGTGCAGTTGGTTTGTGTCGATCCATGCTAAGACATGCTGCAGTGAATTTGCAATATCTAACTTTAGTGTTCCCTGTGTTGCTGCTCTATGGATGCTCCTTAGGCTGGCCTAACTACTCAGTCACAAAAAGTACATCTCTCCCAAGGGAATATTTCAATGCAGCTTCCCAAACCAATCTGTCTCCTCCATGGGTCACGCAAAGAGCCCATTTGATTCCTCCGTGGCTGTGCTTCTTGGAGGAGATGTGAATGGTTTGCATGGCCTCCAGCCAAAGATAACATCTGCTGGCTAGAGCTCTGGCACCCTGTGAAGAAGAGTGGCGGCCACCAGCTGCCTGAGGATGCCTTCCTGCTTTGTTCAGTGCTTGAAACTTAAGACAATAAGAAAAAAACAACAACAAAAAAGAGCTGGAAAAGGTGGAAAGAAGCTTTCTTTACTGCAAGTGGACAGACAGCCCTCCCCAGCAGAGGTGGGGGCGTTGTGGTTGCTTGCTGCCCACTACACAACATTCAAGTTGAGGTTTTTCTTGCTTGAAGAAGGAAGGGAGGACTGGGCTAAACAAGTTCATGTCCCTCTTGGTGGTCTGTGCAAGCATGTATTTGCATGCTGGCAGCCAAAGCTCTCTTGTCTGCAGAACCAGCATGTGTGTAGAGGGAAGATAATGGTATTAACTGTAGGGCTGTGATGAAAACATCTTCGCAAATTATTTATCAGGGAGCTCCTTCTTCAGCTTTCATCTGGTTTTACATTGCACCTAATCTGCTGGCTCTGCAGTTGGCATCCACTTATTTCCAGGTCTTGGAGCTAGCTGTGGATGTGCCATCCAGCTAACTGTGGGTGTGCTCCCAGACCAAAGCTTCCTGTTTCCTCTGCTTTATTCCCCTTTCCCCAATGCTGAAGGGATCCTTCTGCTTTCAAGCATTCAATGTCCACAGCCAAGCTGTTAACTTAGTCCTGAAGATAGTAATATATGAGATAGATATGGCACTGATATAGATTTAGGGTTTTTTGTTCATTATTTCAGATTTTCATTGAAAGACAAGAATTCTAAAGTTTAATAAGAATGATTTTTGGTCTTTCCTATCCACAATGAAAGAAAAAAATGCCTATTGGGATACTATTAAATAGATAAGAAAAGAAAAATGTAACCAGAAGTCCTCAATCTCTGTTGACAAGGAAATTTACCTAAAGTTTATAAGACAACATCTTGCTTAAAGACCCTGTGATTTTTCTGTAGATACCTTTATATTTTCATTTTCTCTGACTTCCCTTTGACTCTTGTCTTTTGCAGGTCATGAAAACATACCACATGTATCATGCAGAGAGCATCAGTGCAGAAAGCAAACTGAAGGAGGCAGAGAAGCAAGAAGAAAAACAGATTGGGAGGTCAGGAGACCCTGTTTTTCATATTCGACTAGAGGAAAGGCACCAGAGACGGAGCTCTGTGAAAAAGATTGAAAAAATGAAGGAAAAAGTAAATAGTCCTTTTATTTAGCTTCATTTGAAGTAAATTCAGTGCGTTTCTGACATTCTTTAGCATGGTATGAGACAGAGAAGTCCAGCTGGGAAATAAAATTAAATAAGGTGCACATAATAAACTATCAGTGGCTTATAGATAACTTGACATAATTGCAGTTCAAAGAGGGGAATACTTTATTCCCAATGTAATTCTTACTATATGTTTTGTCACATTTGAAACAAAATACTAAGTTTTCACTTTGTATTCCATTTGTTACATGTGTAACAGGCTGGCAATTAAGATTCTTTCTTGTTAGAAGGAATGTGTGCTTGAATTGTTACCATTTTTTCTGCATACCAAAAATGAAGTAATTAAAATACATTAATATGCAATGTCTTTCCTAGCGTCAAGCAAAATATTCTGAAAACAAGCTGAAATCTATTAAGGCCCGTAATGAATACCTGCTCACCCTTGAAGCAACCAATGCTTCTGTTTTCAAGTATTATATTCATGACCTTTCGGATTTAATTGATGTAAGTATTGTCACATTTGGTTTTATGTTCATTCTGTTCAGAAATAATACTTTTTTTCATTTTTAAAGGGAGTACACTAGTCATATGGGTTGCCTATAGTACGCTTATTATTTATAATATTGTATGATATAATCAGCAGATTTTCCCTTTAACTTTTATGTTTCACAAAATAAAGTGCCAATAAGATGCTGAACTCATACCTTTAAAGTTAGAACATTGTGTTTTCTCCCCATATGTCAATAGAAAATATGACAGGAACACCATGAAAAAAATAGACATTTTCATTTTGTACTATTAAAGAATTTCTGGGCTATAAATATTTTTTTATTTATTAATAAGCTTCTTAAGTGAGCATCTAATGGTATTTAAGTCCAAAGAAACAATTTCTTCCACGTTTTCAAAATTGTTTAGTTACATTCATTGAGTCATTGAATCATATATACAGTGGCTTCTTAATTCATGTAGTTTGAAGAACAGACACAATCAATCCTGTGATCTATACTGTCAACAATATTTTTACTGATTTTCATTAAGTTATTCCTGTGAGAACATCCTAGAAGAATGGTTTTATACACTGATGTTGACTTGTACCAGCATTTGGTCTCCAGAACCTATATTAGTGACATATTTATATGATGCGGAGGGGGGCATCCTGCTCTGTATCATGTCCCACCTTCCTCATAGGCTGACTACATATGTGATGGAAAAAATATGGAAACAAAAAACACAAGCTCAAGAATATTCATTCACTAGCAATGTGGGGTTAACTCGGTTAATGGGTACAGCCCTGTGGCCCATATGAAATCCTAGATATGTGAATACTCTTTCTACTGCAACAGTAATGTATGTTACTTACAATAGCAAACAACATTTACATGCACCTCTGGTTTCTAATATAGCATAAATTAATGCAGGATTTGGCAAGGTTTCTCATTTCTACTGACTGGGGAAGAAAGCTTCATAGAGAAAGAGAAAAATGTTTTTTGTGAGATGAACAGACTAAAATACCTGCATGTGTGTGTTTTATTATATGTCACCTAAATACTGACAGTTTTCTTCGTCATTTCTGGGTTTTCTGTATTTTATAAAATCTTGCCTGATTTTGTTAGAACTTTTTCCTTTTCCCTTTCAACTTTTTTTCCTGCTTTTGCTTCATTTCTTTCTTACTTTCCTATAAAAGATGGCAATGAATGTTTTTTGTGTTTCCAGTGGTTTTTTGTGTCTCTATCTCAACATCTCTTTTATTTCTTTCCTAGTCGCTACTGCGTGTTTTATCTCTTCTGATTTCTTCTGCTTTATTCTTCTGTGTCCTGTCCTTGTCTAATCTGCATCCACTTGCACAACCTGCTCCACCCATCTAGCCTGCCCAGGCAATGAAAACATTTACCAGGATCCTGATGATCAGGGCAAAAAACTAAGGACAAGCAGTGTGCCTGCTAGGGTACCACCCAAGTGAGAAGTTGACCCTACCTAATGGATGATTTTCCTGCCAGTGCTTAAAGGATGATGCATTTTTGGCCTTCTTGAACTTTATGAGTTCTTCTTGTCTGCTGGAAGAAAGGAAAGGTCCCTTCGATTTTGTTCCCAGCACCCACACCCCTTCAGAAGATGGAAAGATGCTCATTTTGTCATCTCTCCTGCCTTCCCTTTCAGAGCTCACATTTCTCATTGAATGTCTTCAGTGTGTGTTTCTACCTGGTCAAAACCGTATCAGGTTGGAAAACACATCTGATTCTTAACCATTTCATCGATGTCCATAGAGGTTGCTGTAGCAGTGAAAGCTGAGGGGAGGAACCATGGGCCTGGAGCTTTACAAAGAGTTGTGAGGGGAGAAGAAGTGAAGCTCTCTGCGCATACACATGCAAAGACAGCACTCTTTGAAGTTAGTGTATCTAAGGGTATTTACACAACCATGAAGACCAAAGCTTCCTGTTAGTTTTTAATAAAAACAGACATTCTACAATATTTAGTAATGCAGAAAAATTATATCTACTTTGCGTGGCTTTTTCAAAGCCATGGACCAATGTACACAATAACATTCTTTTGGCAAAATGGCTTTAGAAATTACTCTTTTACAGTAATTTAGACAGAAAGTCTAGCTGCCCTTTACATCACTGTTTTGTAAGAGTAGGCTGTAAACATGTGCAACTAGAATTTGCTTCAGAGCCAGTTTAATCCAATTGTGATCTTTTTTAAATGAAGTGTCTTTCAGACATTTGTATTTAAGCAGAATATGCTCTGAAAGCATCGGTATTTAGACAGCATGTTTGCCACTTTCCACAAAGGAAAGTTTTTGTAAATGCAACAGTCTTGGCAAGATTTTGGAGTTATATCATTGGAATGTGAGACATGCTTCCTGGTGGCCATATGTTTCAACAGTCCAGACTATCTCATTCTGTAAATCTCTTAATGTCATGGTACGATTTCGAGTTTTCAGAGCAGCGATGGCAATTTCATTCTTTGCCCTCTCTATTTTGTCCTCCTTTGCCTGCCTGATTTTCCATGCTTCCCTGAACTCTCTTTGCCTGTACAGAAGGGGATTACCTCTCCTCTATGTTGGCGTTCCAGTTAACATGGAAAGAATTTAGATCTCCCCGAGCTGTTGGTGTTGCCCATAAATGAAACTGAATGTTTTCCTATGTTACTGAAAAGTACATCTAATAAAAACGGGATAAATATATGAAGGAATGCAGTACATTTTTTTGTACCAAGACTGGGGAGGCTTATGGAACTATTCTTTTTTACCAAAAAATACCACTTTTTCATTTGACTTCCGCTCCATTTTCCATTTATGAGGCTGATGTGGAAAATCCTAAATTACAGTTCCTCGTCTGAACTCTGAACTATTCAACTCCTTCATTTCATCAACAAAGCTCAGGGCTTCTGACTTAAAATGATGAATCATTGCGCATCTTAACCTCTTGTGATAAAAGCAAAATAAAAATATTGTTGCAGTCTTAACTGGATGATTTAGTGTATTTAGTGAGTTAAGGGGTGAAATCAGCATTTGTGAAGAAGGAGAGAGATAAACAGGAATTTGATATGCACAGTGTTTCTGTCCTCTGCATGTTGTACTGAGGAATTTGAATTTTCTGTTGAGTATTTCTTCTCTAGATTGGTATCTAGTTCAAGTGGAGGACAGAATGAGTTGTTTCTTTCATTTGTATCTTGTGAAAAGCAGTAAAGATTACTTTTTAGCTAAATTAAATAAGCTTTACCTAGTATGTGGCTTTTTTTCTAAGACTTCGAGTTTCTGAGGCGCAACAGAGTACACACTGCTGCTAATCTGGTTGTTAGTACCAGCATCTGTCCATATGGCACATACTTTTATTCATTTACTTGAAGATTTCCATGTAACTGAGTTCGTTACATTTATCTGGGTATAAAAGGAAGGTAGAGACATTTTTTCAGACTTACCATACACTTGTATGATCTGGAGATAGATGCTAGGAAGTAGCAATCAAAACAATTTGACTGTAGTTCAGCTACTGGAATAAATAAAATATTCATGTGTTGGTCTTTCTTAAAATGGAGTTTCTGGATCTCTAATTGCAGTCTGCATGCTTTGGATGGTGAAGAAGTTAGGGAACATTTAGCTATTGTGAACTTAATTTATTCCGTAAAGGTTCTATATTAATCATTCATAGAACCAAGTTTAAAACTAGGGTAGAGTGTGTGCAGCTCACTATCTTTATTACATAAGTCCTCATAAATATGTTATGTACAGCCAGAGCCCTTTGATTTGAATGTGGACGTCTGTGTAACAGGATGCTTAGAAAGTGACTTATTCAGAGGTTAGGGCTTTTTTTATGAGTTCTTGTCTCCATTGGCATTAGAATTTTATTACTATTCCTGAAATGAATTGAAATTAAATGAAGAGCAGCTTGGTTTGGTTGAAGCTCTGTGCTAAGCACTGCAGTTTGTTTTGTTCAAGCCTAAATATACTCTGGGGTGCAATAAAGGCAGGAAATGCTCTTGAGACTGCTTCCGATTTAATTCTAAATAAGAATAAAATGCAAATTCCAAAATTAATTTTTCGTACATATCCTGAATGTATCACTCATCTCCCTCCACTTTGCCCAACCAAGACTCTTTATGAATCCAGAAATGCAATCAAACTCATAGTCTATGACTTCATTCTCTTATTTTTCATCTTCATGTCATACTGCGCAACTGACATCTCGTATCTCTAGCCCATAGATAGACAGCAGATCTCGTTAGCCATCCTAGCTCTACCCTTGGTGTGCTGATTAGTGAACCTCTAAGACACATATTCATTTTGGCTAACGGTGTGGTTGCTCACTTGAGCTTTACAAATCTACAGATTTTTCCTGAAAATCATGTAAATTTGCATGTATATCTCTGTATGAGTATGCATACAAATATACTTTTTTGCAGAAAGGTTGGTGATTAATTTTTCCAAGCATGGTCAGAGAGGGTGGTGAGGGTGGCAGTTTAGTGGCAGTACCTTAAATTTTTAGCCTCAGTAATGTGCTGTTTCCATTATAGACAAGTCTCTTTCTAAACCATCACTAGTACTAGCAGATTAAAACAGTATGTTTCATTATGTTCATTCTGAGTTGATACTGTGACAGAGCCATTCCCCTGTTAAAATAATCTTCACCTTCAAACTTTGGAGAAAGTGGACTATAGTCTGGCAGAAGTAAGAGTTGTGATGTCTGAGTGTTTAGTTTTGCTTTTAAAAATAACTTTACTCATACAAATTCTATTTTTACATAAGTCATTGAAGCAAAATTCCAAATTCAGATGTTTTTAATTCCATTCAAAGAGCCACTGGTCACATAGCACTAGTTCAGGTTTTGCATTTAATTCTTGTTTGCTCTGCTGGCACTGGCATTGCAAGAAAACGCCTTAGTCTGGCAGGATGCTATGCTTCTCTTGAAGAATCCTTCTTATTTTCTGAGAGGCTGTATTTGTTACCCTGTTCAGCTATCATCACATGCCAAAGATGATCGTGGTGATAGTGACCGAGTATCTTAAGAGTTAAACAATGAAGTTAAGTCACAGCGTAAAGGCTGCAATATTATATTCCAGCTTGCAAAAAAGCTGCATCAGAAACCCACACAGCTCTAATTGGAAATCAATAAGCTTTCTAGTAATACTCAGATTAATCCACTAGAGCCAAAATTCAGGCTGTGGTTTTGTAACACATGGATAGTTGGCAATGCTAAACCTGGCATTGCCCTCTATTTCTAATTTCCTTTTAGTTTAATCTTCCATGAGGTTTCTCTGAAAGTAATGCACATGAAATGAAACAGCTGTCCCAATTCACTTTCTTATCAGCACTTTTAGTCTGTCTTTCTCATCCATGATAGTGAATTAAATATGAGATCTGATTTGACATAGAACAAGAGAAAAACACCAAGGGACTTTTCCTTTTAGAAACCATATTTTTAGGCTGGAGGTCTTTGAAATATGGATGCACTTTAGTATAAAAGTTGGGTGGCTGTTTTAGTAAATGTGACACAAATTTCCCGTGTATAAGTGCAAAAGAGAGAGGTTAACATATGTGTGTTTGATTGAACATGACATCTTTTGTTCATTTTCAGCAACTGATTTTTGGAGATCCACTGCCCCATCTGCAGTCACTACCTGGAGTACTTGCTAGGACTGAAAGCTTAGTCTTTCTGGAAGCTTTATTTGAGTAAGAGTTGTTAGATTTCGGAGAGCAGTTTGATCACTAGTCATTATGGCACCTAAGGCAAGGTGTGAAGGGTTTTTTTCCCTTCTGCACACGGGTTTTCGTATGGTAAATAGATTGAAAGCTCTTTCCCCTGCAGTGTGTACCTCTGTGTCTCTGTCTCCCTCTCTTTTTCTCTCCTTTTTCAAATAAGTAAGAAGAAAGAGAGGGGATATGATCCCATGACTCCTAAGGGTTTGTGATAGCTGTGAGGGAGGTACTCATATAAACAGTGCATATATGCATACAGTGGACTGAATTCAAATTGCTTCTTTACCCAACTCCATATGTTAACTTGCGAGTCCTGCAGGGACAGATGATTTCAGCCTGCAGGTGGACACCCAGGATGACTGGCTGGGGGCTGAGGGATGCCCTAAAGCAGAGTGCTCTCTGACTGCCCTGGCCAGGCACTGGCCTCTGGGACAAAACTCACTTGTCCACCAAATAAAGAACATTACTTTGTATGCAACGCTTAGCAGACTGACATTGCCATTGTTGAGGTGTCAGAGAGGTTTGCAATACATATTCTCTTACCTGGAGGCTCTCTGAGCAGACACTGAGGATATTTACTGTGTGATGTTGGGAAAACACTAAGGAAACAATCCGTTGATTTGCTACCAATGTGACATTTTTAAAATATATTCAGCTGTTCTCTAAAATGTTAACCAAACATGAATAATGCAAACTGAGGATGTTTAAAATTCAAGAACAAACACAACTTCAAGTTTTACTAGTTAGGTTTCAATTACATTCCATTTTGTAGAAAAAAAGAAAGATAAAAATTATGACTTCCTGCATTTAGTAATGTGATGTACATTACTGGCTCTGTATGAACATGGGAAATAGTATGTTTACATTAAATGCATGTTCACTATCAGGGGAAAGGACATCAAACCATTCTTGTTGCATCAGAAAGCATTTTAGATGGATTGCTTATCCTCAAGTCATTTGTGGAGTTTTTTGTTTGGACAAAGACATGGTAAGCAGGAGTTGCTTTGTGTTCAATTTGGTACTCACATTAACTTAGATGATAGAGTTATGTCAGGGTGAGTTTAAATATATGATTTGAGGCTTACAAATTATATTAATACTAAAAAGTCCACTTGTGTGTGGAGTCCCAGACCTGTTCCATGTAAATACAGTACTTGCATGTCTGTATCTGATAAAGAAACTGTCATACATGTACACTTGATCTCTTTTCTAAAACTGTTCTTCAATCTTTGCAACAGAATGAAGATACTAAATACTTACTGTCTTGACCCCCATAGTGTATTTTAATTTAGAAGATATTTTGTTAAATACTTCAGAGACAGAAAAATTTTAGGACAGAAAATTTTAATGATAATTTCAGGATTGGGATATTGGAATGGTGTTCCTCCTTTTAAATTTGTTTTCTTTTCCTTTTGTTGTTTTTTTGGGTTTTTTTTTTAGTGTTGCGATCTTGGATACCACGCTAGTCTGAACAGAGCCCTAAGAACATACCTTTCTGCAGAGTATAACCTTGAAACTTCCAGGCATGAGGGATTAGACATCATTGAAAATGCAGTTGACAGCTTGGAGCCACGAAGTGACAAGCAGAGATTCATGGAAATGTACCCCACTGCTTTTTGTCCACCAATGAAATTTGAGTTCCAGTCTCATATGGGTGATGAGGTCTGTACACTGACAAATATCCCCACGGTGACTGTTTCTGTATACCAGGATAGAGAATTTATCCCCTTTTACACATAACAAAAAGCTGTTATTGCTACCCAAAAGCCAGTGGATCAGCAATAACATTTTGCAAAACTGGCAGCACTCTGTTTCTTCAGAGTTCTCATATAAAAACTGCTATGTTATTATATTCTGTATCACACATAATAACATGGATGTGAATTTGCTGGCGAACCACTGCTCAGCCAGCAGCAGTGTAAGGAGTGACTTTATGACTTTACCACCTGCCTCACTCAGAACAGAGTTTGTGGGTGCTATTTGAGAGCAGCTGCAGAGCTGCTGCAAATTATTCATGCTGCAATGCAGCCTTTTTCCCCTTCTTCCTCCCCCATTTTATCATCTGGAGATCTCAAGCATACAGAGTACCCCAATTGTGCCCTGTCTGCTACACCAAAGGCCTGTAGCAAAGCAGAATGCAGAATCACCTGCGTACATCTTTTTTGCTGAAGGTAACTCCAGGGTTTGCATTTCTGTGTGATAGAGAAGGGATACAGAACAGCCATACAACAAGGCTGTGCTCTGTAGTCATAAGATGCGGTACGTAGTTCCACGCCTTGTAACACACAAATATTTTAAATTTAGATGGACACATTTTGCCTACTTTATAAAGTTTTAATAGCTTCAGTAGGAATCCACCTTGTTTTAAGGAGAGCAACCAAAGACTATTGACTGGTTTTTTTTAATTGCTTGCATCTTACACCTCTTTTTGATTCTTTGTTAGGTTTGCCAGGTCACTGCCCAGCAACCTGTGCAAGCAGAGCTTATGCTTAGGTATCAACAACTACAGTCACGATTGGCTACACTCAAAATCGAAAATGAGGAGGTAAGACCTATGTCTACAAGAGCTAAGCATTGGACACCATTTTCAGGAAGGTGTGGTGTTTTCTACCTTGTCAGAAGCACATAAATGACCCTGAAATAGCTCTAATCTGTATAAGCAGTTTTAATTTTAAAAATCAAATACTGATAAATATGCTAAGGTAGATTTTATAGAGGTTTGAAAATTTCATTTTTTACCTGTCCATACATTCACATTACTGAGTTCTGTGTTTTGCAGATGCTTCAGTGTAAACTTGTTAGAGCACATATTTTTTAATCCTTGTGGCAGAAAGCCACTGAGAACAGTTATTGTCTTCTGGGACCACTCTCTGTCCAGTCCTCAAATTGCTACTTCTGTAGTACAAAGGAATTTGAACTGTCTTTTGTGGTAGCTGAGTCAAGATCTCTTATGCTCTCAGCTACAGCTATTTATAAACACAAGTAATGAATGCCTGTGATGGGAACAGCTCACCTGGCAAAATAAAATGCATTTTTTTTGAAAAATCCGAAAAAACCGTGCTGTTCTCTTTCGCCTGCTCTGGTAACAAAGAAAGGCCTCCCAGTGGGAATTAAACTGCACTTTTAGCATAGTTAAGGCAATGTTGAAGTTTTTCAGTTTAATCGAGAATCTGTTCCTAAATGAAAACGTAGGACTAATTTAATTTCTTCATGTACTTTACTGATAAGTTTTCAGGATGCCAGTTTTTCTCATTCTAGGTTATATGTCTATAACAAAGTGTTAATGTCCATGACACATGTACAGTAGTCTTTTAAAAAAAAGCATCTGCATTCAGAAAGTATCTCAAGGTAACAAAGACAAAAGGAAGGAGAAAGATTATTTCTTTCAATGAAGGGCAAGGGCATATAGGTGCTCCACAGGTCATAGGAAGTGCTGTGAGGCTGGTGTAAATTGTTCTTGCTCCAGCACTGTCTTTTAGCTATGTATTCCACTTATGCAGTCTAAACATTGCTGTGCTCCTCATGATAGCACTTCACAGAATAGGGTAGCAGATTTTTTTTTTTTCTTGGAAGAATGTGTTGTTCTGGCAGCCAGATTCCTGAATGTACACATTCAATATAACGCATTCACCACATTTAGGAGAGCTGACCCTCCAAAGTTCTGTGTTGTCTCTATTGCCTCCCAGATTAGGGTTCATAATCAAATCATGTCAGGTTTCAATTCCAATTTCAGGAAACAAATGTTTGAGTGCACTACAAAGCCAACACAAGCGTATGTTTATGTTTGTGGGACCATGGCAAAACAGAGAACTAGACAGGAAACCTAATCATGTCATTCTTCTGTTACTTAGATAGCTGTTATAGTGACTTTTCACATTTACACACCAGTTTGTTTGAAGGGAATGTGCCAGAGAATTACCGTGAGTAATAAGCTTCCCTTCTAAGCTGCTCCTATATATATTTTATCTTCTAAGCTGTTCTATATATATTTATATTGCATTTGGCAAATTGCGCTTTTTAATACCAGGTTAAGAAAACAACAGAGGCTACGCTTCAGACAATACAAGATATGGTCACCATTGAAGATTATGATGTGTCAGAGTGTTTCCAGCACAGTCGCTCAACAGAGTCTGTGAAGTCAACAGTCTCTGAGACATACCTGAGTAAGCCTAGCATTGCAAAAAGAAGAGCTAACCAGCAGGAAACAGAACAATTCTATTTCATGGTATGTTGGTTGCTTCCTCATTCATGTGATACAGACCAAACACCTGAAGTAAACATTATGCAGAAGTTCCCAGAATATATGTGTCATACATAGTAATAGATTTATCTGCATCTCTACAGAAATTCAGAGAATATCTGGAAGGTAGTAATCTCATCACAAAACTTCAGGCAAAACATGACTTGCTGCAGAGAACACTCGGAGAAGGTAAATATCACACAATAAACTGAAAAGTGATTCCAGACTATACAGTACCCACTGAAATGCTGAAGGTATGCAGGAAAAGAATTACAAAACTTAAAGCTTAATTGTCCAGTAAACATAGATTTGATTTTTACTAGTCATAGTTTTGGTGCAGTGGTAAGAGTACACACAAGAAATAGGTTTTATTTCTTCAGCAGATATTAATTTCCGCTGCACAGATGTTTAGATAAGTGAGTATATTTGGAAACAGAACTGTTGAATGAAAAATCTCGTGTCTGAAAGGAGAACTGACACAGTCTCTGCAGGCTGATTTAAGAGCTGTGAAAAATGTACTTCTGCGTCCTAACGATTTCTGTTGACTTGAGGGTTTTTTTTAAGAGTTGGGGGACAGTGATATTTTTTAAGCATACAGAATTATCCAGGATATATCACTTATAATGGACGCTCTAATGCAGCATTTCTAACACATGGACATAAATGTCCTTGCAACCTAAAAACTCAGTGGAGCATTTATGAAAGATAAAAAGTGAAATCCTGATCTCACTGATGTCAGGAGGGAGATTCTTGTGGACTTAATGTTGATTTTCTACCAAGTATTTGCATATTGTAAACTGAAATGAATGAAAACGAAATAAATAGCTCTATACCTGCTGATTATCATTACTGCATATAAAATTATTGCATTAAAAATTACAATAGCAGAGAATTATCCATTGTCCTGAACACTCTCCACAGTTTTTAAAAATACATCTTAAAATTTAAACCAAGTCAGCAGACGTCCATGATCAAATGAAATAAAGCTGAATTAGGGCAGTAATCAGGCACTATGCACAGCTCCAGCCCTCTGAACAGGCACTTCCTCTTGGACCAAAGGGAAAAGGGGAATTGCAGTACAAGCCTTGAGGGCTAGCCCCACAGTGTTACAGACTTGAGAGGAAGTGAGATTACACCACAAAGAGTAAAAATCCTCTCCTGAAGGTTAAGGACTGTAATTTAAAGTTTAGACTCAAGAAAGGAGACCTGTCCTCTAGGGAATGTCTCTAAAAGATGTATCAGTTTATTTTCTTTTTACTGCCACGTATCTGTTGTTAATCACGTCTCTTCTTGCTTTTAATGCAAAAGCCTAGTTCACAAATCCAGTTGTGGAGGTGCCTAAAGAGCTATTAGCAGTTCAGTGGCTGTGGCCTAAACAAAGCCCCTGTCCAGAGAGTGACTGAGGTTGGGGGTAGAAAATAAGCGGCATTTTCTTGCAAGGCTGGACTGTAGAAGATGGTAGCTGGTTTTAGACAACTAATTATGTTATCTTCTTTCTCATGGAAGTTTTCGTTTAGTAGGATTTTTATTTTGAATGTGTGCGTTGAGCAGTTTATTCATACAAAACAATGTGCAGCTGACGTCAGTCAAAAAAAGGGGAAATTTTTCCTCTGAAAGCTCATAGAAAATATATTTGGAAAAAGAAAGTGAAAGGGAGAAAGATCAAAGGAAACAATCTGTTGCCTAATACATGTTGGAAAAAAATAAGGAAAGAATTATTTGAAAGGAAACTAAAGAAAAACTTCTCAGCAGGGTGATCTAAATGATAGATTGCCATTAGGGTTTGGGCTATTCTGCCACGCTCAGGCATGCTTGGATAGTTCTGCTTGAAGAGATCCCTTCTGCCCACCAGCTGTAACCCCCAAGCAGTCAATCCATGTTGCCCACAGTGTTTTGACACATATTTGTTGTCCCATCATCATTGCATAGCACATACAAATAGTACCCCAAACGTGCACATTTACATTCAAAGTTGATATTTGGAGCAAAAGCCATCATTTTTGCAGGTGAAAAAGTTCAAGTACTCCCTTCAGTTGAGGCATGTCCTGCATTGCAGTGCACATGCCTGGGAAGGAGGACTTGGATTCTGAAAGTTCCTTGAATGTGGATGATTGAAAGGATCAAATTACAGTGATATTAGGAATGTTATTGCTGTAGCTAATATAGAAATGAATTTGTAGGAAGTGAACTGCTCCCCTGCTCCCCTCAAACTGCCTTTTCTGGGAACTTTCATGTCAGCAAGACTGCAGACAAATAACAGTGTGCTGAGTTAAATAATGCAGGGGAGAATGGGGGGAGAAGGAGAGGATTGTCTGAACTGTAAGTTTTCCTTTGGCACCCTTTCTTGCTTTTATTCAAACCTATACGATGTAAGGACATAGGCTGAATAAATCCAGATTCCCATCTGGTGTCCACAACATTGATAGCATTTGGCTTCTGTTCCAGTTTATCACCTGCCTGCTACAGTCTGCTGCTGTTTATGGACACAGCAGATATATATTCATGATCTGCACAGCAGAGATAGATGGAATGCTCTGTGCTGAGTCTGCATCTGCAAATTTGGAAAGTAAATGAGAAATGCTCAAATGAAATTGATACTAAACATAGGAAGCACACTGATACTCATATTAATCCTAACCCTAACCCTCATCTATTGAAAGAACAAATTAACAAAGCAAAGGGAAATGCAAGAAAGAAAACAATGAGTTGTAAAAGAAATTGCCCCTGTGGCCCAGATACTTTTTTTTACTCTTTTTCTATGATAGGTTATATTTCATACTCTTCTTTTATCTCTCTTTTTCACCTATCTAAAATGGATGGCAACAAGATTTACATGTCTTATTATCAGAGATTTTTCCCAGAGCTTATTCTTTGTGCCACCTTCATGAGATCCACACTCTTCTGGTACTGCAAAATATATTTTCAGATTAGGGTTTTCAGTACTGTGCAGTACTTTGGGTGCATCTGGACGTTGGCACATAATATAATGTTTTTCATATCACTGTTTTTCATTCTTTCTGGAGTCTGACAAGCTTTTTCTGGTGTTACTTTCGAATTGAGCAGTGTACTTAGACCTAGCCCAAGTGATGCTCAGAGTAATTTTCAGAGTCATATCTGTAGTTCTGTTCACTGCATAGGTGTTTAATTCTTCCCTAATACCTTACTTGAACCTGTTAATAGTGAATTTCATTTGCCACTTTGTAGTCTTTAAGTCTTTTGAAGGGCTTCACAGTTTTGTCAAGACTTGATACCAAAGTATTTCAATCATCTGCACAATGTTCTGCCTCCTTATGATTTCTCCAAGACATTAATAAATGCCTTACGGATTGCATAAGTGGTCCTAATGGGAAGGCTTGAGTAAATGGCTGTTACATTTTTTGCTGTGATGAAAAGAGACCATTTAAGTCCACTAAGTTTCCCTTTTCTTCCCTGGTTTTTGATCAGTGAGAATATTTTGCCACTTGATCCATGGTTGTTTAGTTGCTTTAGTCACCTCTTGGGAAGAAAGTTATCAGGGGCCTTTCAAAGTCTGAGTAAATTAATTGAACTGATTCTCCTTTATCCAGTATTTTACTGTCATGTTCAAAGATTTCTAATAAGTTACTAGGGCACAATCTCCCTTTGGCAAAACTGGGCTCATTGGAACTCATCATGCCATGGACTTTGTTCTGTTTCATTATTTTGCTTTTCATTATGATGAATTGACATAATGCATATGCCTGACTTACTGGTCTGTTGATCTGCAAAGGTTATGCGGGAACCTTTCTGGAATATGGTATTTGCTTCTTTACAATTCCCTGCAGTTCTCTGTGGTGTTTCTCAGTGGTAGCGTTGTACTTTTTTCCTGCAATGCACAGACAAAAAAGAGGAGAGACTCTTTTCAATAGCTACTGGTATCTAGAGCCCTGTATTTTCAGCACTGACCAGGTTTAGGCACAAGGATAGGGGCAGATGTTATCTAATCTTGGCGCAGCTCTATTTCCATACTGATTTAGCCACTAAAACACATGAGCACAAACAATAGACATTGTTTGGAATTTTACTTGAAATTATTTACAGTATCAAGTGACTCTTTAATCTGTGGGCAGGCTTCTTAAAAGTTGTTCCATAACATGGGTTGTGTTTGTATTTCAAATGGAACTGTGGAGATAGTAGATAACTGTTTGTTATGTAATCGTATATCTTTTTGCTGGTAACATGAAAGTGTAATTTAGATATAAAAATTTCTCCCTAAAATGTACAAATTATTGTTTCCTGTTTATTGAACTTTTCTAGGTCACAGAGCTGAATACATGACAACAAGGTAAGATATTTTTATCTGACTTGGTTTAGGGTTAAAAATAAGGTAAAATCTAGAAATTACAGATTTTAGACTAACTTTGTAAGGGTTTATAACATTGTTGCTGTTGTCACATAAATTATGTACAGACCATGTGTGTTTTAACTTTCAGCATTCCTGTTTCAGCATGCTCATGGATAAAGGACCAGACTGTTCATCTTCCTTATTCTCGTGAGCAGCTTAGGCCAGTGTCAAGGGTGTGACAAGCTGGGAGATCCTTAAAAATAATTGTGAATCACATGTCAAATTTGGAAGCTGCAGGGGGCACTTTGGTGCCAGTTGTCAGAGATCCTTACCTCTCACAGTTTGTGATTCACTTGGTCAGGATGCACAGTTCAGAAGAACCTGGTAGGAAGATCAGTTTAGGCAATAGGCTATGTCTTTGGTAGCCTAGCTCTGGGCACGAATACCTGCCTTCCCCAGCAGCCATGTGTTTGATGCTTAAATGGGTCTGTATATTCACAGAAGAGAAGGGATACAGTGTTAGATCTCCCTGCTTTGTGCTGCAATACTTTTTCAGTTGTGTAATGCCATACCTTTGAAGCCACCTCCAGATACAAACCCAGATGAGCACTGCAGCCCTCAGGGTATGGGACTGTGGGGGGTCGTGGCAACTGTTTGGATTTGCAGCTGCCACTTGTATGTATCACTGCTACAGGCAGTGTGTCCAGGTGACAGCAGGAACAAGCCCAGCTTTCTTGGTCTCACTCTTCCCTTCCCTTTCCATGCCTTGCTCAATGCCTTCTCTTTCTCCTTTTTGCTTCCTGGACGAGAACCATCTTGTCTGGTCCCCATGTTCCTGGGGGCATCCCTACAGACTTTACGCAAGGTTTTCTCCCTCCACTCCATGATGTTTTCTAGCTCTGTAAAGTTGGACTCGCTCACCTACTTTCATTACATGACATCAGTTGAAAAGTAGTAACAAATCAGAGCATTCTTCCCAATTGCTGGCGTTAATTCTGACAACTGTACCTTTAACTCTGGTCCCAGATGCTACCATTCCAGGAATGCACGGAAATCAACAAATTTATGTCTAATAAGAAAAACCTTCTTTCTTGACTCCAAAGCAGGGGATTCTTTAGACTTACATCATCCTAAATTCCCTACTGTGCAAGCAGCTGAAAGAAGATGGAGGACTTAGGCAATGATTTTATCTTAGTTAAATGGGGGAGCAGCTTGAATCCATCTTACATCATATCTTCTCTAAATGACAGCTGATCATTTAGAGAAATAAATTCTGAGGAGCAGAGGCTGCCAATCCATTCCTCAGCGCCAGCTCCTGGGCTCTGGCTGGGACCTGCCTATTGCCCCAAGGTTCAGTTAAGTTTCCAGTATGTGAGACATGCAAACAGAAATGTTATTCAAGGTCAAAGTTAAATTGTAGAAGGGAAGAGATATCTTTAAAGATGAATTTAAAACAGCAGGTAGTACTCCAACAGACCAAAGTTCCACCACTGAACGCCCTGTGCCTTATTGTTCCTCACTGGTTCTCCAAAAACATTTGATTTTTTGCTAATTCCCAAAAAACCTATAGAAACATTGGACTGCTGGTGCATAGGAACTAAGTAAGCTGCTGGCATGACATTCACAAAATAGTTTGTGACCTAGAGAACAATATTTATTTCCTGTAATCTCTTTCAGTTGTAGTCATCACGTGTGTAACACACTAGGTAAACATTTTGCAGAACAGAGTTTTGTGTGTTCTTCCATTTCTTTATATTTTTGTGTTATGCTGCTTTTATTTATTTGTTTCAAGTTGATATTCTTTTAATTCTTTTAGCTAATTAGCAAGGTGGTTTTTTTCGTGTGTGAAGTTGTTGATGGTTGGGTGTGGAGGGCTAAAGCTATTTAACATTCCTGGCTCTACTTGAAAATGCGGACAGTTTGGTTTTGAAGCATCTTAGGAGTGTGATGAGCAGCTTTAATTTGCATTTGAAGCTTTTTCAGCATGAAGCAACTTTTCAGCTTGATAAGAGGTTCTTTGAGTGGCCTGTGTTCTGCCACGGCTGGCAGGATGAATTCCAGTGGTTGCTGCACATTTTATGCATGACCACAACAAAAAAGGCCATTCCAATTGTGCAGTGTTTGGAATAAATGTATGTGGTAAAACCACAAAACAGGGATTCATAAAGAATGTCATTATTTATCCATAAGTAATGCATTTTTAATGGGGGAGTTCTCCACTCTTTAATCACTGTTACACTTAAATTTGATGGAAAGTCTTTATTTGATAAGTACTGTGTTTATTTCTCCCTTTATAATGTTCTGTTGTTTTGCCATGAGCTTACAGACATTTAATTTTATTGTGTGACTTAATTCTGCCTTGCTCAGTAATCATATTCCCTTCCCTTAGGCCTCCAAATCTTCCCCCTAAGCCCCAGAAACACAGGAAGCCCAGACCCCGATCACATTATAGTGCTAAGTTGTTTAATGGTGATTTGGAGTCGTTCATCAAGGTACTGACACCAGCCACCCCAGTGGCTGATATCAACACTTCTTACTATAATGGTCACCACCTCACAGAAGCTGAGGCAGATCATTATGCTTAAGTCTGTCCTGGGGCTCTTTTCTTTCCCGGTTGATCAATATAATACTTCCTGAAGTCAAAGGGAAAGAAGGGGATTTGTTTCTCATGTTAGCCTCCCCACAGTTTTGTTAATCAAGTAGGAATAGTATTGGCAGCCTGCTTTTATTAGGAAACATAGCATCATGCAGAAGATAGGATGTAGTGGTGCATCCCACAACTTAGCACAATTTCCTACTTGCCACTTTCACTACATTCAGTGTTCAAAGTCTGTGGAAAAGGGAGAAGCAGTTTTACCCTGGGTTTGATATCCAGCTTTTGATTTCCTGTGACTTTAGGAATTTATTATATTGTGTGAAATTGTGACCACGGCTGTTCTGGATCTTGTATCTTTGCTGTATTTACTATCTTCCTCTTTCTCATACTTTTATTTCTAATAATGCTTCTAGCCGAGGCCGAAGGAACTCTCACACAAGACATCAGGTATAGTTCTGGTGACAAGAGAACCAGCTCTGCCTCGCTCTCGGGTTGCATTCATGCCTGGCTCTAAATTAGTTCTTTCAAAGACCTGGAGGGAGAAGTTTGCATTAAGAAATGAGTGTATGAGTACAGCAGGCAAAACTAAATCAGAGCACAATACTTGGAGGGATTGTAGTCTTAAATGATGGATATTTGCTTATTCATTTACAAGCACCTGCCCATCACAATTAGTGCCTCTGGACAGTAGCTGACACTGCTAAGGAAAAGAAATCTTAAAAAAAAATATAAAAATACATTTATACATGCAGTGAATAAAATTCCTGACTGCAAGCTCTGTGAATTGGGTTTGAATGTTACGGGGATTTTTTTTTCCTTCTTGTTCAATATAGCTATTGGCAAACGTTTTGCAGAACAAATTCTGTGCTCAGTGGCACCATACCAGTTTAGCCATCTTTGAATCAAGCTTTCAGCCATCTTCAATACAACTATAGGGAAAATTATTATTATTGTTATGCAGGAGGTGCTGTGAAGTGCGAAGACTTTCAGAAATCATCACATGATGAAAGAGATGAGTATCATGAACAGATTCTTGCTCAAGGATGAAAGTAAGCAAAAAAGCAGAAATTCTCAACAACGAAAGTCCCAGGATTAGAGAAGCACAGAGCAAATCAGGAGAAATGTTACCTCATAATTTTCCCTCACGGAGAAAGGGGTTATAATACATGGCAGAGTGGGTGACAGGGCTTATTTGCAAGTGGGAGTCCTACATAATTAGTCTTTCAAAATGGAAGAGGTCAAGAAAGCTGGTAGCCTTATGACAGATTTGCCAGTGTGGGAGCTACCCTAGGACAGCATCTCTGCCCAAAGACCATATAATTCCTGATAGGGATGAGTCATTTTGACAGTCACGAAAGGATTACAGCTAGTGAAATATAGTATCTCACCAAATTGCTTTTTGTTAGAGTTTTGCATCATAAGAAATTATAAATAGTCCCAAACATACATTCACTGACTACACATATCAGATTAAATTCACAGCAGCAGTATGGTCACTGTTCTTGACATTCACCAACACAGATTGTTACTTCAAATTATTTTCCTTTCATTAGATCCAAACGCCAAAGCTGTTAGTTTAGATTATTTCAAGGAATTACTTAAGTATAAAGTTCTGTGTGGCTCTGAACAGATTCTCCAAAACCAGGTATGAAATTAATTTGTTGGTTGGGGTTTTTTTCGTAATTTCTTACTGCAAACACTATCTTTTCCTGGGCTTTACATTCTTTGCATGAACCAATGTACTAACAGAAGATATGGGTGCATGTTGTGCATGTTTTCTAATACTCTGCTTTTTTGGACAGCCGGGCTGCTCAGTATTGGTGAAGATGACAGCATTCCTGGGTTTAGTAACTGACCTGTTCCATGGGTTTTTTTGTTTAGCTGTTACTGAACACAAGTCAGAGAGATAATGCTTGTCCAGACATTACTGGTTCTTGGCTAGCCAGTCTTTGCTAGGTTTTAAATTAAAAGACAAACAAGTCACAATTTAAATAGCATAATTAGTGACACAGTCTTTTGTAAGCCCCACTAAAACAGCATGGAGTACACAGAAGATCAGGGGGTTAGGTTACCTTAGAAGTGCAATGTTTCATTGCTTCATTGTGTTATTTTTCAAACTATTTTAGTAGCTGACTTTTATTCTACTTGAGCTCAATTCATAAACATCCCATTACTGTAATTGAGCATGAAAATGAAGGACTAGTTTGTAAGAGGAAATGTGTATTCTGAGTTGCAGGGTGCTTTTGAATTCATGGTTTTATAGTACAGACTGATTTCATATTAAACTTTCAGATGAATTAGTCAATTCTCTGAGCACTTATGTATTTGAAATTCATTTGGGAAAAAAATTATAGCTTCCAAGACAAGAAATTTTAAAATTATTTATGAGGCAGTAATTCTTCCACCATAAGCACCAACTTTTCCAAATAATTTTTAATCATATGATTTATGTCATTAATAGATATTTGATGACTTGTAGTCACTAACATACTTGGGTTAAAAACATTCATTTTTCAAAATGCCAAAACAGAAGGATGCCTTTTGGAAAAAGGTGGTTTAAAAGAAAAAGGCAAGTAACTCACTGAAAATTAGTGGATAATCATCTTCTCCCCCTCCCATCAAAAATGTTTTATATCTTTTGTTAAAACATCTCTGTGTAACTGACAATTTAGCTACAGACCTGCTGCTATATCGTTGCTGAGACGAGGAGCAATGATTCCTGAACTCTGCCAGTGGCAGGTGGAGAGGTGTGGGCTGTGACCTCCCTTTCCCAGTAACTTTGTGCCTACAGAAGAGACAGCTGAACCACATGCCTCAGAGTAGCTGCAATTCACTATCCAGGGCCTACCAGCCATGTAGAGCAGCCAGAAACAGTATGCCAGGCCATCATCTGCCCTGGTTAGGACATCAGAGCGCACAGAGGTGCTCTCAGGTCAGGAGGGAGACATTCTGGTACCCTTGTACAGTGTCATTTGGTGGCTCTTCTCCAAGATCATTTCTTATAGTCCAACAAGTTCAAAAAAGCCTTTTGTTTGCAATAAACTATTTTACCAAATAAACGAACAAAACAAACCCATCCAAACAACAAGAAAACCCCACCTCAAGGAATTAGGTCCTGTGTAATTAGGTCCATGTAGGATTTTCTCCACCAGGAAAAGAAAGGTAAGTTAATTGGATGCAGAGGGATCATCTTCATCATGAATTGTTATTCTTAATAATAAGCTTTCTAAAAGGCAAATTCACTGCTTTAACTCATTTTGCTTCGAAAATCAAAAATGCATGCAAGAGCTTAGATGTCGCATACAGTGTTAGCCAGATACAGTGGCAGAGATAGAGAATGAAGCCTGAATTTCCCAGTTGAATGATTTTAAGAACCATAATCCTTCCTCTTCATCTGTTCCTTTCCCTTCTTCCCTAAATGGAAAGAGAGTTCTCTTAGAAGTGATGTTTTTTCTTAGGTGTTTTTTTGCCAGCACTGTATGGCCATCTGGATTGACCAAGAAAGTGCATTTTTGCATTCAGACCATAGTAGGGAAGTTTCCTCTTTCCGATCTGCAGTTCACTCTTTCTGCTTGTTTTTGCAGGATTCAGGGCAAGTCATTCCTCTTATTGTGGAAAGCTGTATCAGATTTATAAATTTATACGGTAAGCTCTGAAAAAAACTATGTCATTTCATTATTGCCCTGACTTTTTGGTATGCATTTAGCACCACAGCTTTGATTTTAAAATAGAGATTAAAGTATTTTAAAAAACATATTAATTTTTCACCACTGTCTCCCATCTTTGCTGCAGGTCTTCAGCATCAGGGAATTTTTAGAGTGTCTGGTTCCCAGGTGGAAGTCAATGATATTAAAAATTCATTTGAGAGAGGTAATTGCATTTTCATTTACTCGAGCACCTTAATATCTAACATTTAAAGATCTTTTAACTTCTAATTATTTTCTTGTCTGTTTAAGCAGTTTGTATGTACTTTGTGTACTGCACATTTTTTTTAAACATCTTACATTCTTTTTTCCTGAGTCTTAAAAGCTGGTTTTTTTAATTTCCAGGAAATAAAAAAACTTTTGCAGATCCTCTACTAATGAAAAAAACTTTTTGAGCAAAAAGTCTTGTGACTAAAAGCATGAAAAAATATACACAGGATTTTTCTCCCCAGGATTTGTTATACATATTGTTAAACCTGATCTTGTTTTTGACAAGATATGTAAAGCAGCTGTTTTTACTAACCAGCTGAAGTCACATCCCTCCATTCTGCAGCTTTTAAATCTGCCTTATTCTTAACTGCTTCTCCTAGGTAGTGTTGTCCTGGAAAATACATACATTTTAAAGTGTTTAAAAATAAAGATTAAGTCTTTAAAATTGCACAAATAAAATAGTTCAATCATGGCTGAAGCTTCAGTTAGGGTTTCAACAAAATGGTTGCACATATTCCTGAATGTTTTAATATTTCAGAATGAAGACACATTTCCAATTCAAAGGGTGATCTAACTCCATATGCTTTATGTAAGGTCCCAAAGAAAAGTCTGAGAAATCCTATTCAGTTAAAAACATTTGGCTTTTTAATTTTACTAACTGTAAATCACAACATGTCCATAAATACCTAGCTGGAAGTTCAGGACCTAAGAGATCACTAGGTTATGTAATTTTAAGGAAGCTTTATTTAGGCTGCCATTTTTAGTTTAATCATAGCCTGGGATTTCTAAATCAGCGTTTATTATCTTACTTCAATGCTTGCATTGCCACCTCCCACGCACTAAAAACAAAAA